>NC_140995.1:246170511-246268730 GCF_052327205.1 Somniosus microcephalus | reverse complement strand
TGCCAATCACCCCCACACAGAAATAAATCCGTGCCAATCACCCCCCCACACAGAAATAAATCTGTGCCAATCGCGACCCCACACAGAAATAAATCCGTGCCAATCACCCCCCACACAGAAATAAATACGTGCAAAATCACGCCCCCACACAGAAATAAATCCGTGCCAATCACCCCCCCACACAGAAATAAATCCGTGCCAATCACCCCTCCCATACAGAAATAAATCCGTGCAAAACCACCCCCCACACAGAAATAAATCCGTGTCTGTCACCCACCCACACAGAAATAAATCCGATCCAATCACCCCCACACAGAAATAAATCCGATCCAATCACCTGCCCACACACAGAAATAAATCCGTGCCATCACCCCCCACACTGAAATAAATCCGTGCCAATCACCCCCCCACACACAGAAATAAATCCATGCCAATCACAACCCCAGACAGAAATAAATCCGTTCCAATCACCCAACCACACACAGAAATAAATCCGTGCCAATCACAACCCCAGACAGAAATAAATCCATGCCAATCATCCCACACACAGAAATAAATCCGTACCAATCACCCCCCCCACACAGAAATAAATCCGTGCCAATCTCCCCCCCACAAAATAAATCCGTGCCAATTACCCCCACACAGAAATAAATCCGTGCCAATCTGCCCCCCACAGAAATAAATCCGTACCAATCACCCCCTACACAGAAATAAATCTGTGCCAATCACCCCCTACACAGAAATAAGTCCGTGCCAATCATCCCCCACACAGAAATAAATCCGTGCCAATCACCCCCTACACAGAAATAAATCTGTGCCAATCGCCCCCCACACAGAAATAAATCCGTGCCAATCACCCCCCACACAGAAATAAATACGTGCAAAATCACCCCCCCACACAGAAATAAATCCGTGCCAATCACCCCCCCACACAGAAATAAATCCGTGCCAATCACCCCCACACAGAAATAAATCCGTGTCAATCACCCCCCCACAGAAATAAATCCGTGTCAATCACCCCCCACACAGAAATCAATCCGTGCCAATCTCCTCCCCACAGAAGTAAATCCGTGCCAATCACCCCCACACAGAAATAAATCCGTGTCAATCACCCCCCACACAGAAATCAATCCGTGCCAATCTCCTCCCCACAGAAGTAAATCCGTGCCAATCACCCCCCCCACACAGAAATAAATCTGTGCCAATCTCTCCCCACTGAAATAAATCCGTGCCAATCACCCCCACACAGAAATAAATCCGTGCCAATCACCCCCCCCACACAGAAATAAATCTGTGCCAATCGCCCCCCACACAGAAATAAATCCGTGCCAATCACCCCCCACACAGAAATAAATCCGTGCCAATCACCCCCCCACACAGAAATAAATCTGTGTCTATCACCCACCCACACAGAAATAATTCCGATCCAATCACCCCCCAACACAGAAATAAATCCGATCCAATCACCCCCACACAGAAATAAATCCGTGCCAATCACCCCCCACACAGAAATAAATCCGTGCCAGTCACCCCCCACACAGAAATAAATCCGTGCAAACCAGCCCCCCACACAGAAATAAATCCGTGCAAATCACCCCCCACACAGAAATAAATCCGTGCCAATCACCCCACCCACAGAGAAATAAATCCGTGCCAATCACGCCCCCACATACAAATAAATCTGTGCCAATCACCCCCCACACAGAAATAAATCCATGCCAATCACACCCCACACAGAATAAATCCATGCCAATCACCCCCCCCACACAGAAATAAATCCGTGTCAGTCACCCCCCCACACAGAATAAATCCATGCCAATCACCCCCAACACAGAAATAAATCCGTGTCAGTCACCCCCCCACACAGAAATAAATCCGTGCCAATCACCCCCACCGCACAGAAATAAATCCGTGCCAATCACCCCACCACACAGAAATAAATCCGTGCCAATCACCCACACAGAAATAAATCCGTGCCAATCATCCCCACCACACAGAAATAAATCCGTGCCAATCACCCACACAGAAATAAATCCGTGCCAATCACACCCCACACTGAAATAAATCCGTGCCAATCACCCCCGCACACACAGAAATAAATCCGTGCCAATCATCCCCACACAGAAATAAATCCATGCCAATCACCCCCCCACACAGAAATAAATCCGTGCCAATCACCCACCCACACAGAAATAAATCCGTGCCAATCACCCCCGCCACACAGAAATAAATCTGTGCCAATCACCCCCACAGAGAAATAAATTCGTGCCAATCACCCACCCACACAGAAATAAATCCGTGCCAATCACCCCACCACACAGAAATAAAGCCGTGCCAATCACACCCACAAAGAAATAAATCCATGCCAAGCACCCCCACACAGAAATAAATGCGTGCCAATCACCCCACCACACAGAAATAAATCCGTGCCAATCACACCCACACACAGAAGTAAATCCGTGCCAATCACCCACCCACACAGAAATAAATCCGTGCCAATCATCCCCACACAGAAATAAATCCGTGCCAATCATCTCCACACACACAGAAATAAATCCATGACAATCACCCCTCCAGACAGAAATGAATCCGTGCCAATCACCCCCAAACACAGAAATAAATCCGTGCCAATCATCCCCCCACACAGAAATAAATCCATGCCAATCACACCTCCACACAGTAATAAATCTGTGCCAATCACCACCCCACACAGAAATAAATCCGTGTCAATCACCCCCCACACAGAAATAAATCCGTGCCAATCACCCACACATACTGAAATATTCTGTGCCAATCACCCCCCACACAGAAATAAATACGTGCCAAACACCCACCACAGTAATAAATCTGTGCCAATCACCCCCCCAGACAGAAATAAATCCGTGCCAATCACCCCTCACACAGAAATAAATCCGTGCCAATCACACCCACAGAAAAAAATCCGTGCCAATCACCCCCACACAGAAATAAATCCGTGCCAATCAACCCAACCACACAGCAATAAATCCGTGCCATCACCCCCCACAAAGAAATAAATCCGTGCCAATCACCCCCCACACAGAAATAAATCCGTGTTAATCACCCCCCACACAGAAATAAATCCGTGCCAATCACAAACCAGACAGAAATAAATCCGTGCCAATCATCCCACACACAGAAATAAATCCGTACCAATCACCCCCCACACAGAAATAAATCCGTGCCAATCTCCCCCCCACAGAAATAAATCCATGCCAATTACCCCCCACACAGAAATAAAGCCGTGCCAATCTCCCCCCACAGAAATAAATCCGTGCCAATCACCCCCACACAGAAATAAATCCGTGCCAATCACCCCCCCACACAGAAATAAATCTGTGCCAATCGCGACCCCACACAGAAATAAATCCGTGCCAATCACCCCCCACACAGAAATAAATACGTGCAAAATCACGCCCCCACACAGAAATAAATCCGTGCCAATCACCCCCCACACAGAAATAAATCCGTGCCAATCACCCCTCCCATACAGAAATAAATCCGTGCAAAACCACCCCCCACACAGAAATAAATCCGTGTCTGTCACCCACCCACACAGAAATAAATCCGATCCAATCACCCCCACACAGAAATAAATCCGATCCAATCACCTGCCCACACACAGAAATAAATCCGTGCCATCACCCCCCACACTGAAATAAATCCGTGCCAATCACCCCCCCACACACAGAAATAAATCCATGCCAATCACAACCCCAGACAGAAATAAATCCGTTCCAATC
Source organism: Somniosus microcephalus (assembly GCF_052327205.1). Lineage (NCBI taxonomy): Eukaryota > Metazoa > Chordata > Chondrichthyes > Squaliformes > Somniosidae > Somniosus > Somniosus microcephalus. The sequence continues at coordinate 246,264,969 of NC_140995.1, read as the reverse complement.
ACCCAACCACACACAGAAATAAATCCGTGCCAATCACAACCCCAGACAGAAATAAATCCATGCCAATCATCCCACACACAGAAATAAATCCGTACCAATCATCCCCCCCACACAGAAATAAATCCGTGCCAATCTCCCCCCCACAAAAATAAATCCGTGCCAATTACCCCCACACAGAAATAAATCCGTTGCCAATCTGCCCCCCCACAGAAATAAATCCGTACCAATCACCCCCTACACAGAAATAAATCTGTGCCAATCACCCCCTACACAGAAATAAGTCCGTGCCAATCATCCCCCACACAGAAATAAATCCGTGCCAATCACCCCCTACACAGAAATAAATCTGTGCCAATCGCCCCCCCACACAGAAATAAATCCGTGCCAATCACCCCCCACACAGAAATAAATACGTGCAAAATCACCCCCCCACACAGAAATAAATCCGTGCCAATCACCCCCCCACACAGAAATAAATCCGTGCCAATCACCCCTCCCATACAGAAATAAATCCGTGCAAAACCACCCCCCACACAGAAATAAATCCGTGTCTATCACCCACCCACACAGAAATAAATCCGATCCAATCACCCCGCCACACAGAAATAAATCCGATCCAATCACCCGCCCACACACAGAAATAAATCCGTGCCAATCACAACCCCAGACAGAAATAAATCCGTGCCAATCAACCCCCACACAGAAATAAATCCGTGCCAATCACCACCCCACAGAAAAAAATCCGTGCCAATCACCCCCCCACACAGAAATAAATCCGTGCAATCACCCCAACCACACAGCAATAAATCCGTGCCAATCACCCCAACCACACAGCAATAAATCCGTGCCATCACCCGCCACACAGAAATAAATCCGTGCCAATCACCCCCACACAGAAATAAATCCCGTTTTTGCCAATCACAACCCCAGACAGAAATAAATCCGTGCCAATCATCCCCCACACAGAAATAAATCCGTGCCAATCACACCCCCACACAGAAATAAATCTGTGCCAATCGCCCCCCCACACAGAAATAAATCCGTGCCAATCACCCCCACACAGAAATAAATCCGTGCAAAATCACCTCCCCCACACAGAAATAAATCCGTGCCAATCACCCCCCACACAGAAATAAATCCGTGCCAATCACCCCTCCCATACAGAAATAAATCCGTGCAAAATCACCCCCCACACAGAAATAAATCCGTGTCTATCACCCACCCACACAGAAATAAATCCGATTCAATCACCCCCCAACACAAGAAATAAATCCGATCCAATCACTACCCCACACAGAAATAAATTAGTGCCAATCACCCCCACACAGAAATAAATCCGTGCCAATCACCTCCCCACAGAAATAAATCCGTGCCAATCACCCCCCCAGAGAGAAATAAATCCGTGCCAATCACCCCCCCACACAGAAATAAATCCGTGCCAATCACACCCCCACACACAAAAATAAATCCGTGCCAATCAACCCCCACACAGAAATAAATCTGTGCCAATCACCCCCCCACACAGAAATAAATCCGTGCCAATCACCCCCCACACAGAAATAAATCCGTGTCAATCACAACCCCACACAGAAATAAATCCGTGTCTATCACCCACCCACACAGAAATAAATCCGATCCAATCACCCGCCGACACACAGAAATAAATCCGTGCCATCACCCCCACACTGAAATAATCCGTGCCAATCACCCCCCCACACACAGAAATAAATCCGTGCCAATCACAACCCCAGACAGAAATAAATCCGTGCCAATCACCCCCCACACAGAAATAAATCCGTGCCAATCACACCCCACACAGAAATAAATCCGTGCCAATCACCCCCCACACAGAAATAAATCCGTGCCAATCACCCCCCCACACAGAAATAAATCCGTGCCAATTACCCCCCCACACACAAAAATAAACCCGTGCCAATCAACCCCCACACAGAAATAAATCCGTGCCAATCACCCCCCCACACACAGAAATAAATCCGTGCCAATCACAACCCCAGACAGAAATAAATCCGTGCCAATCACCCCCCCACACAGAAATAAATCCGTGCCAATCACCCCCCACACAGAAATAAATCCGTGCCAATCACCACCCCACAGAAAAAAATCCGTGCCAATCACCCCCACACAGAAATAAATCCGTGCCAATCACCCCCACACAGCAATAAATCCGTGCCATCACCCCCCACACAGAAATAAATCCGTGTCAATCACCCCCCACACAGAAATAAATCCGTGCCAATCACAACCCCAGACAGAAATAAGTCCGTGCCAATCATCCCCCACACAGAAATAAATCCGTGCCAATCACCCCCCACACAGAAATAAATCTGTGCCAATCGCCCCCCCACACAGAAATAAATCCGTGCCAATCACCCCCACACAGAAATAAATCCGTGCAAAATCAACCCCCCACACAGAAATAAATCCGTGCCAATCACCCCCCACACAGAAATAAATCCGTGCCAATCACCCCTCCCATACAGAAATAAATCCGTGCAAAATCACCCCCCACACAGAAATAAATCCGTGTCTATCACCCACCCACACAGAATAAATCCGATCCAATCACCCCCCCACACAGAAATAAATCCGATCCAATCACCCCCCCACACAGAAATAAATTAGTGCCAATCACTCACACACAGAAATAAATCCGTGCCAATCACCCCCCCACAGAAATAAATCCGTGCCAATCACCCCCCCCAGAGAGAAATAAATCCGTGCCAATCACCCCCCCACACAGAAATAAATCCGTGCCAATCACCCCCCCACACACAAAAATAAATCCGTGCCAATCAACCCCCCACACAGAAATAAATCCGTGCCATCACCCCGCCACACAAAAATAATCCGTGCCAATCAACCCCCACACAGAAATAAATCTGTGCCAATCACCCCCCCACACAGAAATAAATCCGTGCCAATCACCCCCCACACAGAAATAAATCCGTGTCAATCACAACCCAACACAGAAATAAATCCGTGTCAATCACCCCCCACACAGAAATAAATCCGTGCCAATCACCCCCCACACAGAAATAAATCCGTGCAAATCACCCCCCAACACAGAAATAAATCCGTGCAAATCACCACACCACACAGAAATAAATCCGTGCCAATCACCCCACCCACACAGAAATAAATCCGTGCCAATCACCCCCCCACACAGAAATAAATTAGTGCCAATCACACCACACCAGAAATAAATCCGTGCCAATCACCCCACACAGAAATAAATCCGTGCCAATCACCCCCCCACAGAAATAAATCCGTGCCAATCACCCCCCCAGAGAGAAATAAATCCGTGCCAATCACCCCCCCACACAGAAATAATTCCGTGCCAATCACCCCCCACACACACAGAAATAAATCCGTGCCAACCACCCCCCCACACAGAAATAAATCCGTGCCAATCACCCCTCCCATACAGAAATAAATCCGTGCAAAACCACCCCCCACACAGAAATAAATCCGTGTCTATCACCCACCCACACAGAAATAAATCCGATCCAATCAACCCCCCACACAGAAATAAATCCGATCCAATCACCCTCCCACACAGAAATAAATCCGATCCAATCACCCGCCCACACACAGAAATAAATCCGTGCCATCAACCCCCACACTGAAATAATCCATGCCAATCACCCCCCCACACACAGAAATAAATCCGTGCCATCAACCCCCACACTGAAATAATCCGTGCCAATCACCCCCCACACACAGAAATAAATCCGTGCCAATCACAACCCCAGACAGAAATAAATCCGTGCCAATCACCCCCACACAGAAATAAATCCATGCCAATCACCCCCCACAGAAAAAAATCCATGCCAATCACCCCCCACACAGAAATAAATCCGTGCCAATCACCCCAACCACACAGCAATAAATCCGTGCCATCACCCCCCACACAGAAATAAATCCGTGCCAATCACCCCCACACAGAAATAAATCCGTGTCAAACACCCCCCACACAGAAATAAATCCGTGCCAATCACCCCCCCACACAGAAATAAATCCGTGCCAATCACCCCCCACACAGAAATAAATCCGTGCCAATCACCCCCCCACACAGAAATAAATCCGTGCCAATCACCCCCCACACAGAAATAAATACGTGCAAAATCACGCCCCCACACAGAAATAAATCCGTGCCAATCACCCCCCCACACAGAAATAAATCCGTGCCAATCACCCCTCCCATACAGAAATAAATCCGTGCAAAACCACCCCCCACACAGAAATAAATCCGTGTCTGTCACCCACCCACACAGAAATAAATCCGATCCAATCACCCACACACAGAAATAAATCCGATCCAATCACCCACACACAGAAATAAATCCGATCCAATCACCCCCACACAGAAATAAATCCGATCCAATCACCTGCCCACACACAGAAATAAATCCGTGCCATCACCCCCCACACTGAAATAAATCCGTGCCAATCACCCCCCCACACACAGAAATAAATCCATGCCAATCACAACCCCAGACAGAAATAAATCCGTTCCAATCACCAACCACACACAGAAATAAATCCGTGCCAATCACAACCCCAGACAGAAATAAATCCATGCCAATCATCCCACACACAGAAATAAATCCGTACCAATCACCCCCCCCACACAGAAATAAATCCGTGCCAATCTCCCCCCCACAAAAATAAATCCGTGCCAATTACCCCCACACAGAAATAAATCCGTGCCAATCTGCCCCCCACAGAAATAAATCCGTACCAATCACCCCCTACACAGAAATAAATCTGTGCCAATCACCCCCTACACAGAAATAAGTCCGTGCCAATCATCCCCCACACAGAAATAAATCCGTGCCAATCACCCCCTACACAGAAATAAATCTGTGCAATCGCCCCCCACACAGAAATAAATCCGTGCCAATCACCCCCCACACAGAAATAAATACGTGCAAAATCACCCCCCACACAGAAATAAATCCGTGCCAATCACCCCCCCACACAGAAATAAATCCGTGCCAATCACCCCTCTCATACAGAAATAAATCCGTGCAAAACCACCCCCCACACAGAAATAAATCCGTGTCTATCACCCACCCACACAGAAATAAATCCGATCCAATCACCCCGCCACACAGAAATAAATCCGATCCAATCACCTGCCCACACACAGAAATAAATCCGTGCCAATCACAACCCCAGACAGAAATAAATCCGTGCCAATCAACACCCACACAGAAATAAATCCGTGCCAATCACCACCCCACAGAAAAAAATCCGTGCCAATCACCCCCCCACACAGAAATAAATCCGTGCCAATCACCCCAACGACACAGCAATAAATCCGTGCCAATCACCCCAACCACACAGCAATAAATCCGTGCCATCACCCGCCACACAGAAATAAATCCGTGCCAATCACCCCCACACAGAAATAAATCCGTGTCAATCACCCCCCACACAGAAATAAATCCGTGCCAATCACAACCCCAGACAGAAATAAATCCGTGCCAATCACAACCCCCAGACAGAAATAAATCCGTGCCAATCATCCCCCACACAGAAATAAATCCGTGCCAATCACCCCCCCCACACAGAAATAAATCTGTGCAATCGCCCCCCCACACAGAAATAAATCCGTGCCAATCACCCCCACACAGAAATAAATCCGTGCAAAATCACCTCCCCCACACAGAAATAAATCCGTGCCAATCACCCCCCACACAGAAATAAATCCGTGCCAATCACCCCTCCCATACAGAAATAAATCCGTGCAAAATCACCCCCCACACAGAAATAAATCCGTGTCTATCACCCACCCACACAGAAATAAATCCGATTCAATCACCCCCCCACACAGAAATAAATCCGATCCAATCACTACCCCACACAGAAATAAATTAGTGCCAATCACCCCCACACAGAAATAAATCCGTGCCAATCACCCCCCCCACAGAAATAAATCCGTGCCAATCACCCCCCCAGAGAGAAATAAATCCGTGCCAATCACCCCCCCACACAGAAATAAATCCGTGCCAATCACCCCCCCACACACAAAAATAAATCCGTGCCAATCAACCCCCACACAGAAATAAATCTGTGCCAATCACCCCCCCACACAGAAATAAATCCGTGCCAATCACCCCCCACACAGAAATAATCCGTGTCAATCACAACCCCACACAGAAATAAATCCGTGTCTATCACCCACCCACACAGAAATAAATCCGATCCAATCACCGCCCACACACAGAAATAAATCCGTGCCATCACCCCCACACTGAAATAATCCGTGCCAATCACCCCCCCACACACAGAAATAAATCCGTGCCAATCACAACCCCAGACAGAAATAAATCCGTGCCAATCACCCCCCACACAGAAATAAATCCGTGCCAATCACCCCCCACACAGAAATAAATCCGTGCCAATCACCCCCCCACACAGAAATAAATCCGTGCCAATCACCCCCCCACACACAAAATAAATCCGTGCCAATCAACCCCCACACAGAAATAAATCCGTGCCAATCACCCCCCCACACACAGAAATAAATCCGTGCCAATCACAACCCCAGACAGAAATAAATCCGTGCCAATCACCCCCCACACAGAAATAAATCCGTGCCAATCACCCCCCACACAGAAATAAATCCGTGCCAATCACCACCCCACAGGAAAAAATCCGTGCCAATCACCCCCACACAGAAATAAATCCGTGCCAATCACCCCAACCACACAGCAATAAATCCGTGCCATCACCCCCCACACAGAAATAAATCCGTGCCAATCACCCCCACACAGAAATAAATCCGTGTCAATCACCCCCGCACAGAAATAAATCCGTGCCAATCACAACCCCAGACAGAAATAAGTCCGTGCCAATCATCCCCCACACAGAAATAAATCCGTGCCAATCACCCCCCACACAGAAATAAATCTGTGCCAATCGCCCCCCCCACACAGAAATAAATCCGTGCCAATCACCCCCACACAGAAATAAATCCGTGCAAATCACCCCCCCACACAGAAATAAATCCGTGCCAATCACCCCCCCACACAGAAATAAATCCGTGTCAATCACCCCTCCCATACAGAAATAAATCCGTGCAAAATCACCCCCCACACAGAAATAAATCCGTGTCTATCACCCACCCACACAGAAATAAATCCGATCCAATCACCCCCCCACACAGAAATAAATCCGATCCAATCACCCCCCCACACAGAAATAAATTAGTGCCAATCACTCACACACAGAAATAAATCCGTGCCAATCACCACCCCACAGAAATAAATCCGTGCCAATCACCCCCCCAGAGAGAAATAAATCCGTGCCAATCACCCCCCCACACAGAAATAAATCCGTGCCAATCACCCCCCCACACACAAAAATAAATCCGTGCCAATCAACCCCCCACACAGAAATAAATCCGTGCCAATCACCCCGCCACACAAAAATAAATCCGTGCCAATCAACCCCCACACAGAAATAAATCTGTGCCAATCACCCCCCCACACAGAAATAAATCCGTGCCAATCACCCCCCACACAGAAATAAATCCGTGTCAATCACAACCCAACACAGAAATAAATCCGTGTCAATCACCCCCACACAGAAATAAATCCGTGCAAATCACCCCCCCACCAAGAAATAAATCCGTGCCAATCACCCCCCACACAGAAATAAATCCGTGCAAATCACCCCCCCAACACAGAAATAAATCCGTGCAAATCACCACCCCACACAGAAATAAATCCGTGCCAATCACCCCACCCACACAGAAATAAATCCGTGCCAATCACCCCCCCCACACAGAAATAAATTAGTGCCAATCACACCACACAGAAATAAATCCGTGCCAATCACCCCACACAGAAATAAATCCGTGCCAATCACCCCCCCACAGAAATAAATCCGTGCCAATCACCCCCCCCACACAGAAATAAATCCGTGCCAATCACTCCCCCAGAGAGAAATAAATCCGTGCCAATCACCCCCCCACACAGAAATAAATCCGTGCCAATCACCCCCCCACACACAGAAATAAATCCGTGCCAACCACCCCCCCACACAGAAATAAATCCGTGCCAATCACCCCTCCCATACAGAAATAAATCCGTGCAAAAACCACCCCCACACAGAAATAAATCCGTGTCTATCGCCCACCCACACAGAAATAAATCCGATCCAATCACCCCCCCACACAGAAATAAATCCGATCCAATCACCCTCCCACACAGAAATAAATCCGATCCAATCACCCGCCCACACACAGAAATAAATCCGTGCCATCAACCCCCACACTGAAATAATCCGTGCCAATCACCCCCCCACACACAGAAATAAATCCGTGCCATCAACCCCCACACTGAAATAATCCGTGCCAATCACCCCCCCCACACACAGAAATAAATCCGTGCCAATCACAACCCCAGACAGAAATAAATCCGTGCCAATCACCCCCACACAGAAATAAATCCATGCCAATCACCCCCCCACAGAAAAAAATCCATGCCAATCACCCCCCACACAGAAATAAATCCGTGCCATCACCCCCCACACAGAAATAAATCCGTGCCAATCACCCCCACACAGAAATAAATCCGTGTCAAACATCCCCCACACAGAAATAAATCCGTGCCAATCACCCCCCCACACAGAAATAAATCCGTGCCAATCACCCCAACCACACAGCAATAAATCCGTGCCATCACCCCCCACACAGAAATAAATCCGTGCCAATCACCCCCACACAGAAATAAATCCGTGTCAAACATCCCCCACACAGAAATAAATCCGTGCCAATCACCCCCCCACACAGAAATAAATCCGTGCCAATCACCCCCCCACACAGAAATAAATCCGTGCCAATCACCCCCCACACAGAAATAAATCCGTGCCAATCACCCCCACCACACAGAAATAAATCCATGCCAATCACCCACACAGAAATAAATCCGTGCCAATCACACCCCCACACTGAAATAAATCCGTGCCAATCACCCCCGCACACACAGAAATAAATCCGTGCCAATCACCCACCCACACAGAAATAAATCCGCGCCAATCACTCCCCCCACACAGAAATAATTCCGTGCCAATCACCACCGCACACACAGAAATAAATCCGTGCCAATCACCCCCACACAGAAATAAATCCATGCCAATCACCCCCCCACACAGAAAATAAATCCGTGCAAATCACCCCCCCCACACAGAAATAAATCCGTGCCAATCACCCCCCCAGACAGAAATAAATCCGTGCCAATCACCCCCCAAACACAGAAATAAATCCGTGCCAATCATTCCCCCACACAGAAATAAATCCATGCCAATCACACCTCCACACAGTAATTAATCTGTGCCAATCACCACCCCACACAGAAATAAATCCTTGTCAATCACCCCCCCACACAGAAATAAATCCGTGCCAATCACCCCCACATACTGAAATATTCCGTGCCAATCACCCCCCACACAGAAATAAATACGTGCCAAACACAACCCCACAGTAATAAATCCGTGCCAATCACCCCCCACACAAAAATAAATCCGTGCCAATCACCCCCCACACAGAAGTAAATCTGTGCCAATCGCCCCCACACAGAAATAAATCCGTGCCAATCATCCCCCACACAGAAATAAATCCGTGCCAATCACCCCCCCACACAGAAATAAATCCGTGCCAATCACCCACACACACAGAAATAAATCTGTGTCAATCACCCCCCCACACACAGAAATAAATCCGTGCCATTCACCCCCCGACACAGAAATAAATCCGTGTCAATCAAGCCCCCACACATAAATAAATCCGATCCAATCACTCACCCACACAGAAATAAATCCGTGTCAATCAACCCCCCACACAGAAATAAATCCGTGCCAATCACCCACACAGAAATAAATCCGTGCCAATCACCCCCACCACACAGAAATAAATCCGTGTCAATCACCCACACAGAAATAAATCCGTGCCAATTACACCCCCACACTGAAATAAATCCGTGCCAATCACCCCCGCACACACAGAAATAAATCCGTGCCAATCACCCACCCACACAGAGATAAATCCGCGCCAATCACTCCCCCCACACAGAAATAATTCCGTGCCAATCACCCCCGCACACACAGAAATAAATCCGTGCCAATCACCCCCACACAGAAATAAATCCATGCCAATCACCACCCACACAGAAATAAATCCGTGCCAATCACACCCCCTCACACAGAAATAAATCCGTGCCAATCACCCCCACCACACAGAAATAAATCTGTGCCAATCACCCCCACACAGAAATAAATTCGTGCCAATCACCCACCCACACAGAAATAAATCCGTGTCAATCACCCCCCGCACAGAAATAAATCCGTGCCAATCACAACCCCAGACAGAAATAAGTCCGTGCCAATCATCCCCCACACAGAAATAAATCCGTGCCAATCACCCCCCCACACAGAAATAAATCTGTGCCAATCGCCCCCCACACAGAAATAAATCCGTGCCAATCACCCCCACACAGAAATAAATCCGTGCAAAATCACCCCCCCACACAGAAATAAATCCGTGCCAATCACCCCCCCCACACAGAAATAAATCCGTGCCAATCACCCCTCCCATACAGAAATAAATCCGTGCAAAATCACCCCCCACACAGAAATAAATCCGTGTCTATCACCCACCCACACAGAAATAAATCCGATCCAATCACCCCCCACACAGAATAAATCCGATCCAATCACCCCCCCACACAGAAATAAATTAGTGCCAATCACTCACACACAGAAATAAATCCGTGCCAATCACCACCCCACAGAAATAAATCCGTGCCAATCACCCCCCCAGAGAGAAATAAATCCGTGCCAATCACCCCCCCACACAGAAATAAATCCGTGCCAATCACCCCCCCACACACAAAAATAAATCCGTGCCAATCAACCCCCCACACAGAAATAAATCCGTGCCAATCACCCCGCCACACAAAAATAAATCCGTGCCAATCACCCCCCCACACACAAAAATAAATCCGTGCCAATCACCCCGCCACACAGAAATAAATCCGTGCCAATCACCCCCCCCACACACAAAATAAATCCGTGCCAATCACCCCGCCACACAGAAATAAATCCGTGCCAATCACCCCGCCACACAAAAATAAATCCGTGCCAATCAACCCCCACACAGAAATAAATCTGTGCCAATCACCCCCCCACACAGAAATAAATCCGTGCCAATCACCCCCCACACAGAAATAAATCCGTGTCAATCACAACCCAACACAGAAATAAATCCGTGTCAATCACCCCCACACAGAAATAAATCCGTGCAAATCACCCCCCCACCAAGAAATAAATCCGTGCCAATCACCCCCCACACAGAAATAAATCCGTGCAAATCACCCCCCCAACACAGAAATAAATCCGTGCAAATCACCACCCCACACAGAAATAAATCCGTGCCAATCAACCCCACCCACACAGAAATAAATCCGTGCCAATCACCCCCCCACACAGAAATAAATTAGTGCCAATCACACCACACAGAAATAAATCCGTGCCAATCACCCCACACAGAAATAAATCCGTGCCAATCACCCCCCCACAGAAATAAATCCGTGCCAATCACCCCCCCAGAGAGAAATAAATCCGTGCCAATCACCCCCCCACACAGAAATAAATCCGTGCCAATCACCCCCCCCACACACAGAAATAAATCCGTGCCAACCACCCCCCCACACAGAAATAAATCCGTGCCAATCACCCCTCCCATACAGAAATAAATCCGTGCAAAACCACCCCCCACACAGAAATAAATCCGTGTCTATCACCCACCCACACAGAAATAAATCCGATCCAATCACCCCCCCACACAGAAATAAATCCGATCCAATCACCCTCCCACACAGAAATAATCCGATCCAATCACCCGCCCACACACAGAAATAAATCCGTGCCATCAACCCCCACACTGAAATAATCCGTGCCAATCACCCCCCCACACACAGAAATAAATCCGTGCCATCAACCCCCACACTGAAATAATCCGTGCCAATCACCCCCCCACACACAGAAATAAATCCGTGCCAATCACAACCCCAGACAGAAATAAATCCGTGCCAATCACCCCCACACAGAAATAAATCCATGCCAATCACCCCCCCACAGAAAAAAATCCATGCCAATCACCCCCACACAGAAATAAATCCGTGCCAATCACCCCAACCACACAGCAATAAATCCGTGCCATCACCCCCCACACAGAAATAAATCCGTGCCAATCACCCCCACACAGAAATAAATCCGTGCCAATCACCCCCCCACACAGAAATAAATCCGTGCCAATCACCCCCCCACACAGAAATAAATCCGTGCCAATCACCCCCCCACACAGAAATAAATCCGTGCCAATCACCCCCCCACACAGAAATAAATCCGTGCCAATCACCCCCACCACACAGAAATAAATCCATGCCAATCACCCACACAGAAATAAATCCGTGCCAATCACACCCCCACACTGAAATAAATCCGTGCCAATCACCCCCGCACACACAGAAATAAATCCGTGCCAATCACCCACCCACACAGAAATAAATCCGCGCCAATCACTCCCCCCACACAGAAATAATTCCGTGCCAATCACCACCGCACACACAGAAATAAATCCGTGCCAATCACCCCCACACAGAAATAAATCCATGCCAATCACCCCCCCACACAGAAATAAATCCGTGCAAATCACCCCCCCCACACAGAAATAAATCCGTGCCAATCACCCCCCCAGACAGAAATAAATCCGTGCCAATCACCCCCCAAACACAGAAATAAATCCGTGCCAATCATTCCCCCACACAGAAATAAATCCATGCCAATCACACCTCCACACAGTAATTAATCTGTGCCAATCACCACCCCACACAGAAATAAATCCTTGTCAATCACCCCCCCACACAGAAATAAATCCGTGCCAATCACCCCCACATACTGAAATATTCCGTGCCAATCACCCCCCACACAGAAATAAATACGTGCCAAACACAACCCCACAGTAATAAATCCGTGCCAATCACCCCCCACACAAAAATAAATCCGTGCCAATCACCCCCCACACAGAAGTAAATCTGTGCCAATCGCCCCCCACACAGAAATAAATCCGTGCCAATCATCCCCCACACAGAAATAAATCCGTGCCAATCACCCCCCCACACAGAAATAAATCCGTGCCAATCACCCACACACACAGAAATAAATCTGTGTCAATCACCCCCCCACACACAGAAATAAATCCGTGCCATTCACCCCCCGACACAGAAATAAATCCGTGTCAATCAAGCCCCCACACATAAATAAATCCGATCCAATCACTCACCCACACAGAAATAAATCCGTGTCAATCAACCCCCCACACAGAAATAAATCCGTGCCAATCACCCACACAGAAATAAATCCGTGCCAATCACCCCCACCACACAGAAATAAATCCGTGTCAATCACCCACACAGAAATAAATCCGTGCCAATTACACCCCCACACTGAAATAAATCCGTGCCAATCACCCCCGCACACACAGAAATAAATCCGTGCCAATCACCCACCCACACAGAGATAAATCCGCGCCAATCACTCCCCCCACACAGAAATAATTCCGTGCCAATCACCCCCGCACACACAGAAATAAATCCGTGCCAATCACCCCCACACAGAAATAAATCCATGCCAATCACCCACCCACACAGAAATAAATCCGTGCCAATCACACCCCCTCACACAGAAATAAATCCGTGCCAATCACCCCCACCACACAGAAATAAATCTGTGCCAATCACCCCCACACAGAAATAAATTCGTGCCAATCACCCACCCACACAGAAATAAATCCGTGCCAATCAACCCCCACACAGAAATAAATCCGTGCCAATCACCCCCACAAAGAAATAAATCCATGCCAATCAACCCCCACACAGAAATAAATCCGTGCCAATCACCCCTCACACAGTAATAAATCCGTGCCAATCACACCCACACACAGAAATAAATCCGTGCCAATCACCCACCCACAAAGAAATAAATCCGTGCCAATCATCTCCCCTCACACAGAAATAAATCCGTGCCAATCACCCCCACACAGAAATAAATCCGTGCCAATCATCTCCCCTCACACAGAAATAAATCCATGCCAATCACACCCCCAGACAGAAATAAATCCGTGCCAATCACCCCCACATACTGAAATATTCCGTGCCAATCGCCCCCCCACACAGAAATAAATACGTGCCAAACACCCCCCCACAGTAATAAATACGTGCCAATCACCCCCCACACAGAAGTAAATCCGTGTCAATCAACGCCCCACACAGAAATAAATCCCTGCCAATCACCCACACAGAAATAAATCCGTGCCAATCACCCCCCACACAGAAATAAATCTGTGCCAATCACCCCCCCACACAGAAATAAATCCGTGCCAATCACCCCCCACACAGAAATAAATCCGTGCCAATCACAACCCCACACAGAAATAAATCCGTGTCAATCACCCCCACACAGAAATAAATCCGTGTAAATCACCCCCCCACCAAGAAATAAATCCGTGCCAATCACCCCCCACACAGAAATAAATCCGTGCAAATCACCCCCCCAACACAGAAATAAATCTGTGCAAATCACCCCCCCACACAGAAATAAATCCGTGCCAATCATCCCCCACACAGAAATAAATCCGTGCCAATCACCCCCCCACACAGAAATAAATCCGTGCCAATCACCCACACACACAGAAATAAATCTGTGTCAATCACCCCCCCACACACAGAAATAAATCCGTGCCATTCACCCCCCGACACAGAAATAAATCCGTGTCAATCAAGCCCCCACACATAAATAAATCCGATCCAATCACTCACCCACACAGAAATAAATCCGTGTCAATCAACCCCCCACACAGAAATAAATCCGTGCCAATCACCCACACAGAAATAAATCCGTGCCAATCACCCCCACCACACAGAAATAAATCCGTGTCAATCACCCACACAGAAATAAATCCGTGCCAATTACACCCCCACACTGAAATAAATCCGTGCCAATCACCCCCGCACACACAGAAATAAATCCGTGCCAATCACCCACCCACACAGAGATAAATCCGCGCCAATCACTCCCCCCACACAGAAATAATTCCGTGCCAATCACCCCCGCACACACAGAAATAAATCCGTGCCAATCACCCCCACACAGAAATAAATCCATGCCAATCACCCACCCACACAGAAATAAATCCGTGCCAATCACACCCCCTCACACAGAAATAAATCCGTGCCAATCACCCCCACCACACAGAAATAAATCTGTGCCAATCACCCCCACACAGAAATAAATTCGTGCCAATCACCCACCCACACAGAAATAAATCCGTGTCAATCACCCCCCGCACAGAAATAAATCCGTGCCAATCACAACCCCAGACAGAAATAAGTCCGTGCCAATCATCCCCCACACAGAAATAAATCCGTGCCAATCACCCCCCACACAGAAATAAATCTGTGCCAATCGCCCCCCACACAGAAATAAATCCGTGCCAATCACCCCCACACAGAAATAAATCCGTGCAAAATCACCCCCCCACACAGAAATAAATCCGTGCCAATCACCCCCCCACACAGAAATAAATCCGTGCCAATCACCCCTCCCATACAGAAATAAATCCGTGCAAAATCACCCCCCACACAGAAATAAATCCGTGTCTATCACCCACCCACACAGAAATAAATCCGATCCAATCACCCCCCCACACAGAAATAAATCCGATCCAATCACCCCCCCACACAGAAATAAATTAGTGCCAATCACTCACACACAGAAATAAATCCGTGCCAATCACCACCCCACAGAAATAAATCCGTGCCAATCACCCCCCCAGAGAGAAATAAATCCGTGCCAATCACCCCCCCACACAGAAATAAATCCGTGCCAATCACCCCCCCACACACAAAAATAAATCCGTGCCAATCAACCCCCCACACAGAAATAAATCCGTGCCAATCACCCCGCCACACAAAAATAAATCCGTGCCAATCAACCCCCACACAGAAATAAATCTGTGCCAATCACCCCGCCACACAGAAATAAATCCGTGCCAATCACCCCGCCACACAGAAATAAATCCGTGCCAATCAACCCCCACACAGAAATAAATCTGTGCCAATCACCCCCCACACAGAAATAAATCCGTGCCAATCACCCCGCCACACAAAAATAAATCCGTGCCAATCAACCCCCACACAGAAATAAATCTGTGCCAATCACCCCCCCACACAGAAATAAATCCGTGCCAATCACCCCCCACACAGAAATAAATCCGTGTCAATCACAACCCAACACAGAAATAAATCCGTGTCAATCACCCCCACACAGAAATAAATCCGTGCAAATCACCCCCCCACCAAGAAATAAATCCGTGCCAATCACCCCCCACACAGAAATAAATCCGTGCAAATCACCCCCCCAACACAGAAATAAATCCGTGCAAATCACCACCCCACACAGAAATAAATCCGTGCCAATCACCCCACCCACACAGAAATAAATCCGTGCCAATCACCCCCCCACACAGAAATAAATTAGTGCCAATCACACCACACAGAAATAAATCCGTGCCAATCACCCCACACAGAAATAAATCCGTGCCAATCACCCCCCCACAGAAATAAATCCGTGCCAATCACCCCCCCAGAGAGAAATAAATCCGTGCCAATCACCCCCCCACACAGAAATAAATCCGTGCCAATCACCCCCCCACACACAGAAATAAATCCGTGCCAACCACCCCCCCACACAGAAATAAATCCGTGCCAATCACCCCTCCCATACAGAAATAAATCCGTGCAAAACCACCCCCCACACAGAAATAAATCCGTGTCTATCACCCACCCACACAGAAATAAATCCGATCCAATCACCCCCCCACACAGAAATAAATCCGATCCAATCACCCTCCCACACAGAAATAAATCCGATCCAATCACCCGCCCACACACAGAAATAAATCCGTGCCATCAACCCCCACACTGAAATAATCCGTGCCAATCACCCCCCCACACACAGAAATAAATCCGTGCCATCAACCCCCACACTGAAATAATCCGTGCCAATCACCCCCCACACACAGAAATAAATCCGTGCCAATCACAACCCCCAGACAGAAATAAATCCGTGCCAATCACCCCCACACAGAAATAAATCCATGCCAATCACCCCCCCACAGAAAAAAATCCATGCCAATCACCCCCCCACACAGAAATAAATCCGTGTCAAACATCCCCCACACAGAAATAAATCCGTGCCAATCACCCCCACACAGAAATAAATCCGTGCCAATCACCCCAACCACACAGCAATAAATCCGTGCCATCACCCCCCACACAGAAATAAATCCGTGCCAATCACCCCCACACAGAAATAAATCCGTGTCAATCATCCCCCACA
The DNA here is from genome assembly GCF_052327205.1 of Somniosus microcephalus. Taxonomy (NCBI): domain Eukaryota; kingdom Metazoa; phylum Chordata; class Chondrichthyes; order Squaliformes; family Somniosidae; genus Somniosus; species Somniosus microcephalus. Next base: position 246,247,482 of record NC_140995.1, on the reverse strand, counting down.
CAGAAATAAATCCGTGCCAATCACCCCCCCACACAGAAATAAATCCGTGCCAATCACCCCCCCACACAGAAATAAATCCGTGCCAATCACCCCCCCACACAGAAATAAATCCGTGCCAATCACCCCCACCACACAGAAATAAATCCATGCCAATCACCCACACAGAAATAAATCCGTGCCAATCACACCCCCACACTGAAATAAATCCGTGCCAATCACCCCCGCACACACAGAAATAAATCCGTGCCAATCACCCACCCACACAGAAATAAATCCGCGCCAATCACTCCCCCACACAGAAATAATTCCGTGCCAATCACCACCGCACACACAGAAATAAATCCGTGCCAATCACCCCCACACAGAAATAAATCCATGCCAATCACCCCCCCACACAGAAATAAATCCGTGCAAATCACCCCCCCCACACAGAAATAAATCCGTGCCAATCACCCCCCCAGACAGAAATAAATCCGTGCCAATCACCCCCCAAACACAGAAATAAATCCGTGCCAATCATTCCCCACACAGAAATAAATCCATGCCAATCACACCTCCACACAGTAATTAATCTGTGCCAATCACCACCCCACACAGAAATAAATCCTTGTCAATCACCCCCCCACACAGAAATAAATCCGTGCCAATCACCCCCACATACTGAAATATTCCGTGCCAATCACCCCCCACACAGAAATAAATACGTGCCAAACACAACCCCACAGTAATAAATCCGTGCCAATCACCCCCCACACAAAAATAAATCCGTGCCAATCACCCCCCACACAGAAGTAAATCTGTGCCAATCGCCCCCCACACAGAAATAAATCCGTGCCAATCATCCCCCACACAGAAATAAATCCGTGCCAATCACCCCCCCACACAGAAATAAATCCGTGCCAATCACCCACACACACAGAAATAAATCTGTGTCAATCACCCCCCCACACACAGAAATAAATCCGTGCCATTCACCCCCCGACACAGAAATAAATCCGTGTCAATCAAGCCCCCACACATAAATAAATCCGATCCAATCACTCACCCACACAGAAATAAATCCGTGTCAATCAACCCCCCACACAGAAATAAATCCGTGCCAATCACCCACACAGAAATAAATCCGTGCCAATCACCCCCACCACACAGAAATAAATCCGTGTCAATCACCCACACAGAAATAAATCCGTGCCAATTACACCCCCACACTGAAATAAATCCGTGCCAATCACCCCCGCACACACAGAAATAAATCCGTGCCAATCACCCACCCACACAGAGATAAATCCGCGCCAATCACTCCCCCCACACAGAAATAATTCCGTGCCAATCACCCCCGCACACACAGAAATAAATCCGTGCCAATCACCCCCACACAGAAATAAATCCATGCCAATCACCCACCCACACAGAAATAAATCCGTGCCAATCACACCCCCTCACACAGAAATAAATCCGTGCCAATCACCCCCACCACACAGAAATAAATCTGTGCCAATCACCCCCACACAGAAATAAATTCGTGCCAATCACCCACCCACACAGAAATAAATCCGTGCCAATCAACCCCCACACAGAAATAAATCCGTGCCAATCACCCCCACAAAGAAATAAATCCATGCCAATCAACCCCCACACAGAAATAAATCCGTGCCAATCACCCCTCACACAGTAATAAATCCGTGCCAATCACACCCACACACAGAAATAAATCCGTGCCAATCACCCACCCACAAAGAAATAAATCCGTGCCAATCATCTCCCCTCACACAGAAATAAATCCGTGCCAATCACCCCCACACAGAAATAAATCCGTGCCAATCATCTCCCCTCACACAGAAATAAATCCATGCCAATCACACCCCCAGACAGAAATAAATCCGTGCCAATCACCGCCCAAACACAGAAATAAATCCGTGCCAATCATCCCCCCACACAGAAATAAATCCATGCCAATCACCACCCCACACAGAAATAAATCCGTGTCAATCACCCCCCACACAGAAATAAATCCGTGCCAATCACCCCCACATACTGAAATATTCCGTGCCAATCGCCCCCCCACACAGAAATAAATACGTGCCAAACACCCCCCCACAGTAATAAATACGTGCCAATCACCCCCCACACAGAAGTAAATCCGTGTCAATCAACGCCCCACACAGAAATAAATCCCTGCCAATCACCCACACAGAAATAAATCCGTGCCAATCACCCCCCACACAGAAATAAATCTGTGCCAATCACCCCCCCACACAGAAATAAATCCGTGCCAATCACCCCCCACACAGAAATAAATCCGTGCCAATCACAACCCCACACAGAAATAAATCCGTGTCAATCACCCCCACACAGAAATAAATCCGTGTAAATCACCCCCCCACCAAGAAATAAATCCGTGCCAATCACCCCCCACACAGAAATAAATCCGTGCAAATCACCCCCCCAACACAGAAATAAATCTGTGCAAATCACCCCCCACACAGAAATAAATCCGTGCCAATCACCCCACCCACACAGAAATAAATCCGTGCCAATCACCCCCCCACACAGAAATAAATTAGTGCCAATCACACCACACAGAAATAAATCCGTGCCAATCACCCCACACAGAAATAAATCCGTGCCAATCACCCCCCCCACAGAAATAAATCCGTGCCAATCACCCCCCAGAGAGAAATAAATCCGTGCCAATCACCCCCCGACACAGAAATAAATCCGTGCCAATCACCCCCCCACACACAGAAATAAATCCGTGCCAACCAGCCCCCACACAGAAATAAATCCGTGCCAATCACCCCTCCCATACAGAAATAAATCCGTGCAAAACCACCCCCCACACAGAAATAAATCCGTGTCTATCACCCACCCACACAGAAATAAATCCGATCCAATCACCCGCCCACACACAGAAATAAATCCGTGCCATCAACCCCCACACTGAAATAATCCGTGCCAATCACCCCCACACACAGAAATAAATCCGTGCCAATCACAACCCCAGACAGAAATAAATCCGAGCCAATCACCCCCACACAGAAATAAATCCATGCCAATCACCCCCCCACAGAAAAAAATCCATGCCAATCACCCCCCACACAGAAATAAATCCGTGCCAATCACCCCAACCACACAGCAATAAATCCGTGCCATCACCCCCCACACAGAAATAAATCCGTGCCAATCACCCCCACACAGAAATAAATCCGTGTCAATCACCCCCCATACAGAAATAAATCCGTGCCAATCACAACCCCAGACAGAAATAAATCCGTGCCAATCATTCCCCACACAGAAATAAATCCGTGCCAATCACCCCCCCACACAGAAATAAATCTGTGCCAGTCGCCCCCACACAGAAATAAATCCGTGCCAATCACACCCCACACAGAAATAAATCCGTGCAAAATCACCCCCCCACACAGAAATAAATCCGTGCCAATCACACCCCCACACAGAAATAAATCCATGCCAATCACCCCTCCCATACAGAAATAAATCCGTGCAAAATCACCCCCACACAGAAATAAATCCGTGTCTATCACCCACCCACACAGAAATAAATCCGATCCAATCACCCCCCCACACAGAAATAAATCCGATCCAATCACCCTCCCACACAGAAATAAATTAGTGCCAATCACCCCCACACAGAAATAAATCCGTGCCAATCACCCCCCCACAGAAATAAATCCGTGCCAATCACCCCCCCAGAGAGAAATAAATCCGTGCCAATCAACCCCCACACTGAAATAAATCCCTGCCAATCACCCCCCCACACACAGAAATAAATCCGTGCCAATCAACCCCCACACAGAAATAAATCCGTGCCAATCACCCCCCACACACAGAAATAAATCCGTGCCAATCACCCCCCCACACACAGAAATAAATCCGTGCCAATCAACCCCCACACAGAAATAAATCCGTGCCAATCACCCCGCCACACAATAATAAATCCGTGCCAATCAACCACCACACAGAAATAAATCCGTGTCAATCACCACCCCACACAGAAATAAATCCGTGTCAATCACCCCCCACACAGAAATAAATCCGTGCAAATCACCCCCCGACCAAGAAATAAATCCGTGCCAATCACCCCCCACACAGAAATAAATCCGTGCAAATCACCCCCCCAACACAGAAATAAATCCGTGCAAATCACCCCCCCACACAGAAATAAATCCGTGCCAATCACGCCCCCACATAGAAATAAATCCTTGCCAATCACCCCACCCACACAGAAATAAATCCGTGCCAATCACCCCCCACACAGAAATAAATCCATGCCAATCACACCCCACACAGAATAAATCCGTGCAAATAAACCCCCCACACAGAAATAAATCCGTGCCAATCATCCCCCCAAAGAAATAAATCCATGCCAATCACCCCCCCACACAGAAATAAATCCGTGCCAATCACCCCCCCACACAGAAATAAATCCGTGCCAATCACCCCCACCACACAGAAATAAATCCGTGCCAATCACCCACACAGAAATAAATCCGTGCCAATCACACCCCCACACTGAAATAAATCCGTGCCAATCACCCCCGCACACACAGAAATAAATCCGTGCCAATCACCCACCCACACAGAAATAAATCCGCGCCAATCACTCCCCCCACACAGAAATAATTCCGTGCCAATCGCCACCGCACACACAGAAATAAAGCCGTGCCAATCACCCCCACACAGAAATAAATCCATGCCAATCATCCCCCCACACAGAAATAAATTAGTGCCAATCACACCACACAGAAATAAATCCGTGCCAATCACCCCACACAGAAATAAATCCGTGCCAATCACCCCCCCACAGAAATAAATCCGTGCCAATCACCCCCCCAGAGAGAAATAAATCCGTGCCAATCACCCCCCCACACAGAAATAAATCCGTGCCAATCACCCCCCCACACACAGAAATAAATCCGTGCCAACCACCCCCCCACACAGAAATAAATCCGTGCCAATCACCCCTCCCATACAGAAATAAATCCGTGCAAAACCACCCCCCACACAGAAATAAATCCGTGTCTATCACCCACCCACACAGAAATAAATCCGATCCAATCACCCCCCCACACAGAAATAAATCCGATCCAATCACCCTCCCACACAGAAATAAATCCGATCCAATCACCCGCCCACACACAGAAATAAATCCGTGCCATCAACCCCCACACTGAAATAATCCGTGCCAATCACCCCCCCACACACAGAAATAAATCCGTGCCATCAACCCCCACACTGAAATAATCCGTGCCAATCACCCCCCCCACACACAGAAATAAATCCGTGCCAATCACAACCCCAGACAGAAATAAATCCGTGCCAATCACCCCCACACAGAAATAAATCCATGCCAATCACCCCCCCACAGAAAAAAATCCATGCCAATCACCCCCACACAGAAATAAATCCGTGCCAATCACCCCAACCACACAGCAATAAATCCGTGCCATCACCCCCCACACAGAAATAAATCCGTGCCAATCACCCCCACACAGAAATAAATCCGTGTCAATCATCCCCCACACAGAAATAAATCCGTGCCAATCACCCCCCCACACAGAAATAAATCCGTGCCAATCACCCCCCCACACAGAAATAAATCCGTGCCAATCACCCCCCCACACAGAAATAAATCCGTGCCAATCACCCCCACCACACAGAAATAAATCCATGCCAATCACCCACACAGAAATAAATCCGTGCCAATCACACCCCCACACTGAAATAAATCCGTGCCAATCACCCCCGCACACACAGAAATAAATCCGTGCCAATCACCCACCCACACAGAAATAAATCCGCGCCAATCACTCCCCCCACACAGAAATAATTCCGTGCCAATCACCACCGCACACACAGAAATAAATCCGTGCCAATCACCCCCACACAGAAATAAATCCATGCCAATCACCCCCCCACACAGAAATAAATCCGTGCAAATCACCCCCCCCACACAGAAATAAATCCGTGCCAATCACCCCCCCAGACAGAAATAAATCCGTGCCAATCACCCCCCAAACACAGAAATAAATCCGTGCCAATCATTCCCCCACACAGAAATAAATCCATGCCAATCACACCTCCACACAGTAATTAATCTGTGCCAATCACCACCCCACACAGAAATAAATCCTTGTCAATCACCCCCCCACACAGAAATAAATCCGTGCCAATCACCCCCACATACTGAAATATTCCGTGCCAATCACCCCCCACACAGAAATAAATACGTGCCAAACACAACCCCACAGTAATAAATCCGTGCCAATCACCCCCCACACAAAAATAAATCCGTGCCAATCACCCCCCACACAGAAGTAAATCTGTGCCAATCGCCCCCCACACAGAAATAAATCCGTGCCAATCATCCCCCACACAGAAATAAATCCGTGCCAATCACCCCCCCACACAGAAATAAATCCGTGCCAATCACCCACACACACAGAAATAAATCTGTGTCAATCACCCCCCCACACACAGAAATAAATCCGTGCCATTCACCCCCCGACACAGAAATAAATCCGTGTCAATCAAGCCCCCACACATAAATAAATCCGATCCAATCACTCACCCACACAGAAATAAATCCGTGTCAATCAACCCCCCACACAGAAATAAATCCGTGCCAATCACCCACACAGAAATAAATCCGTGCCAATCACCCCCACCACACAGAAATAAATCCGTGTCAATCACCCACACAGAAATAAATCCGTGCCAATTACACCCCCACACTGAAATAAATCCGTGCCAATCACCCCCGCACACACAGAAATAAATCCGTGCCAATCACCCACCCACACAGAGATAAATCCGCGCCAATCACTCCCCCCACACAGAAATAATTCCGTGCCAATCACCCCCGCACACACAGAAATAAATCCGTGCCAATCACCCCCACACAGAAATAAATCCATGCCAATCACCCACCCACACAGAAATAAATCCGTGCCAATCACACCCCCTCACACAGAAATAAATCCGTGCCAATCACCCCCACCACACAGAAATAAATCTGTGCCAATCACCCCCACACAGAAATAAATTCGTGCCAATCACCCACCCACACAGAAATAAATCCGTGCCAATCAACCCCCACACAGAAATAAATCCGTGCCAATCACCCCCACAAAGAAATAAATCCATGCCAATCAACCCCCACACAGAAATAAATCCGTGCCAATCACCCCTCACACAGTAATAAATCCGTGCCAATCACACCCACACACAGAAATAAATCCGTGCCAATCACCCACCCACAAAGAAATAAATCCGTGCCAATCATCTCCCCTCACACAGAAATAAATCCGTGCCAATCACCCCCACACAGAAATAAATCCGTGCCAATCATCTCCCCTCACACAGAAATAAATCCATGCCAATCACACCCCCAGACAGAAATAAATCCGTGCCAATCACCGCCCAAACACAGAAATAAATCCGTGCCAATCATCCCCCCACACAGAAATAAATCCATGCCAATCACCACCCCACACAGAAATAAATCCGTGTCAATCACCCCCCACACAGAAATAAATCCGTGCCAATCACCCCCACATACTGAAATATTCCGTGCCAATCGCCCCCCCACACAGAAATAAATACGTGCCAAACACCCCCCCACAGTAATAAATACGTGCCAATCACCCCCCACACAGAAGTAAATCCGTGTCAATCAACGCCCCACACAGAAATAAATCCCTGCCAATCACCCACACAGAAATAAATCCGTGCCAATCACCCCCCACACAGAAATAAATCTGTGCCAATCACCCCCCCACACAGAAATAAATCCGTGCCAATCACCCCCCACACAGAAATAAATCCGTGCCAATCACAACCCCACACAGAAATAAATCCGTGTCAATCACCCCCACACAGAAATAAATCCGTGTAAATCACCCCCCCACCAAGAAATAAATCCGTGCCAATCACCCCCCACACAGAAATAAATCCGTGCAAATCACCCCCCCAACACAGAAATAAATCTGTGCAAATCACCCCCCACACAGAAATAAATCCGTGCCAATCACCCCACCCACACAGAAATAAATCCGTGCCAATCACCCCCCCACACAGAAATAAATTAGTGCCAATCACACCACACAGAAATAAATCCGTGCCAATCACCCCACACAGAAATAAATCCGTGCCAATCACCCCCCCCACAGAAATAAATCCGTGCCAATCACCCCCCAGAGAGAAATAAATCCGTGCCAATCACCCCCCGACACAGAAATAAATCCGTGCCAATCACCCCCCCACACACAGAAATAAATCCGTGCCAACCACCCCCCCACACAGAAATAAATCCGTGCCAATCACCCCTCCCATACAGAAATAAATCCGTGCAAAACCACCCCCCACACAGAAATAAATCCGTGTCTATCACCCACCCACACAGAAATAAATCCGATCCAATCACCCGCCCACACACAGAAATAAATCCGTGCCATCAACCCCCACACTGAAATAATCCGTGCCAATCACCCCCACACACAGAAATAAATCCGTGCCAATCACAACCCCAGACAGAAATAAATCCGAGCCAATCACCCCCACACAGAAATAAATCCATGCCAATCACCCCCCCACAGAAAAAAATCCATGCCAATCACCCCCCACACAGAAATAAATCCGTGCCAATCACCCCAACCACACAGCAATAAATCCGTGCCATCACCCCCCACACAGAAATAAATCCGTGCCAATCACCCCCACACAGAAATAAATCCGTGCCAATCACAACCCCAGACAGAAATAAATCCGTGCCAATCATTCCCCACACAGAAATAAATCCGTGCCAATCACCCCCCCACACAGAAATAAATCTGTGCCAGTCGCCCCCACACAGAAATAAATCCGTGCCAATCACACCCCACACAGAAATAAATCCGTGCAAAATCACCCCCCCACACAGAAATAAATCCGTGCCAATCACACCCCCACACAGAAATAAATCCATGCCAATCACCCCTCCCATACAGAAATAAATCCGTGCAAAATCACCCCCACACAGAAATAAATCCGTGTCTATCACCCACCCACACAGAAATAAATCCGATCCAATCACCCCCCCACACAGAAATAAATCCGATCCAATCACCCTCCCACACAGAAATAAATTAGTGCCAATCACCCCCACACAGAAATAAATCCGTGCCAATCACCCCCCCACAGAAATAAATCCGTGCCAATCACCCCCCCAGAGAGAAATAAATCCGTGCCAATCAACCCCCACACTGAAATAAATCCCTGCCAATCACCCCCCCACACACAGAAATAAATCCGTGCCAATCAACCCCCACACAGAAATAAATCCGTGCCAATCACCCCCCACACACAGAAATAAATCCGTGCCAATCACCCCCCCACACACAGAAATAAATCCGTGCCAATCAACCCCCACACAGAAATAAATCCGTGCCAATCACCCCGCCACACAATAATAAATCCGTGCCAATCAACCACCACACAGAAATAAATCCGTGTCAATCACCACCCCACACAGAAATAAATCCGTGTCAATCACCCCCCACACAGAAATAAATCCGTGCAAATCACCCCCCGACCAAGAAATAAATCCGTGCCAATCACCCCCCACACAGAAATAAATCCGTGCAAATCACCCCCCCAACACAGAAATAAATCCGTGCAAATCACCCCCCCACACAGAAATAAATCCGTGCCAATCACGCCCCCACATAGAAATAAATCCTTGCCAATCACCCCACCCACACAGAAATAAATCCGTGCCAATCACCCCCCACACAGAAATAAATCCATGCCAATCACACCCCACACAGAATAAATCCGTGCAAATAAACCCCCCACACAGAAATAAATCCGTGCCAATCATCCCCCCAAAGAAATAAATCCATGCCAATCACCCCCCCACACAGAAATAAATCCGTGCCAATCACCCCCCCACACAGAAATAAATCCGTGCCAATCACCCCCACCACACAGAAATAAATCCGTGCCAATCACCCACACAGAAATAAATCCGTGCCAATCACACCCCCACACTGAAATAAATCCGTGCCAATCACCCCCGCACACACAGAAATAAATCCGTGCCAATCACCCACCCACACAGAAATAAATCCGCGCCAATCACTCCCCCCACACAGAAATAATTCCGTGCCAATCGCCACCGCACACACAGAAATAAATCCGTGCCAATCACCCCCACACAGAAATAAATCCATGCCAATCATCCCCCCACACAGAAATAAATCCGTGCCAATCACCCCCCCCACACAGAAATAAATCCGTGCCAATCACCCCCCCGACAGAAATAAATCCGTGCCAATCACCCTCCAAACACAGAAATAAATCCGTGCCAATCATTCCCCCACACAGAAATAAATCCATGCCAATCACACCTCCACACAGTAATTAATCTGTGCCAATCACCACCCCACACAGAAATAAATCCTTGTCAATCACCCCCCCACACAGAAATAAATCCATGCCAATCACCCCCACATACTGAAATATTCCGTGCCAATCACCCCCCCACACAGAAATAAATACGTGCCAAACACAACCCCACAGTAATAAATCCGTGCCAATCACCCCCCACACAAAAATAAATCCGTGCCAATCACCCCCCACACAGAAGTAAATCTGTGCCAATCGCCCCCCACACAGAAATAAATCCGTGCCAATCACCCCTCGCACACAGAAATAAATCCGTGCCAATCACCCCCCCTCACACAGAAATAAATCCGTGCCAATCATCCCCTCACACAGATAAAAATCCGTGCCAATCACCCCCACACAGAAGTAAATCTGTGTCAATCACCCCCCCACACACAGAAATAAATCCGTGCCATTCACCCCCCGACACAGAAATAAATCCGTGTCAATCAACCCCCCACACAGAAATAAATCCGTGCCAATCACCCCCCCACACATAAATAAATCCGATCCAATCACCCACCCACACAGAAATAAATCCGTGTCAATCAACCCCCCACACAGAAATAAATCCGTGCCAATCACCCCCACACAGAAATAAATCCATGCCAATCACCCCCCCACACAGAAATAAATCCGTGCCAATCATCCCCCTCACACAGAAATAAATCCGTGCCAATCACCCCCACCACACAGAAATAAATCTGTGCCAATCACCCCCACACAGAAATAAATTCGTGCCAATCACCCACCCACACAGAAATAAATCCGTGCCAATCAACCCCCACACAGAAATAAATCCGTGCCAATCACCCCCACAAAGAAATAAATCCATGCCAATCACCCCCCCACACAGAAATAAATCCGTGCCAATCACCCCTCACACAGAAATAAATCCGTGCCAATCACACCCACACACAGAAATAAATCCGTGCCAATCACCCACCCACAAAGAAATAAATCCGTGCCAATCATCTCCCCTCACACAGAAATAAATCCGTGCCAATCACCCACACACAGAAATAAATCCGTGCCAATCACCCACCCACAAAGAAATAAATCCGTGCCAATCATCTCCCCACACACAGAAATAAATCCGTGCCATTCACCCCCCGACACAGAAATAAATCCGTGTCAATCAACCCCCCACACAGAAATAAATCCGTGCCAATCACCCCCCCACACATAAATAAATCCGATCCAATCACCCACCCACACAGAAATAAATCCGTGTCAATCAACCCCCCACACAGAAATAAATCCGTGCCAATCACCCACACAGAAATAAATCCGTGCCAATCACCCCCACCACACAGAAATAAATCCGTGCCAATCACCCACACAGAAATAAATCCGTGCCAATTACACCCCCACACTGAAATAAATCCGTGCCAATCACCCCCGCACACACAGAAATAAATCCGTGCCAATCACCCACCCACACAGAGATAAATCCGTGCCAATCACTCCCCCCACACAGAAATAATTCCGTGCCAATCACCCCCGCACACACAGAAATAAATCCGTGCCAATCACCCCACACAGAAATAAATCCATGCCAATCACCCCCCCACACAGAAATAAATCCGTGCCAATCATCCCCCTCACACAGAAATAAATCCGTGCCAATCACCCCACCACACAGAAATAAATCTGTGCCAATCACCCCCACACAGAAATAAATTCGTGCCAATCACCCACCCACACAGAAATAAATCCGTGCCAATCAACCCCCACACAGAAATAAATCCGTGCCAATCACCCCCACAAAGAAATAAATCCATGCCAATCACCCCCCCACACAGAAATAAATCCGTGCCAATCACCCCTCACACAGAAATAAATCCGTGCCAATCACACCCACACACAGAAATAAATCCGTGCCAATCACCCACCCACAAAGAAATAAATCCGTGCCAATCATCTCCCCTCACACAGAAATAAATCCGTGCCAATCACCCCCACACAGAAATAAATCCGTGCCAATCATCTCCCCTCACACAGAAATAAATCCATGCCAATCACCCCCCAGACAGAAATAAATCCGTGCCAATCACCCCCCAAACACAGAAATAAATCCGTGTCAATCACCCCCCAAACACAGAAATAAATCCGTGCCAACCATCCCCCCACACAGAAATAAATCCATGCCAATCACACCTCCACACAGTAATAAATCTGTGCCAATCACCACCCCACACAGAAATAAATCCGTGTCAATCACCCCCCACACAGAAATAAATTTGTGCCAATCACCCCCACATACTGAAATATTCCGTGCCAATCGCCCCCCCACACAGAAATAAAAACGTGCCAAACGCCCCCCCACAGTAATAAATACGTGCCAATCACCCCCCACACAGAAATAAATCCGTGTCAATCAACGCCCCACACAGAAATAAATCCGTGCAAAACCACCCCCCACACAGAAATAAATCCGTGTCTATCACCCACCCACACAGAAATAAATCCGATCCAATCACCCGCCCACACACAGAAATAAATCCGTGCCATCAACCCCCACACTGAAATAATCCGTGCCAATCACCCCCCACACACAGAAATAAATCCGTGCCAATCACAACCCCAGACAGAAATAAATCCGAGCCAATCACCCCCACACAGAAATAAATCCATGCCAATCACCCCCCCACAGAAAAAAATCCATGCCAATCACCCCCCACACAGAAATAAATCCGTGCCAATCACCCCAACCACACAGCAATAAATCCGTGCCATCACCCCCCACACAGAAATAAATCCGTGCCAATCACCCCCCATACAGAAATAAATCCGTGCCAATCACAACCCCAGACAGAAATAAATCCGTGCCAATCATTCCCCACACAGAAATAAATCCGTGTCAATCACCCCCCATACAGAAATAAATCCGTGCCAATCACAACCCCAGACAGAAATAAATCCGTGCCAATCATTCCCCACACAGAAATAAATCCGTGCCAATCACCCCCCCACACAGAAATAAATCTGTGCCAGTCGCCCCCACACAGAAATAAATCCGTGCCAATCACACCCCACACAGAAATAAATCCGTGCAAAATCACCCCCCCACACAGAAATAAATCCGTGCCAATCACACCCCCACACAGAAATAAATCCATGCCAATCACCCCTCCCATACAGAAATAAATCCGTGCAAAATCACCCCCACACAGAAATAAATCCGTGTCTATCACCCACCCACACAGAAATAAATCCGATCCAATCACCCCCCCACACAGAAATAAATCCGATCCAATCACCCTCCCACACAGAAATAAATTAGTGCCAATCACCCCCACACAGAAATAAATCCGTGCCAATCACCCCCCCACAGAAATAAATCCGTGCCAATCACCCCCCCAGAGAGAAATAAATCCGTGCCAATCAACCCCCACACTGAAATAAATCCCTGCCAATCACCCCCCCACACACAGAAATAAATCCGTGCCAATCAACCCCCACACAGAAATAAATCCGTGCCAATCACCCCGCCACACAATAATAAATCCGTGCCAATCAACCACCACACAGAAATAAATCCGTGTCAATCACCACCCCACACAGAAATAAATCCGTGTCAATCACCCCCCACACAGAAATAAATCCGTGCAAATCACCCCCCGACCAAGAAATAAATCCGTGCCAATCACCCCCCACACAGAAATAAATCCGTGCAAATCACCCCCCCAACACAGAAATAAATCCGTGCAAATCACCCCCCCACACAGAAATAAATCCGTGCCAATCACGCCCCCACATAGAAATAAATCCTTGCCAATCACCCCACCCACACAGAAATAAATCCGTGCCAATCACCCCCCACACAGAAATAAATCCATGCCAATCACACCCCACACAGAATAAATCCGTGCAAATAAACCCCCCACACAGAAATAAATCCGTGCCAATCATCCCCCCAAAGAAATAAATCCATGCCAATCACCCCCCCACACAGAAATAAATCCGTGCCAATCACCCCCCCACACAGAAATAAATCCGTGCCAATCACCCCCACCACACAGAAATAAATCCGTGCCAATCACCCACACAGAAATAAATCCGTGCCAATCACACCCCCACACTGAAATAAATCCGTGCCAATCACCCCCGCACACACAGAAATAAATCCGTGCCAATCACCCACCCACACAGAAATAAATCCGCGCCAATCACTCCCCCCACACAGAAATAATTCCGTGCCAATCGCCACCGCACACACAGAAATTAATCCGTGCCAATCACCCCCACACAGAAATAAATCCATGCCAATCATCCCCCCACACAGAAATAAATCCGTGCCAATCACCCCCCCACACAGAAATAAATCCGTGCCAATCACCCCCCCGACAGAAATAAATCCGTGCCAATCACCCTCCAAACACAGAAATAAATCCGTGCCAATCATTCCCCCACACAGAAATAAATCCATGCCAATCACACCTCCACACAGTAATTAATCTGTGCCAATCACCACCCCACACAGAAATAAATCCTTGTCAATCACCCCCCCACACAGAAATAAATCCATGCCAATCACCCCCACATACTGAAATATTCCGTGCCAATCACCCCCCCACACAGAAATAAATACGTGCCAAACACAACCCCACAGTAATAAATCCGTGCCAATCACCCCCCACACAAAAATAAATCCGTGCCAATCACCCCCCACACAGAAGTAAATCTGTGCCAATCGCCCCCCACACAGAAATAAATCCGTGCCAATCACCCCTCGCACACAGAAATAAATCCGTGCCAATCACCCCCCTCACACAGAAATAAATCCGTGCCAATCATCCCCTCACACAGATAAAAATCCGTGCCAATCACCCCCACACAGAAGTAAATCTGTGTCAATCACCCCCCCACACACAGAAATAAATCCGTGTCAATCAACCCCCCACACAGAAATAAATCCGTGCCAATCACCCCCCCACACATAAATAAATCCGATCCAATCACCCACCCACACAGAAATAAATCCGTGTCAATCAACCCCCCACACAGAAATAAATCCGTGCCAATCACCCACACAGAAATAAATCCGTGCCAATCACCCCCACCACACAGAAATAAATCCGTGCCAATCACCCACACAGAAATAAATCCGTGCCAATTACACCCCCACACTGAAATAAATCCGTGCCAATCACCCCCGCACACACAGAAATAAATCCGTGCCAATCACCCACCCACACAGAGATAAATCCGTGCCAATCACTCCCCCCACACAGAAATAATTCCGTGCCAATCACCCCCGCACACACAGAAATAAATCCGTGCCAATCACCCCCACACAGAAATAAATCCATGCCAATCACCCCCCCACACAGAAATAAATCCGTGCCAATCATCCCCCTCACACAGAAATAAATCCGTGCCAATCACCCCCACCACACAGAAATAAATCTGTGCCAATCACCCCCACACAGAAATAAATTCGTGCCAATCACCCACCCACACAGAAATAAATCCGTGCCAATCAACCCCCACACAGAAATAAATCCGTGCCAATCACCCCCACAAAGAAATAAATCCATGCCAATCACCCCCCCACACAGAAATAAATCCGTGCCAATCACCCCTCACACAGAAATAAATCCGTGCCAATCACACCCACACACAGAAATAAATCCGTGCCAATCACCCACCCACAAAGAAATAAATCCGTGCCAATCATCTCCCCTCACACAGAAATAAATCCGTGCCAATCACCCCCACACAGAAATAAATCCGTGCCAATCATCTCCCCTCACACAGAAATAAATCCATGCCAATCACCCCCCAGACAGAAATAAATCCGTGCCAATCACCCCCCAAACACAGAAATAAATCCGTGCCAATCACCCCCCAAACACAGAAATAAATCCGTGCCAATCATCCCCCCACACAGAAATAAATCCATGCCAATCACACCTCCACACAG
This sequence comes from Somniosus microcephalus, assembly GCF_052327205.1. Lineage (NCBI taxonomy): Eukaryota > Metazoa > Chordata > Chondrichthyes > Squaliformes > Somniosidae > Somniosus > Somniosus microcephalus. The sequence continues at coordinate 246,231,107 of NC_140995.1, read as the reverse complement.
TAATAAATCTGTGCCAATCACCACCCCACACAGAAATAAATCCGTGTCAATCACCCCCCCACACAGAAATAAATTTGTGCCAATCACCCCCACATACTGAAATATTCCGTGCCAATCGCCCCCCCACACAGAAATAAAAACGTGCCAAACGCCCCCCCACAGTAATAAATACGTGCCAATCACCCCCCACACAGAAATAAATCCGTGTCAATCATCCCCCCACACAGAAATAAATCCATGCCAATTACACCTCCACACAGTAATAAATCCGTGCCAATCACCACCCCACACAGAAATAAATCCATGCCAATTACACCTCCACACAGTAATAAATCCGTGCCAATCACCACCCCACACAGAAATAAATCCGTGCCAATCACCCCCACATACTGAAATATTCCGTGCCAATCACCCCCCCACACAGAAATAAATACGTGCCAAACACCCCCCACACAGAAATAAATCCGTGCCAATCACCCCCCACGCAGAAATAAATCCGTGCCATTCACCCCCGACACAGAAATAAATCCGTGTCAATCAACCCCCCACACAGAAATAAATCCGTGCCAATCACCCCCCCACACAGAAATAAATTCGATCCAATCACCCACCCACACAGAAATAAATCCGTGTCAATCAACCCCCCACACAGAAATAAATCCGTGCCAACCACCCCCCCACACAGAAATAAATCCGTGCCAATCACCCCCCACACAGAAATAAATCCGAGCCAATCACCCCCCCACACAGAAATAAATCCGATCCAATCACCCACCCACACAGAAATAAATCCGTGCCAATCACCCCCCACACAGAAATAAATCTGTGCCAATCACCCCCGCACACAGAAATAAATGCGTGCCAATCACCCCCCAGACAGAAATAAATCCGTGCCAATCAGCCCCCACACAGGAATAAATCTGTGCTAATCACCCCCCACACAGAAATAAATCCGTGCCAATCACCCCCACCCAAAAATAAATCCGTGCCAATCACCCCCCACACAGAAATAAATCCGTGTCAATCACTCCCCCACACAGGAATAAATCCGTGCCAATCACCCCACCCACACAGAAATGAATCCGTGCCAATCACCCCACCCACACAGAAATAAATCCGTGTCAATCACCCCACACAGAAAAAAATCCGTGCCGATCACCCCCCCACAGAAATAAATCCATGCCAATCACCCCCACACAGAAATAAATCCGTGCCAATAGACCCCCCACACAGAAATAAACCCGCGCCAATCACCCCCCCACACAGAAATAAATCCGTGCCAATCACCCCCCCACACAGAAATAAATCCGTGCCAATCACCCCCCCACACAGAAATAAATCCTTGCCAATCACCCCCCACACAGAAATAAATCCGTGCCAATCACCCCCCACACACAGAAATAAATCCGTGCCAATCACCCCCACAAAGAAATAAATCCGTGCCAATCACCCCCCCACACAGAAAATAATCAGTGTCAATCACCCCCACCACACAGAAATAAATCTGTGCCAATCACCCCCTCAAAGAAATAAATCCATGCCAATCGCCCCCCACACAGAAATAAATCCGTGCCAATCACCCCCCACACACAGAAATAAATCCGTGCCAATCACCCCCACAAAGAAATAAATCCGTGCCAATCACCCCCCCACACAGAAATAATTCTGTGTCAATCACCCCCCCACACAGAAATAAATCTGTGCCAATCACCCCCCACACAGAAATAATTCTGTGTCAATCACCCCACCACACAGAAATAAATCCGTGCCAATCACCCCCCCACACAGAAATAAATCCGTGCCAATCACCCCCCCACACAGAAATAAATCCGTGCCAATCACCCCCCCACACAGAAATAAATCCGTGCCAGTCACCCCCCCACACAGAAATAAATCCGTGCCAATCACCCCCCACACAGAAATAAATCCGTGCCAATCAACCCCCACACAGAAATAAATCCGTGCCAATCACCCCCCCACACAGAAATAAATCCGTGCCAATCACCCCCCCACACAGAAATAAATCCGTGCCAGTCACCCCCCACACAGAAATAAATCTGTGCCAATCACCCCCACACAGAAATAAATCCGTGCCAGTCACCCCCCCACACAGAAATAAATCCGTGCCAATCACCCCCACACAGAAATAAATCCGTGCCAATCAACCCCCACACAGAAATAAATCCGTGTCAGTCACCCCCCCACACAGAAATAAATCCGTGTCAATCACCCCCCACACACAGAAATAAATCCGTGTCAATCACCCCCCACACACAGTAATTAATCTGTGCCAATCACGCCCCCACACAGAAATAAATCCGTGTCAATCACCCCCCACACACAGTAATTAATCTGTGCCAATCACGCCCCCACACAGAAATAAATCCGTGTCAATCACCCCCCCACACAGAAATAAATCCGTGCCAATCACCCCCCCACAGTGATAAATCCGTGCCAATCACCTCCCCACACAGAAATAAATCCGTGTCAATCACCCCCCACACAGAAATAAATCCGTGTCAATCACCCCCCCACACAGAAATAAACCCGTGTCAATCACCCCCCCACACAGAAATAAATCCGTGCCAATCACCCCCCACACAGAAATAAATCCGTGCCAAACACCCCCCCACAGTAATAAATCCGTGCCAATCACCTCCCCACACAGAAATAAATCCGTGCCAATCACCCCCCCACACAGAAATAAATCCGTGCCAATCACCCCCCCACACAGAAATAAATCCGTGTCAATCACCCCCCCACACAGAAATAAATCTGTGTCAATCACCCCCCACACAGAAATAAAACCGTGTCAATCACCCCCCCACACAGACATAAATCCGTGCCAATCACCCCCCCACACAGAAATAAATCCGTGCCAATCACCCCCCCACACAGAAATAAATCCGAGCCAATCAAAGGATGTTTTTTGTAATGCAGGGTGTGAATTCAGTTTGGAGACCCTGAGACAGCATACAGTGCAATAAGCGGTGATCTGCTGGGTTACTCTCTAACACTTTAGCTCAGTCAAAGTATTGCAGCTCTCTATCTCTCCCTCCACATGGTGCCGGATTCTTGCTGTGCCCCATACAGGCTGCTCAATGTGGCAATAACCACTAGCGGGAGCAGCTACAAACACTCAGGATCCCTGACTGCATCAGCCCATTGACTATCGGTGAATTCCCCCACCTGCTGACAGCTCACTTTTCACCAGTTAGGAGCACTTTATCAAAGGAGCTCGGCCTTATCCGCCAGCCAACTGCTGAAACCTGGTTCTTGGAAATTGAAGTCTTTGATTTATACAGTTCCAGTAAACATTCACCGACTCCACCAAACTAAGGGGGTCGGGGGGTGGGGGCGGCGGTGCATGTGAGGGAGCAACAAACTGAGGTGTTGAAGTGTGTGAGGACAATGGCAAACAGAATTAATAGAGATTGGATTAGTGAAAATCACGAGGAATTGTAATTGGATTAGTTATTAACACGAGGAATTGCGATTGGATTAGTGATTAACACGAGGAATTGTGATTGGATTAGTGATTAACATGAGGAATCGTGATTGGATTAGAGAGTAATATGAGGAATTGTGATCCTCTTTTGGTAATGAGGAATTGTGATTGGATTAGTGATTAACACGAGGAATTGTGATTGGATTAGTGAGTAACACGAGGAATTGTGATTGGATTAGAGAGTAACATGAGGAATTGTGATTGGACTAGTGATTAACACGAGGAATTGTGATTGGATTAGTGAGTAACACGAGGAATTGTGATTGGATTAGAGTTTAGCAGGAGGAATTGTGATTGGATAATGAACATTCTAACACTGTTCCATTTTTAAAATCTTTAACAAAAGAATAGCAGGATTTGAATTTGCAGAAAAAACCAATTACAATATAAATTTCAATGGCAAATATGGTAAAGTTTCTATGATAGTGAAATGCTCTACACATCTGGAACAACAGTCCCTGTGCAGGTCAGTTTATTTATGAAGCATCAGACTGGAAAAATCTTCCAGACTCTGGATTGCTGAGTTAATTAATTAAATTGTGCGACCAGCATCTGCCACTGTGCTGTCTGATTGAAGGTATAAACATTCCAGCAAATAAGGCGTAAACCTTTATTTAATCGATGCTTATTATGGGGTAATGGCCACAGCACGAACGTATCTTCACAGGAACACAAACTGGAGCAATATTTCATCTTATAGGGTCATCGTATGAAGCTCAGTAGCCAAACGTTCACTGCACTCAACAGAAAAACAGCACAGGTTAGATACAGAGTAAAGCTCCCTCTACACTGTCCCATCAAACACTCCCAGGGCAGGTACAGCACGGGTTAGATACAGAGTAAAGCTCCCTCTACACTGTCCCATCAAACACTCCCAGGGCTGGTACAGCACGGGTTAAATACAGAGTAAAGCTCCCTCTTCACTATCCCATCAAAAACTCCCAGGGCAGGCACAGCACGGGTTAGATACAGAGTAAAGCTCCCTCTACACTGTCCCATCAAACACTCCCAGGGCAGGTACAGCACGGGTTAGATACAGAGTAAAGCTCCCTCTACACTGTCCCATCAAACACTCCCAGGGCAGGCACAGCACGGGTTAGATACAGAGTAAAGCTCCCTCTACACTCTCCCATCAAACACTCCCAGGACAGGTAGAGCACGGGTTAGATGCAGAGTAAAGCTCCCTCTACACTGTCCCATCAAACACTCCCAGGGCAGGTACAGCACGGGTTAGATACAGAGTAAAGCTCCCTCTACACTGTCCCATCAAACACTCCCAGGGCAGGTACAGCACGGGTTACAGAGTAAAGCTCCCTCTACACTGTCCCATCAAACACTCCCAGGGCAGGTACAGCACGGGTTAGATACAGAGTAAAGCTCCCTCTGCACTGTCCCATCAAACACTCCCAGGGCAGGTACAGCACGGGTTAGATACAGAGTAAAGCTCTCTCTACACTGTCCCATCAAACACTCCCAGGGCAGGTACAGCACGGGTTAGATACAGAGTAAAGCTCCCTCTACACTGTCCCATCAAATACTCCCAGGGCAGGTACAGCACGGGTTAGATACAGAGTAAAGCTCCCTCTACACTCATCTGTACTTAGGCAGTCCCTCAGAACCGAGGATGGCTTGATTCCACACTAAAAATGAGTTCTCAGGTGACTGATGAGTCCAATGCGGGACCTAAAGTCTCCGTCACAGGTGGGGCAGACGGTGGTTGAAGGGGCGGGTGGGTGGTGTACTTGGGTTGACGTGTGCTCCTTCCGCTGTTTGTGCTTGGCTTCCGCTTGCTCCCAACGAAGAGACTCGAGGTGTTCGGCGCCTTCCCGGATGCTTCGCCTTCACTTTTTACGGTCTTGGGCCAGGGATTCTCAGGTGTCGGTGGGGATGTTGCACTTTTTCAAGGAGGCTTTGAGGGTGTCCTTGAAGCGTTTCCTCTGCCCACCTGGGGCTCTCTTGCCGTGGTGGAGCTCCGAGTAGAGTGCTTGTTTTTGGAGTCTCGTATCGGGCATGCGGACGACGTGACCTCTCCATCGGAGCTGATCGAGCGTGGTCAAAGCTTCAATGTTGGGGATGTTGGCCTGAGCAAGAACACTGACATTGTTGCGCCTATCCTGCCAATGGATTTGCAGGATCTTGCGGAGGCAGCGTTGGTGGTACCTCTCCAGTGCTTTGAGGTGCCTGCTGTACATGGTCCATGTCTCTGAAGCATACAGGAGGGCGGGTATCACTGCTGCTCTGTAGACCATGAGCTTGCTGCATGGTTTGAGGTCCTGGTCTTCAAACACTCTCTTCCTCAGGTGACCGAAGGCTGCACTGGCTCACTGAAGGCGGTGTTTGACTTCATCATCGACATCTGCCCTTGTTGACAGTAGGCTCCCAATGTATGGAAAGTGGTCCATGTTGTCCAATGCCTCGTCATGGATTTTGATAATCGGGGAGCATTACTGTGTGGCGGGGGCAGGTTGATAGAGGACCTTTGTCTTATGGATGTTTAGTGCAAGGCCCATGCTCTCGTACGCTTCAGTGAAGGTGTTGACGATGGTTTGGAGTTCGACCTCAGAGTGTGCGCAGACGCAAGCGTTGTCTGCATACTGTAATTCGATGAAAAAGGATGGGACGACCTTAGATCTGGACTGGAGGCGACGGAGGTTGAACAGTTTCCCGTGTAAATTAGCTCCACTCCAGTGGGGAGCTTACTGAGGGTGAGATGGAGCATTGCAGCAAGGAAGATCAAGAAGAGCGTTGGTGCGATGACACAGCCTTGCTTGACCCCGGTCCGTACATGAATTGGGTCTATGGTGGATCCGTTGGTCAGGATCACAGCTTGCATGTCGTTGTGAAGCAGGCGGAGAATGGTGACAAACTTTTGGGGGCAGCCGAATTTGAGGAGGACACTCCATAATCCCTCATGGTTGACAGTGTCGAAGGCCTTTGTGAGGTCAAAGAAGGCCATGTACAGTGGTTGGTGCTGTTCCCTGCATTTCTCTTGTAGTTGATGCGCGGTGAAGAGCATGTCCATTGTGCCCTTTTTAGTGGGCGGAATCTGCATTGCGACTCTGGGAGAAGCTCTTCAGCCAATGGGAGAAGGCGATTGAGGAGGATTCTTGCGATGACTTTCCCTGTGGCAGACAGCAGGGAAACTCTTCTGTAATTACCACAATCGGGCTTGTCACCTTTCTTGAAGATGGTTACAATTACGGCATCTCTGAAATCCCCTGGCATGCTCTCCTCCTTCCAGATAAGAGAAATAAGTTCACGTATTCATGCCAGTAGTGCTTCTCATGCCATGTTTTATCGCCTCGGCGGGGATTCAATCTGCTCCTGAGGCCTTGTTGTTTTTCAGTTGTCGGGTGGCCTTTTTAACCTCATGCCAGGCTGGGGTTATGCTGAGGTGGTGGCGCCTAGCATGCTGCGGGATGGAGTTGAGGACACTCGCGTCAAAGACAGAGGGCTGGATTTTGCTAGGGCCGGGGAGGCGGGATTGGAGGCGTGTGGGGGATAAAAATCGCAAAACTGGCGTGCGGGCCCAAACCCGCCTCCATCCCGCCTCCACGCAATTTTCCTAAATTCGTGTCTGCTGGTCCCGACTCCGTCCTGCCTCCAGGAGGCGGGATAGGCCCTTAAGGCCCTTAACAAGTCCTCAATTGGCTCTATAATCCCATTTTCCTAACCACTTGCAAGTTTACTCGTTTTCCCACGTGAAACACGCCTGGTGGGAAACACACACCTGAAACCTGGCGGGAGCACAACTGGCTTGCGGCGTAGCAGCTGCAGCTCAACCATTAAATGGCAGATTTGAACAGGCTTTAATTGCAGGTGGCATAACTTTGCTCTCTCAGGTCTGGGGGATCTTTCAGAAGGCATACCCACAGCTCTGGAAGTTTGCAGCCTGACAACCATCTCCAGTGTGACCTCCTGGGAAACCCCTCTCACCACCTTCACTGAGCGCTTCCTCAACTGAGGCATCTACCAGAAGCATGGGAGCCATTTTTGTCCTGCCCTTCTGGATATTACATGAGGCCGCCCAACAGCAGCAGCAACAACAGTTGCGCCAAGCTGCTGCTGCCCCACCTGAGGATGCACAGGCCAGAAGGGGCCAGCGCATGGAAGGCCGTTGGCGCAGGAGATACCCCCCAAACAGGGTCTACAGACGCAGGGTCAGCTACCTCAACATGTCTGAGCAGCAGTGCCAAAGGCGGCTCCGACTTTCGCGAGAGATAGTGGCTGACATCTACGCAATGCTGCAGAAAGACCTGGAGCCCAGAGGAGCAGCTGGACACCCCTTATCAGTGGCCGTTAAAGTCACCATCGCACTCAACCTTTTTGCCTCAGGCTCATTCCAGGGATCAGCAGCAGACATCAGCGGCATCTCCCAGGCGGCCGCACACACCTGCATCAAGCGGGTAACCGATGCCCTCTTTGCCATCGCGCACAATCACATCCATTTCACCAAGGATCGAGCAAGTGTCATGGCGAGAGCGGTTGGATTTGCTAATCTTGCAGGCTTTCCAAGGGTGCAGGGCATCGTTGATTGCACACATGTGGCCCTTAAGGCTCCCCATCGCAATCCTGGTATTTTTGTCAACCGCAAGGGCTTCCACTCCCTCAATGTTCAGCTGGTGTGTGACCACAAGAAGGAAATTTTGCATGTTTGTGCCAAGTACCCTGGCAGTTGCCATGACTCCTTCATACTGCGCCAGTCTACTGTGCCTCCGCTATTCAGTCCGCCACACCAACTTAACGGATGGCTACTTGGAGACAAGGGCTATCCCTTGAGGACGTGGCTATTGACGCCGCTGAGGAGCCCATCCAACGCAGCTGAGGAGAACTACAACTCCAGCCACCTTTCCACCAGAGCCATGATCGAGCAGACCATTGGTCTGCTGAAGATGCGCTTCAGATGCCTGGATAGATCAGGTGGAGCCCTGCAGTACTCAGCAGCCAGGGTCTCCAGAATCATCGTGGTTTGCTGTGCACTTCACAACATGGCACAGCGTCGTGGCTTGCAGATTCCTGAGGACCAAGTGACTCCTCACATACCCTCCTCAGATGAGGAGGAGGAGGAGGGGGAGGAGGAGAGCGAAGACGAACATCTTGCAGAGGCTCATCAACCAGCGGCAGCAGTGCGCGAGAACATTGGTGGCCGGCATGCAAGGAACGCGCTCATATTGGGCAGATTTGCTGAGCCTCGCCCATGAGGGACTAGTGCCTCGCATCCTTTTACCTGAGCACTGACAATAGCCAGGAACCAGCTGACTTCTAGCGATGTGACCACCATACTGACCTCAAAGTGAAAGTCCCATTCGCGAAATGACACACGCCACAACTACAGCAGTAGCCAACAGATGATTTATTAACATTATTCTGATGGCTTTCAACCATAACACATTAAATTCCACCCAAGTGACTACCCTTGTGACTATTTGTGCAGTTTCTTTCTCTTACGCGTGCTCCTACGTAGTGGTTCCCCAGTGACATCAGCAGATGTGGAGGCCCCTTGCTCACTTCCTTGCTGCTCCTGTCTGGACACCTTTGGTGGGCGTCCTCTGGGGTCGCGAGCCTGTAAGGGCTGCGCAACAGTCTGCTGCTCCTGCGGCTGTGCAGGGGTTGAGACGCCGATCTCACTTGGGTGCTGACTCAGGTGGGGCTCTGACCGAGGACTTGTCAGTGGCATGGAAGTTTGAGCGCTTGGAGAGGAGCCCCCACCTCCTTGTTCTCTGCCACCATCATCCCTCTCATGGGTCAGGTCCCCCTCAGCGCTTGCAAGTGGCGAGAGAGCACCTTGCTGCACATCAGGGGAGCCATGGGGACCCGTGTCGGGACTGGCAGTCCTTCTCAGAGGGACTGCCATGAAGGTCTGGTTTCTCTGTTCAATAGCTGCCCATCACTCCTCCAGAGATGTCAGTCTAGTCTGAACACTCACCATGTTTTCAACACTCGCGCGACTTATCTCCTCCATGGCCGTAGCCAGCCTTTCCACGGAGGTTGCCATCCTTTCCGTGGTAATGCGTTGATGCGCCAATGACTCCACAAAGGCTCTGCTCATGTTAGCGATGGACTCCTCCATTCGCTCCACACTCGCAGCAACCCTGGAGACAAAACCTGCCAGAGACTCCTGCATATTTTCCTGGAGTGCCATCACCGCTGATACTGTGGATGGACCCAGAGGCAGAGGGTCGACATGCAGCTGAGCCAAGCTGGGAGAGTGCTGCGCCCTCCGACTAGGACTCTCCACTGCTGTCCCTGTCTCCACCATCTGCTGAGACTCACTTGTGAGCTGTGATACACCAGGTGACAAGGTTGGGGTTGTTTTCCTTGGAGCAAAGAAGGCTGAGGGGGGACCTGATTGAGGTGTACAAAATGATGAGGGGCATAGATAGGGTAGATAAAGAGGAACTTTTCCCCTTAGTAGGGGGGTCAATAACAAGGGGGCATAGATTCAAGGTAAGGGGCAGGAGGTTTAGAGGGGATTTGAGGAGGAACTTTTTCACCCAGAGGGTGGTTGGAATCTGGAACTCAATGCCTGAAAGGGTGGTAGAGGCAGGAACCCTCATAACATTCAAGAAGCATTTGGATGAGCACTTGAAATGCCATTGCATACAAGGCTATGGACCAAATGCTGGAAAATGGGATTAGACTGGACAGGGATTGATGGTCGGCGCAGACACGATGGGCCGAAGGGCCTCTTTCTGTGCTGTATAACTCTATGACTCTATGACTACTCTATGTCCCGAAGGTCTCACCGAGGTGAGAGTGTCTGCGCTGGTGCTGGGTGCATTGCCTTCTGCTGACGCTGCGCCCTCAGAGGTTGCAGCTTCCTCTGAGGAGTCTGGATGCTGAGGCGGAACCTCCTCCTGCGTCCTGGAGACGGGAGCTTGCGATGGTCCTGTGGGGGAGTAAAGGAGAGTGTCAGAGATGAGAGGCCAGGGTTACCTGCACAGTGCTTATTGCAGATGATCAGAGGTGATGTGCCTCAATGAATCCGAGACTCAACGTTAACGGAGCAAAGCAAGGCTTTTATTAACTAAGAAAGTAATACACAGTGGAGAAGTGTCTCCCATCCAAAGATCTGCTGCACTGCCTGTGAGACAGTGCAGCCTGCTTAAGTAGTGGCCAGGTATGGGCGGAGCCCTACACACAATACAGTACAGGTGGGGAAATGAAACTGAAACTAAACTAAACACAGAGAATACAGTGCCTGAGAACACAGAGAATACAGTGCCTAATGAATGGCATATTTCATCACAAGAGGTCCATCTGCTAGAGCTTCCAAGTCATTATCAGCGAGTCATGCAATGCAATTGAGAGAGTTGGAAAACGCTTCTGTCACCAGCTTGCTCTGCTGCACCGGTCTCTCCGTCCCCCACTTGTGTGTCGTCCTGGATGCCGACGATCTCCAGGATCGCCTCCTCCCATGGGGTCAGCTGGGCTAAGGAGGCTGCCCCTCCCCCTGTCCTGGCTCGCTCTTTTCGGTTGTGAGCTCTCTTTTCCTGCAATAGGGGAGACAAGTGGAGTTTGAGGGAGAATGAAGGAGTGAGTGTAGAGAATCGATGGCATAGATGCTTAGAAGGAGAGAAAGATGGAGTGAGATGGCAAGACCAAGGGCCCTCCCTATGTGATGTAAGTTGTTTTCATAGCATGACAGTGATAGGGAGTGTGAGGGCTGCATAGTCCATTAGTTAGGTGAATGTGACCATAGAGAGAGAGGGAGTGGGAAAGGGTGCATGGATGTCAGTGTCAAGTGGGATGTGGAGGAAGAGATTGGTAAAGCTGAGGGCTGGTGAGGAAAGGCAATGGGGATCAGATTAAGAATGATGGGAACATCATACTCACTTTTCCAGTGCGCAGAAGGTCATGGAAGCGTTTCCGACACTGGATCCATGTTCTGCTGGTATTCGAGCTGGCGTTCACCTGCTCTGCCACCCTCAGCCACACAGCCTTGGTTTGCTGGGGTGGCTTCTTAATCCCCGAGGAGGGGAAGAGCACCTCCCTGCTCTCTGTCGCTCCCTCCACCAATGCCTGGAGGGCTGCCTCGTCAAATCTGGGGGATGCCTTACTCCGATGTGTCGCCATGATTGATGATGGTAGCAGCAGCTGCCAGGGCCAGAAGCTTGGCAGTCTGCTGAAGTGAGCAAGGCTTGTGGAAGCCCTTAAATGAAGCAGCAATGATGTCATCGGAGGCGAGCTTCCCACCTGAAAAGCTCTCCGGCTAGGGGTTCCCACACGTGGGGAATCAATTGGGCTATAAAATCAAAATTGCATCAATTTCCCACATCGTTCAGGATTCGTGTGGGAAACACGAAATGTGGGGAACACGACCCCAACCCGCCCCCGTAGCAAAATCCAGCCCAGAGCCTCAGTTAAGGAGATCTTCGAAGTGCTCCTTCCAGTGGGCACTGTCTGCCTCTCTGTCCTCGATGAGTACCTCTCCGTTCTTGGCCCGCAGTGGGGTAGGACCTTGGGTGCTTGGACCATAGGTGATCTTGACTGCGCTAAAGTATCCACATGTCGTGGTTGTCAGCTAGCTGCTGGATCTCCTGCGCTTTCTCCACCCAGCATCTGTTCTTTAGGTCACGAGTTTTTTGTTGGACCTCGGCCTTCAGGCGGCTGTAGAGCTGCTTTCTTGCTCTCGAGTTCTGTTGCTGCTTCCAGATCAGGAATGCCTTGTGTTGCGACTTATTAGCTCCTGGATCTCCTGGTCATTCTCATCGAACCAGTCTTGGTGTTTCCTGGTCGAGTGACCGAGCGTCTCTTCACAGGTGCTGATTATGGAGGCCTTAAGTGCAGACCAGGTGCTGTGGGCACTCTGTGTCTCTGAATCACTGGGAGTCATCAGGTTGTTTGAGGCAAAGGCTGAATAGGGCTTTCTTAGCGGGGTCTTTGAGTGCTCCAGCGTTGATTTTCCTGCGGCATTGCTTCTGTTGCCTCCGCTGTTTTGGGGCTATGTTGCTGGAGATGACAGAGTGGATTAGGCGGTGGTCTGTCCAGCAGTCGTCAGCTCCTGTCATGGCGCAGGTGATGCGGACGTCCTTGCGGTCCCTCACTCGGACGATGTAGTAGTCCAGCAGATGCCAGTGCTTGGTGTTAAGTCTGTGTGTTCTAGTTATGGTTAATAAGAATCACTGCACACAGACCACAAGAGTAAATTCAACAGGTCTTTACTAGTCGGAGGTCAGGCTGAACTGCCCAATAAATCATTACACAGCACTTATATACCGGTGTGGTCACCACCGGTATTACAGTATACAGCAGCCAAGATAAAGTAGTGCATCTCTTAAAATAGTTCTCTTAAAGATGGAACAGTTACATACACCACAATCCTCCCTTTTTAGCTTAACAGTATATATTCCCCATTAACATAACATAATAACATATATACACAACTTCATGTAAAAACAGTTCACAGATTCAGTCTCTGAGGAGGCCTCCTGATCCGAGACGGATAACGCCTTTCAGGGGTCTCTGGTTCTCGTTGCTGGGGTGACTCATCTAATAGTCCTTCACTGGACTTAACAGCTTGAACTTTCGTAACTTCAGAACCAGCATTGTTGACTTCTAAAGGCTCGAGTACCTTGGGAAGTTTTTCTGCTTCCAGACTGATTTGGCTCAGTTCGGAGGGACCACGTGCGTGGCCTGGTAGGGGTGATAATGGTTCAGATGAGTCATCATCTTCTGCTTCCTCTCTATTGTCTTCTATTTCCTCCATCACTTCAGCGTTTGCCTCTGCCACCAATTCCCTGAGTGGCTTATTACTGCTGACACTGCTCACAAAAGGGTGCTCTTTCTTCTTAGCTTTCAACTGATCGATGAATTTGACATATTCCCTTTCTTGCTCAGCTTTGATTCGTTTGGCCTCATCGCGCAGACGGTTTGTGTGTTCCTGTTCCATTTTCTCAATCAGCTGCTTCTGCTGTCTTTCCAGATTCTCCAACTCTGTGTCAAAGAACTTTTTCTTTGCATTCATCTCTTGCTCAAAACGGCGAATCATTTGTTCTAATTGCTGTTGTAGTTTGAAATTGAGTTGAGTTCGAGCCTCCTTCTGAAGCAACCGCATCTCTCGCAGCTCCTGCCGCCTTAGGAATCGCATTTCCTCAGCTTTCTTCTCATCCTCACCAATAATCTTTGAAGTAGTGACACTCACTTCCACTCCATCGACAACAAATTTTCTAGTTCGTTTCAGAGTTTTGTTGTATGCTTGGTTACCCCGTATTGATAGAGAGCCACTTTCCTTGTTTAAAGAGAGATCACCTGAAAGGGAAATGTTCAAGTCAATGCTATCGGATGCAGATATGCTACCCGAATCAGAATTTCTCTTTGACTTTCTATTGGTAGAATCTACTGCTCCATTGAGAGTTAATGAATCCGGGACCAGAGTGACTTGTTTATCAGATTTACTTTCCTTTTCATTTCTGGTTAGCAATTCTTTTTCATTCTTTGAATCAGCAGTGCCCTCAGAAATGTGCATGTCTGTAGACTGGACAGACTCAGAATTCTCTGTCAAACTATGTTGTTGTTGTTCAGTGGAATTCTGTTCTGATACTTTGTTCTCTTCTGAAGCATTTATGCACTCCTTCGTTTTTCCATCATTAGTCTGCAAGTCCATTTTAGACTTGTCTTTTGCACATGGGCTGGTCTTACCATCATCAGTTCCAGAGTCTGAGCTGATTGTCTTCACCGAGTTCTCACTCTCTGCTTTGTCACTGTCACTGCTGCATATGCCCTCATCCAATATTCTGGACAATCGTTCAGGTTTGACATCTTTTTTTCCGGAATCTACCGTTATTGCTTTTAGGGAGTGCCAGTCCATATTTATTTTCCTGATCCACTCCCGTCCCAGAAGTGGTGGACCTCCCTCAGGTAGTACATATAAGTCCATTCCTTGGTGTTCTTTGCCCTTGTGTAACACCTTGACTTTTATCTTTCCGATGGGGTATACTCTTTGCCCCGTGTATGTCTGCAATACTATCTCCGTATCCCGTAGGGGAATATGTGTGAATAACCTTTTGTAATCTTGCTTATTCATGACCGTCAACGCCGATCCGGTGTCCAATTCCATCTTCACTTGGACTCCTGCTATCTGAAGTGTGACCCAGATAGTTTGTAGGTCAGCTTCCTTACTCACATTGTGAATTCTCAGACTACCCAGCTCCTTGCTGTTGGAGTCTGAATCCGAATTCTGTTCATCCAAACTCTTCTCAGCCACCTTATGTACCTTTCTGCACTTTTCCTGCGGTGACTTTTTGTTGCTGGTCTTCTTTCCTGACCGGCATTATTGGAAAAAATTCTGAGGGACAAAATTAGTCTCCACTTGGAGAGGCAAGGATTAATCGGGGATAGTCAGCATGGCTTTGTCAAGGGTAAATCATGTCTGACAAATCTGATTGAATTTTTCGAGGGGGTGACTAGGGGGGTGGATGAGGGAAATGCTGTGGATGTGGTTTACATGGACTTCAGTAAAGCTTTTGACAAAGTCCCGCATAGGAGACTGGTCAAGATGGTAAGAGCCCATGGGATCCAGGGTGCCTTGGCGCGTTGGATCCTAAACTGGCTGAGTGGCAGGAGGCAGAGGGTGATGGTCGAAGGTTGCTTTTGTGACTGGAAGCCTGTGTCCAGTGGGGTACCTCAGGGATCGGTGCTGGGTCCCTTGTTGTTTGTGATCTACATAAATGATTTGGATGAGAATGTAAAAGGTATGATCAGTAAGTTCGCAGATGACACGAAAATTGGTGGGGTGGTAAATTGTGAGGAGGAAAGCCTCAGGCTACAGGACGATATAAACGGGTTGGTCAGATGGGCGGAAAAGTGGCAAATGGAATTTAACCCTGAAAAGTGCGAGGTGATGCATTTTGGACGGACAAATAAGGCAAGGGAATACACAATGAGTGGTAGGACCCTAGGAAGTACAGAGGGTCAGAGGGACCTTGGTGTACATGTACATAGATCCCTGAAGGCAGCGGAACAGGTAGATAAGGTGGTTAAAAAGGCATATGGGATACTTGCCTTCATTAGCCGAGGCATAGAATATAAGAGCAGGGAGGTTATGATGGAGCTGTACAAAACGCTGGTGAGGCCACAGCTGGAGTACTGTGTGCAGTTCTGGTCGCCTCACTATAGGAAGGATGTGATTGCTTTGGAGAGGGTGCAGAGAAGATTCACCAGGATGTTACCTGGGATGGAGTGCCTCAGCTATGAAGAGAGGCTGGACAGGCTGGGGTTGTTTTCCTTGGAGCAAAGAAGGCTGAGGGGGGACCTGATTGAGGTGTACAAAATGATGAGGGGCATAGATAGGGTAGATAAAGAGGAACTTTTCCCCTTAGTAGGGGGGTCAATAACAAGGGGGCATAGATTCAGGGTAAGGGGCAGGAGATTTAGAGGGGATTTGAGGAGGAACTTTTTCACCCAGAGGGTGGTTGGAATGTGGAACTCAATGCCTGAAAGGGTGGTAGAGGCAGGAACCCTCACAACATTCAAGAAGCATTTGGATGAGCACTTGAAATGCCATTGCATACAAGGCTATGGACCAAATGCTGGAAAATGGGATTAGACTGGACAGGGATGGATGGGCGGCGCAGACACGATGGGCCGAAGGGCCTCTTTCTGTGCTGTAAAACTCTATGACTCTATGACTCTATGACTTTAGCTATGTGACCAAGCTTGCCACATTTTCTACATTCCTGATTTTTAAACCAGCATTGGTTCTGATCGTGTGTTGTCTTTCCACAACGATAACATTTCGCTGTACCCAAAGCCATTTGATCTACACTGAGTACCGCTGCCTTCAGCTGCATTTCCACAGTGCCTCTCGCTGCGGCTTCGTGCGATGCTGCAATAGTGACAGCCTTATCAAGTGTAAGATCATTCTCTTCAAGCAGCCGCTTTTGTGTTCCTTCTTTCGACAATCCACACACGAATTTGTCTCTCAGTGCCTCTGTCAGTCTTTCCCCAAACTGACAGTATTTCGCTAGCTTACGCAGTTCAATTAAATACTCCGCGTTGCTTTCCTCTTTCAGTTGCGTTCTCGCATAAAATTTAAATCGTTCCGCTAACATCAGCGGTGTGGGGTTCAAATGATTTCTCAGGACAGCAACAATATTAGCGAAAGCCTGATCCGCCGGTTTAGCTGGTGATAGAAGATGCTTCAATAGCCCGTATGTCTTCGCACCCATTGAGTTTAGTAAGGTTAGTGCTTTATCTTCATCTGATATTTTATTTGCCTTACAATAAATCTCTATGCGTTCTGCATACGTGGCCCAACCTTCAACATCGGGATCGAAATCGTTGATGTTACCACGCTTAGGCATCCTCGCAATCTTCTTGAGAAACAAAAAGAAATTTTTATTTTATTTTTTTCAAAATGGCGGTTTCCCGCGCTTGTCTTATTCCCCCGCCTACGAAAATGGCGGCTTCCCGCGTTTGCCTTACGCTGCCCCAGTCTCAGCGCCTCTGGCCCCGACTTCTGTCCGGCTCTTTTCCCCGGTCGTGGTTGTGGTGTATGTGCCTTTAAAAGCAATTGTGGTGTATGCGCCTTTAAGAGCCCCAGGTGTGCGCAATGCCGGTAATTGCCACTTGGGCTATATAAGCCTGTGTATTGTGTATATCCTTTAGAACCCCCCCCAGACTTGCTTAGTAAATATCTATGAACCAACTCCTGTCTTCAGTGTCTTTATCTACACACGGACACTACAGTGGCGACAAAGTGGAAACGGACTTACCTGCAATTCGGCAGCACCTCAAGGACATCGATTCCTCCAGCGTCCAGAGGACTCAAGGAAGTAATAGAAACTGTGGTTTCACCAGCTGGCCAAGCTGGTGGCAGGTACTGCGCTAATCCTTCCTGGGCGTCAGGCTGGGGCTCCAGCGGCGGGCTCTGCAGCTGAGACAGGCAGCGAAATCGGAGGCAAGCAATAACGGACTGGGAGGGTGCACTCGGGAGATGGCCGGCGCGGCAAGCAGGTCAGCGTTTAGACCTCCGTCGGGAACGAGTCTCCAACAGTGAATAAACGGAAACCACAGTAAAACAGCATTGTTATCGGTAGCAGCGGCGGGAAAGCGCAGGAAGCGCCATATCGTTGCTACAGAGAGAAAAAAAAAGCGCGGGAAGCGCCATATCTTTTTTTGAAATGCCTAAGTCTGGCAATATTGATGCTTTTGACAACGAAACAGAGCCTAACTTTGGCAATATTGATGTTTTTGATAACAAGATAGAGGATTGGACCACATATGTAGAAAGAGTGGAGGTGTTTTGCACCGCAAATGGAATAGAAGATGAAAAAAAAGCTTCAGTGCTTCTGGATCTAATGGGCGCAGAAACATACAAGCTGTTACGCAACTTAATCACTCCAGCCGAACCGATGGACAAGAATTTTGAGGAGATTGTTGATACCCTACACTGCCAATTCGAGGCAGGACTGGCAGATTCTCTGCAAGACAAATTCATCTGCGATCCCCTAAGTGTAGAAACACAAAAAAAGGTATCTTCTGGAAAAGATTTAACACTGGACAAGGCTTTCAGTGCAATAGGAGCGGCAAAGATATAGCAAAGGCCACAGGACTTCGGCACCCATGAAATGACACGGGGTTTCGAAAGATGTTATCGCTGCGGCAGATCCAACCATGACCAGAGGGATTGCTGGTTCAAAGAAAAAGCATGCAGGCGATGTGGAAAGATGGGACACATTCCACGTGTATGCCGATCTGAAAATAAAAAATCCACCAATGGGAAAAGAATCAATAAGGAAAAGCACAGAAAGGTACAAATGATGACGGACAGTAGCTCCAAAGACCAGAAGAGCGATAGCGACTCCGGGAACAAGAGACTAAGCTCTCTCAAATTACATAATGTAATTGCCAATGAAGATTACCAGACCATTTGGGTTACCCTCATAATAGCAGGGTCCCCAGTTAAAATGGAGCTAGATACAGGATCAGCTCTAACCGTAATAAATCGACGAGATTACGAGAGGCTATTTTCGCATATACCTCTAAAAGACACATCCATTATCTTAAAAACATATACGGGGCAGAAAGTATACCCCAAAGGAAAAATAAAGGTGCCTGTGGTATACAACGGCAAAGAAATACAAAAGTTGTATTTATACATTCTACAAGATGGTGGTCCACCGTTGTTGGGACGTGAATGGATAAGGAAGATACGTTTAGACTGGCACTCCATTCAGGCACTGACGGTGACCAGTAAGGAAAAAAACAATGATGACATCATACCTGAACGATTAAAAGACATCTTGGCCAACGCCAAAGAAGTGTTTCAAGAGAAACTAGGAACCTTGAAAGGCATCACCGCCTCAATAAAAGTGGAAGATGCAGCAATTCCAAAATTTTTTAAGGCAAGACCGGTGCCATACGCAATACGTCCGGCAGTCGAGGCAGAGCTGGAGAATTTGGAAAAGGCAGGCGTATTATCCAAAATAGATTGGAGCGAATGGGCAACACCCATCGTTCCAGTCATGAAAAAAGCATTGAAAAATAACTCAGAGGAACAGAGAAAAATTCGCATCTGTGGGGACTTTAAGGTGACTGTAAACCCGGTCCTTCACACGGTACAGTATCCTCTTCCGAGGATAGAAGATATTTTCGCCTCATTATCCGGAGGAAAACGTTTCACAAAAATTGACTTGGCACAGGCATATCTACAGATGGAGGTTGAGGAGACCTCTAAAAAGTATCTCACAATAAACACACACAAAGGCCTGTACCAGTACAATCGACTGGTTTTTGGAGTAGCATCAGCTCCAGCTATCTGGCAAAGAGCTATGGAACAAGTCCTGCAAGGGATTCCGGGGACTCAGTGCTACCTAGACGACATCCTTATAACAGGAGAAAACGACAACGAGCACCTTGCCAATTTGGAGCAGGTGCTCACTAGGCTGAAAGAACGGGGCCTACGAGCAAATCGCCCCAAGTGCGAATTTTTCCAAAATCAGATATCATATTGTGGCCACATAATTAATAAGGAAGGGTTGCATAAGTCACCTGAAAAAATTGAAGCAGTTATAAAAGCCCCAGCACCTGAAAATGCTTCACAATTGAGGTCATTCCTGGGATTAATAAATTACTATCATAAATATTTACCGAACTTATCAACTATTCTGCACCCTCTTAATGATCTTCTACACACAGGAGTGATTTGGAAATGGAACGAAGACTGTAAACGTGCCTTCCATAAATGTAAAGACTTAATCACATCCGAGAAAGTTTTGGCTCATTACAACCCATCACTACCAATCAGACTGGCGTGCGATGCATCCCCTTACGGCATAGGAGCGGTATTGTCCCATAGATTCCCTGATGGCTCGGAACGGCCGATAGCTTTTGCGTCACGCTCATTGAACTCAGCTGAGCGTAACTATTCCCAGATAGACAGGGAAGCACTCAGCCTGGTATGGGGAGTGAAGAAATTCAACCATTACCTACACGGACAAAAATTTACCTTGCTGACTGACCATCAACCCCTCATCTCCATATTCAACCCTAAGAAAGGTGTCCCCATTATGACGGCACAAAGACTACAGAGGTGGTCCCTTTTTCTAGGGGCACACCAATACAACATTGAATACAAAGGGTCAAAACAGCATGGGAATGCTGACGGTTTATCGCGCCTACCGTTGCCAACGATAGAAGAGGCACCTACAGTAGACCCAGTAGAGATATTCCACTCTGCCATAGTGGAATGTCTACCGGTGACAAATTCTGCCATTGAAAGGGAGACCAGAAATGACCCTACTCTCTCACGGGTCTACGATTTAACAATGAAGGGATGGCCAGCACATGGCGAACCACTGTTGCCAGCATTCTCGCAAAGAAGAGAACAGCTGTCAGTGTGCCGAGGAACCTTGATGTGTGGATCCAGAGTGGTGATTCCACCCAAACTCCAGGATAAAGTGCTAAAGGAGCTTCACGAGGGGCATCTGGGTGGAGTGAAAATGAAGAACCTAGCTAGGGCGTTTGTATGGTGGCCAGGTATCGATGGAGACATCGAAGACATGACCAAGAGCTGCCTAGGATGCCAGAAGGTCCAAAATGCTCCGCCACAGGCCCCTCTACATCCATGGGAGTGGCCCTCATCTCCCTGGCAAAGGGTGCACATCGACTTTGCTGGTCCATTTATGGACTCAATGTTCTTAATCGCAGCTGATGCACACTCCAAGTGGCCGGAGGTAATAAAGATGTCCTCCACCACCACGGAAAAAACCATCACAGTATTAAGGACCATATTTGCCAGGAATGGGCTGCCGGAACAGATATGTTCTGATAATGGACCGCAATTTGTGTCCGAAGAATTCAGAAAGTTCTTAAAGAACAATGGGGTAAAGCACTACACGTCCGCCCCATACCATCCCGCCACCAATGGATTGGCTGAAAGGTTTGTCCAGACCTTCAAGAAGGCCATAAAGGCCATGGGTAATGAAAACATAAAACTTCAGCACAAGGTGGATAACTTCTTATTTGCATATAGGAATGCAACACATATGGTTACAAACCAAACTCCCGCCATGATGTTCTACAATAGAAACCTAAGATGCCGGCTGGATTTGGTCAAGCCCAACATCCGAAGGGACGTGGAGAACCGGCAGTTTCAGGACATGAATGAAAGGCCAACTAGGGCCTTCCAGATAGGCCAACCGGTTTTGGCCCGGGACTACCGTACCGAGAAATGGCAGCCTGGAACTATCTGCACACGACTAGGACCACTGATGTATACCGTGGACATCGGAGAAAGCATAATAAGGCGCCATGCTGACCAAATCATCAAGTCATCCGAAAAGGGACAACCTACACCACCACGCTATACATCTAACGATGAAGTAGAGATACCCATATCTACCTCCGATCCGGTGATACTGGAACCCGATGAACCCGACACTGGCCTTCAAGCCGAATCAGCCTTACCAGAAGAACCTACTACACCACCAGAAACTACTACACCCCCGAGGCGTTATCCGGACCGAGTCAGGAAGCCTCCTGAGAGACTAACTTATAATTAATTAATACAGCAATGTATATTATTTTGCATATAACATGTAATTAATAATTACTTAAAATATGATGTACTAGTTAGCTAGAAGGGGAGGAATTGTGGTGTATGTGCCTTTAAAAGCAATTGTGGTGTATGCGCCTTTAAGAGCCCCAGGTGTGCGCAATGCCGATAATTGCCACTTGGGCTATATAAGCCTGTGTATTGTGTATATCCTTTAGAACCCCCCCCAGACTTGCTTAGTAAATACCTATGAACCAACTCCTGTCTTCAGTGTCTTTATCTACACACGGACACTACAGTGGTCGAGTTCTCCGTCCTTATATCCTCCGTTTTTCCCTCCCCTACTTCACAGCCAACATGGCCGACTTGCTGCTCGTCGCTGATCGGCTTACCCACCACCGTGATAGAAGGGATGATCACTGCCTGTTGCTGATGGAAGGCTTCGTGTCAGGATTCTTCCTTGCTCTTCAGACCCGAGTCTTTTCTCAGCAGGATGATGAGGGCGGATGCCTCTTCTCGACGCCCGTTAAACTGCCTTGGATATGTCTCTGCCGCAGGGTAAGATCGTCATCGTCGTCACTGTTAAGTCTGTGTGTTCTAGTTATGGTTAATAAGAATCACCGCACACAGACCACAAGAGTAAATTCAACAGGTCTTTACTAGTCGGAGGTCAGGCTGAACTGCCCAATAAATCATTACACAGCACTTATATACCGGTGTGGTCACCACCAGTATTACAGTATACAGCAGCCAAGATAAAGTAGTGCATCTCTTAAAATAGTTCTCTTAAAGGTGGAACGGTTACATACACCACACTTGGAGCGAGGGTGTTGCCATGAAACCTTGTACTTGTCTCTCTGACAGAACAAGGTGTTGGTTATGACAAGGCCATGTTCTAAGCATTTTGACAGGAGGAGGGTTCCATTGGAACCCCTCTCTGCCGATCACACCTCCCCAGAGGTCTGTTTCCTTTCCAACTCTGGTCTTAAAGTCGCCAAGGAGGTTCAGCTTGTCACCCGTTGGGATTCGGGACAGGGATTGTTCAAGGCTGGAGTAGAATTCCTGTTTGGTCTCGTCTGTGGTTTCCAGTGTTGGGGTGTACGCACTGATGACCGTAGCGCACTGGTTCTGGGCTAGGGTGAGCTCATTGAGGCGCTCATTTATTCCACAAGGGGAGTCTCTGAGACGTTCAACTAGCTACTTTTCTAAGGCGAAGCCGACCCCATGGAGGCGGCGTTCTTCTTCAGGTTTGCCTTTCCAGAAGAAGGTGTAGCCACCACCTTGCTCCTTGAGCTGGCCTTCCTCTGCCCGCCGGGTCTCGCTTAGGGCGGCGATGTCTATGTCGAAACGTCTGAGCTCCCGGACAACAATAGCAGTATGGTGTTCCGGTCTGCCGCTGTCGGGGTTGTCCATGAGGGCCCTGATGTTCCAGGTCCCGAACTTCATTTTAAAGGGAGGAAGATGCCTGTGCGTGAATTCTTTTAACGTGGGCTGGCCGTTGCACACCAGCTACCACACGGGCTTGACAGAGCAAGGTCTTGGTCCAATGGCAAGGGGATCCAAGACAACTGGAGACCAGGCTCTGCTACATCGGCCTAGCACACACACACAAACATACTCCTACTGTCTTCCTCCCTCCTTCCCGCAGGTCCTCTCTGCCTGGGTTTCATAGGCTGCAGTGTGGTCCTCCTGACCTCGCTGCTGGTCCACGCTACACCACTCCTGGGCCTCGACCTTGCTGCTGGGCTCGACCTCACTCCTGGGCCTCGTCCTTGCCCCTGGGTCCCGACCTCGCTGCTCCTCCTGTCCTTTCTCCTGGGCCTCGACTTTGCTCCTGGGCCTTGTCCTCGCCCCTGGGCCTCGTCTGCGCTCCTGGGTCCCGTCCTTGCTCCTGGGTCGTGTCCATGCTCCTGAGTCCCGTCCGCTTTCCTGGGGCCCGCCCTTGCTCCTGGGCCTCGACCTCATTCGTGGGTCCCCGACCTCATTCCTGGGCCTCATCCTCGCTCCTGGATCCCGTCGGGGAGTGCGAGAGTGAGAATCGGGGAGTGCGAGAGCGAGAGTGAGAGTCGGGGTGAGCGAGAGTCGGGGAGAGCAAGAGCGAGAGTCGGGGAGTGCGAGGGCGAGAGTGAGAGTCGGGGAGAGCGAGAGGGTGATCGAGAGTCGGGGAGAGCGAGAGTCGGGGAGAGCGAGAGCGAGAGCAAGAGTCGGGGAGAGCGAGAGCGAGAGCGAGAGTCAGGGTGAGCGAGAGTCGGGGTGAGCGAGAGTCGGGGAGAGCGAGAGTCGGGGAGAGCGAGAGTCGGGGAGAGCGAGAGTCGGGGAGAGCGAGAGTCGGGGAGAGCGAGAGTCGGGGAGAGCGCGAGCGAGAGTCGGGGAGTGCGAGGGCGAGAGTGAGAGTCGGGGAGAGCGAGAGGGTGATCGACAGTCGGGGAGAGCGAGAGTCGGGGAGAGCGAGAGTCGGGGAGAGCGAGAGCGAGAGCAAGAGTCGAGGAGAGCGAGAGCGAGAGCGAGAGTCGGGGAGTGCGAGAGCGAGAGCGAGAGTCGGGGTGAGCGAGAGTCGGGGAGAGCAAGAGTCGGGGAGAGCGAGAGCGAGAGCAAGAGTCGGGGAGAGCGAGAGCGAGAGTCGGGGAGTGCGAGAGCGAGAGGGAGAGTCGGGGTGAGCGAGAGTCGGGGAGAGCGAGAGTCGGGGAGAGCGAGAGCGAGAGTCGGGGAGAGCGAGAGTCGGGGTGAGCGAGAGTCAGGGAGAGCGAGAGTCGGGGAGAGCGAGAGTCG
This sequence comes from Somniosus microcephalus, assembly GCF_052327205.1. Taxonomy (NCBI): domain Eukaryota; kingdom Metazoa; phylum Chordata; class Chondrichthyes; order Squaliformes; family Somniosidae; genus Somniosus; species Somniosus microcephalus. Next base: position 246,206,832 of record NC_140995.1, on the reverse strand, counting down.
GGGAGAGCGCGAGCGAGAGCAAGAGTCGGGGAGAGCGAGAGCGAGAGCGAGGGTCGGGGAGAGCGAGAGCGAGAGTCGGGGAGTGCGAGAGCGAGAGTGAGAGTCGGGGTGAGGAGATCTGGAGTAATACACAGGTTATCAAGGTTTCACAAGATGGCGGCCAGTGACCGCGTACACCCGGGCGGTCACTAACCGGGGCAAACACGGGACCTGTGGGCTCTTATTCGAGGCTTCAGGCTGCAGGTGTTAGAGGCCCAGGAGCGAGGACGGGATCCAGGAGCGAGGACGGGACCCAGGAGCGAGGACGCGACACTGTCCAATCAAACACTCCCAGGGCAGGTACAGCATGGGTTAGATACAGAGTAAAGCTCCCTCTACACTGCCCCATCAAACACTCCCAGGGCAGGTACAGCACGGGTTAGATACAGAGTAAAGCTCCCTCTACACTGTCCCATCAAACACTCCCAGGGCAGGTACAGCATCGGTTAGATACAGGGTAAAGCTGCCTCTACACTGTCCCATCAAACACCCCCAGGGCAGGTACAGCACGGGTTAGATACAGAGTAAAGCTCCCTCTACACTGTCCCATCAAACACTCCCAGGGCAGGTACAGCACAGGTTAGATAGAGTGTAAAGCTCCCTCTACATGGTCCTATCAAACATTCCCAGGGCAGGTACAGCACGGGTTAGATAGAGAGTAAAGCTCCCTCTACACGGTCCTATCAAACACTCCCAGGGCAGGTACAGCACGGGTTAGATACAGAGTAAAGCTCCCTCTACACTGTCCCATCAAACACTCCCAGGGCAGGTGCAGCACGGGTTTTACGCAGCGACTGGCGAGGACCTGGAACTCGCTGCCGACGGAAGTGGTGGAAGCGGAGACACTCAATATTTTCAAGGGGAGACTGGATAGGCACTTGAGGAAAATAAACTTGCAGGGCTACGGGGATAGAGCGGGGGAATGGGACTGACTGGAATGCTCTACGGAGAGCCAGCATGGACTCGATGGGCCGAATGGCCTCCTTCTGTGCCATTATGAGTCTACGGGCTAGATTTTCTCAATGGGGAGCTTTTGGAGGCGGGACTCCCACTTGTCGGGTTGTAGTCCCGCCTCCAATGACTTGTGGCCAGCCCACGCTATTTTCCCTTGATTGACCTTGTTAAGCCAGCCCAGCGGTGACTGACGTCAGCTATTTACAAACTATATTTGACAGATGAATTGTCATCGTTTGACGGCTCTGTCAAACTGTCAAACACTGACAATCTGTCCTCTAAGTTGAGTCCTTCCACTCAGGCTCGGTTAGAGAGCGCTCCTGAGCAGAAAGCAGAGGCTGCAGCTTTTGACAGTTCAGCGGCCATTTTGCTTTCTGTGCCGGTGAGCTGAGGGACTCCCGAGACCTGAAGGGATGAAACCTGCAGGAAGAAGCAAAGGTAAGTAAAACTTATTGAAACACTTTGCACACACCTCACACACTTACCTCTGCACACATGCACCCATCACTCACCTGAACACCAGACATCTCGGCCCCTCCGACCCCCGCAGACCGACGGCCCACCTCGCTGACCCTGGTGAGGTTCAGAGCCATCGGGAAGCCCATACCTCAGGGCTGAAAATAGGGATTCTCTAAAAAAACTGCCTATTGACACCAACCCCCTTCACGCCTCGAGGAGACGGGACCCGGCGTGGGTCGGGTACCCGCCGCCTGGGAAGATGGCACGGATGTGGGTTGGTGGGTTGGGGGCGGGATGGGTACCCGCCCCCAGATTCTGGATTTTCTCGGCAATCCCGCCTCCAAACGCACCTCCCCATGACTCTGAAGAAATTCCTCCTCATCTCAGTCTTAAATGGCCGACCCCTTACTCTGAGACCACGCCCCCTAGTTCTAGTCACTCCAGCCAGGGGGAAACAACCTCTCAGCATCTACCCTGTCAGTTCCCTTAAATGAGATCACCTCTCATTCTACTAAACTCCAGAGAGTATCGGCCCATTCTACACAATCTCTCATCATAGGACAACCCTCTCATCCCAGGAATCAATCTAGTGAACCTTCATTGCACCGCCTCCAAGGCAAGTATATCCTTCCTTAGATAAGGAGATCAAAACTGTGCCCAGTACTCCAGGTGTGGTCTCACCAGGGCCCTGTACAATTGCAGCAAGACTTCCTTACTCTTATACTCCAAACCCTCTTGCAATAAAGGCCAACATGCCATTTGCCTTCCTTATTGCTTGCTGTACCTGCATGCTAGCTTTCTGTGTTTCTTGCACAAGGACACCCCAATCTCTCTGAACACCAACATTTCAAAGTTTCTCACCATTTAAAAAATATTCTGTTTTTCTATTCTTCCTACCAAAGTAAATAACCTCACATTTCCCTACATTATACTCCATCTGCCACCTTACTGCCCACTCACTCAGTCTATCGATATCCCTTTGCAGACTCATGGGGCTTGATTTTCATTGGGCCATTGAGGCGGGATTGGAGGTGTGTGGGGGGTTAAAATCGCAAAATCAGGGGGCACGAACCCATCCCGCCCCCAACCCGCCTCCATGCCCGTTTCAAAGGAGGTGGGTACCCGCCCCACACTGGGACCCACCTCCCCGAGGCGGGAAGGGGATTAGTGCCAATTAACTGCCCGTTAACAGGTAGTTAACAGGCAGTTTTTAGCCGAATCCCTATTTTTATCCCTGAAGTGTGGGATTCCCGACGGCTCCAAACCACGCCAAGTTAGCGAGGCGGGCCGTCGGGCTGAAGGGCTTGGAGGGGTCGAGATGTCGGTGTTCAGGTGAGTGATGGGTGCATGAGTGCAGAGGTAAGTGTGTTTGGTGTGTGTAAAGTGTTTAAATAAGTTTTACTTACCTTTACTTACCTTTACAGCCTTCCTTCCTTCAGGCCTCGGGAGTCCCTCATCTCACCGGCACAGAAAGCAGAATGGCCGCGAGCTGTCAAAAGTTGCAGCATTCAGCTTTCTGTTCTGGAGAGATCTGAAAATCAGCCTGAGAGGAAGGAATTAACTTAGTGTACAGATTGTCAGTGTTTGACAGCTTCAAAGAGTTGTGAAACGCTGATATTTCATCTGTCAAAAGCTCTTGACAGATGAAATGTCAATCTGTGACATCACCTGTTGCTGGGTGGCCCTTAATTGGCCTGCTGCGCCCGCTGGGCGGGCTCAACAAGGTCAATCAAGTGAAAATCGCGTGGGTTGGACACAACTCGATGGAGGCGGGACTACAACCCCTAAAGTTGTAGTCCCGCCTCCTACACGCCTCCAGTATCAAAATCCAGCCAACAGTGTTCTCCTCACAGCTTACTGTCCCAACTAGCTTTGCAGAAGACTTGGATACATTACACTCGGTCCCTTCATCGAGGTCATTAATATTGATTGTAAATAGCTGGGGCCCAAGCACTGATCCTTGCGGCACCCCACTAGTTACAACCTGACAACCTGAAAATGATCCGTTTATCCCTACCCTCTGTTTTCTGTCTGTTAACCAATCCTCTATCCATGTTACTATATTACCTCAAACCCCATGAGGCCTTATCTTGTGTAATAACCTTTTATGTGGCACCTTATCAAATGCCTTTTGGAAATCCAAATATACTACATCCACTGGTTCCCCTTTATCTATCATGCTAGTTACATCCTCAAAAATCTCTAATAAATTTGTCAAACAGGATTTCCCTTTCATAAAACCATGTTGACTCTGCCTAATCATGTTATGATTTTCTAAGTGACTTGATACCACTTCCTTAACAATGGATTCCAGCATTATCCCTACTACTAATGTCAGGCTAACTGGCCTGTAGATCCCTGTTTTCTCTCTCCCTCCTTTCTTGAATAGCGGGGTTATATTTGCTAACTTCCAATCCACTGGGACTGTTCTAAAATCTAGGGAATTTTGGATGATCGAAACCAATGCATCCATTATCTCTTCAGCCACCTCTTTTAGAACTCGAGGATGCAGGCTGTCAGGTCCAGGGGATTTGATGGCTTTTAGTCCAATTAGTTTCTCTAGTAATTTTTCTCTACTTATATTTGTTCCCCACCATTTTTGGTATGCTTTTTGTGTCTTCTATTGTGAAGACAGATACAAACTATTTGTTTAACAGTTCTGTCATTTCCTTATCCCCCATAATAATTTCTCATGTCTCAGCCTCTTAGGGACCAACATTTACTTTAGCTACACTCTTCCTTTTTACATACATGTAGAAACTCTTACAATCTGTTTTTATATTTCTTGCTAGTTTTCTCTCATATTCTATTTTTTCCCTTTTAATCAATTTTTTGGTCAACCTTTGCTGGTTTCTGAAACTCTCCCAATCCTAGAACATAAGAACATAAGAAATAGGAGCAGGAGTAGGCCAATCAGCCCCTCGAGCCTGCTCCGCCATTCAATAAGATCATGGCTGATCTGATTTTAACCGCCAATCTACTATCACAGAACCATCTCCTGAATCTAACAGAATTAGACACACGAAATAGGAGCAGGATCAGGCTACACGGCCCCTGGGCCCGCTCCGCTACCCACAGGGCCATGACCGATCCGAACCTAGACTCATGTCCAAATTCCTGCCCGCTCCCTGTAACCCTTAATTCCCTTTACTTCCAGGAAACTGTCTATTTCTGTTTTAAATTTATGTAATGATGTAGCTTCTACAGCTTTTTGGGGCAGCATATTCCATGGACCTACCACCCTCTGAGTGAAGTAGTTCCTCCTCATCTCAGTTTTGAAAGAGCAGCCCCTTATTCTAAGACTATGCCCCCTAGTTCTAGTTTCACCCATCATCGGGAACATCCTCCCCGCATCCACCCGATCCAACCTCTTCACAATCTTATATGTTTCAATAAGATCGCCTCTCATTCTTCTGAACTCCAATGAGTAGAGTCCCAATCTACTCAACCTCTCCTCATATGTCCATCCTCTCATCCCCGGGATTAACCGAGTGAACCTTCTTTGTACTGACTCGAGAGCAAGTATGTCTTTTCTTAAGTATGGACACCAAAACTGTATGCAGTATTCCAGGTGCGGTCTCACCAATACCTTGTACAACTGAAGCAATAACTCCCTATTTTTATATTCTATCCCCCTAGCAATGAAAGCCAACATTCCATTGGCCTTCTTAATCACTTGCTGCACCTGCATACTAACCTTTTGAGTTTCGTGCACCAGGACCCCCAGATCCCTTTGTACTTCAGTACTTTCAGTTTCTTGCCATTAAGATAATAACTTGCTCTACGATTTTTCCTGCCAAAGTGCATAAGCTCACACTTTCCAGTATTGTATTCCATCTGCCAAATCTCTGCCCACTTACTTAGCCTGTCTATGTCCCCTTGCAGGTTTTTTATGTCCTCCTCACTCACTACTTTCCCTCCCATCTTAGTATCATCTGCAAACTTTGATATGTTACACTCGGTCCCCTCCTCCAAATCGTTAATATAGATTGTAAAGAGTTGGGGACCCAGCACTGACCCCTGTGGAACACCACTAGTTACTGATTGCCAGTCCGAGAATGAACCATTTATCCCAACTCTCTGCCTTCTGTTAGATAGCCAATCCTCTATCCATGCCAGAATATTACCCCCAATCCCGTGATTTTTTATCTTAAGCAATAATCTTTTGTGTGGCACCTTGTCAAATGCCTTTTGGAAGTCTAAATACACTACGTCCACTGGTTCACCTTTATCCACCCTATATGTTACTTCCTCAAAGAACTCCAACAAATTTGTCAAACATGACTTCCCCTTCATAAAACCATGCTGACTTTGTCCTATTAAATTATGATTATCCAAATGTCCTGTTACTGTCTCCTTAATAATGGACTCCAATATTTTACCTACCACAGATGTTAGGCTAACCGGTCTATAGTTTCCAGCCTTCTGTCTACTGCCCTTTTTAAATAAGGGCATTACATTAGCAGTTTTCCAGTCTGCCGGGACCTTTGCTGAGTCCAGGGAGTTTTGGAAAATTATTACCAATGCATCCACAATCCCTAACGCCACTTCCCTCAAGACCCTAGGATGTAAGCCATCAGGTCCAGGTGATTTATTCGCCTTGAGTCCCATTATTTTACCGAGTACCACTTCCTTAGTGATTTTGATCGTGTTTAGCTCCTCCCCCCCCCCTATAGCCCCCTGTTTGTCCAGTGTTGGGATATTCTTAGTGTCTTCTACTGTAAAGACTGATACAAAATATTCATTCAGTGTTTTTGCCATCTCCATATTTCCCACCATTAATTTCCCGTCTCATCCTCTGAGGGACCGACATTTACTTTAGCCACCCTTTTTCTTTTTATATAACTATAAAAACTCTTACTATCTGTTTCTATATTTTTTGCTAATTTACTTTCATAATCTATCTTCCCTTTCTTAATCAATCTTTTTGTTATTTTTTGCTGTCTTTTAAAGTTTTCCCAATCCTCTATCCTCCCACTAGATTTGGCTACCTTATATGCCCTTGTTTTTAGTCGAATACTATCCTTAATTTCTTTACTTAGCCACCAATGGCTGTCTTTTCTTTTACACCCTTTTCTTCTCAGTGGAATATATATTTTTTGGAAGTTGTAAAATAACTCCTTAAATGTACACCACTGATCATGTATCGTCTTACCCTTTAATCTATTTTCCCAATCCACTCTACTCAATTCCGCTCTCATACCTTCATAGTCTCCTTTATTCAAGCTTAGCATGCTTGTTTGAGATCCAACCTTCTCACCCTCTAATTGAATATGGAATTCAACCATGTTATGGTCACTCATTCCAAGGGGATCCTTTACTAGGACATTTTTAATTAATCCTGTCTCGTTACACAGGACCAGATCTAAGGTTGCTTGCCCCCTGGTCGGTTCAGTTACATACTGCTCAAGAAACCCATCTCTAATACACTCAATGAACTCATCCTCAAGGCAGATCTGCCCAATTTGATTTGTCCAATTAATATGATAGTTAAAATCCCCCATAATTATACATGCTCCCTTATTACAAGCCTCAACTATTTCCTGATTGATACTCCGTCCAACAGAGTTGCAACTGTTCGGAGGCCTATAGACTACACCCACTAGTGTTTTTTTCCCCTTATTATTCCTTACCTCCACCCAAACTGTTTCATTATCCTGATCTTTTGACCCAATATCATTTCTCTGTATTACAGTGATTCCTTTCTTTATTAACATAGCCACCCCACCTCCCCTTCCTTCCTGCCTGTCCTTCCTGATCGTTAACTAACCTGGTATGTTTAATTCCCAGGCATTGTCACCCTGCAGCCATGTTTCTGTAATGGCCACAAGATCATACCCATATGTAGTTATTTGTGCCATTAACTCGTCTATTTTGTTACGAATGCTACGTGCATTCAGATAGAGAACTTTCAAATATGTTTTGTGTCACTTAGTTCCTGCTTTTGCCCTTTTTATTACTTTACCTTTTACTCCATACCTTCTGCCCCTTCCTGACACGCTCTGGTTTTTAATTTCCCCACTGCTACCTAAGTCTATGACCTTCTCTGTTGTCATTTTTATTATTTGCTCTCTAGAAACCTCCCCCCCACTAGTTAGTTTAATGCCCTCTCTACAGCCCTAGTTATATGATCCGCCAGGACTCTAGTCCCAGCACTGGCCAAGTGAAGCCCGTCCCAATGGAACAGCTCCCTCCTGCCCCAGTACTGGTGCCAGTGTCCCAGGAAGCAAAACCCATTTCTCCCACACCAGTCTTTGAGCCACGTATTTAACTCTCTAATTTTATTTGTCCTAGCCAAATTCGCTCATGGCTCAGGTAATAATCCATTATTACCCTTGAGGTTCTGTTTTTTAATTTGACCCCTAGCTGCTCATACTCCTTTAACAGATCCAGCTTCCTAGTCCTATCTACGTCGTTTGTACCAACATGGACCACGACAACTGGATCCACCCCCTCCCACTGCAAGTTTCTTTCCAGCCCAGAGGAGATGACCTTAACCCTGGCACCGGGTAGGCAACACAGCCTTTGGGACTCTCGCTCTCGGCTGCAGAGAACTCTATCTATCCCCCTAATAATACTATCCCCTACCACTACAACCTTTCTATTTACTCCCCCCCTCTTGAATGGCCCCCCGTTCCACGGTGCTGTGGCCAGGTTGCTCATCCTCCCTGCAGTCCCTCCTCCTGTCCCCTCAGGGAGTAAGAACCTCGAACCTGTTGGTCAAGAGCAAGGGCTGCGGCTCCTCCAGCTCTACCTCCTGGATCCCCGTACCTGCCTCACTCGTCGTCACACCGTCCTGTCCCTGACCATGGGCTACATCTGAATTACTTAACTTCATAGGTGTGACCACCTCCTGATACACAGAGTCCAGGTACTTCTCCCCCTCCCTGATGTGTCGCAGTGTCTGAAGCTCAGACTCCAGCTCATCAACACGGAGCTGGAGTTCCTGTAGCAGCAGACACTTGTCACAGACGTAATCACCGTGAGCCTCAATGGGGTTCACCGGCTCCCACATCTCGCAACAGTAACACATCACCTGCTCCATTCTATGTAATTAATTAAATTTTTTATTGTTAGTTATGGACACATAGAAACATAGAGATAGGAACAGGAGTAGGCCATTCGGCCCTTCGAGCCTGCTCCGCCATTCAATGAGATCATGGCTAATCTTCGTCTGAGATCATAGCTGATCTTACCAGTTCAGTACCCCGTCCCCGCCTTTTCTCCGTAACCCTTAATCCCCTTAGCCTTCAGAAATATATCCAATTCTCTCTTGAAAATATTTATTGAATTAGCCTTCACAGCCCTCTGTGGCAGGGAATTCCACAGGCTCACCAGTCTTTGAGTGAAGAAATTCTTCCTCATCTCTGTTTTAAATGATTTGCCCGCTATTTTTAGACTGTGGCCCCTGGTTCTGTGCTCCCCTGCCATTGGAAACATTCTCTCTGAATTCAGCCTGTCCAGGCCTGCCATAATTTTATATGTTTCGATGAGATCCCCTCTCAATCTTCTAAACTCCAGTGAGTACAAGCCCAAACTATTCAATCTCTCCTCGTAGGTCATTCCCGCCATTCCAGGTATCAGCCTGGTGAATCGCCGCTGCACTCTTTCCATGGCAAGAACATCCTTCCGCAGATGGGGCGACCAAAACTGTACACAATACTCCAGATGCGGTCTCACCAGCACCTTGTACAGCTGTAGTAAGGTATCCCTATTCCTATACTCGAACCCCCTTGATATGAAGGCCAACATACCATTTGCCTTCTTAATCGCCTGTTGCACCTGCATGCTCTCCTTCAGTGACTGGTGCACAAGAACACCCAGGTCCCTCTGCACTTCCCCATCTCCCAATCTATTGCCATTTAGATAATAATCCACCCTCCTGTTTTTACCCCCAAAGTGGATAACCTCGCATTTATCCACATTATAGTGCATCTGCCACGTATCCGCCCATTCCCCCAACCTGTCCAAATCGCACTGTAGCCTCCTGACATCCTCATCAGAGCCCACCCCTCCTCCTAGTTTAGTGTCGTCAGCGAATTTGGAAATATTGCATCCAATTCCCTGATCCAGATCATTTATATATATTGTGAACAGCTGGGGTCCCAGGACAGATCCTTGCGGCACCCCGCTGGTCACTGCCTGCCACTCCGAAAACGAGCCGTTTATTCCAACTCTCTGTTTTCTATCCGCCAGCCAGTTCTCTATCCACATTAATACTTTGCCCCCAATCCCATGAGCCTTAATTTTGCATGATAATCTTTTGTGTGGAACCCTCTGCCCGATTTTAGATGCTGGTATCCCCTTTAATTAATTGGATTTAAATGAAATCAATCCCTCCAGTTACACCAGTTAAATGGTTTACCAACAGTCACTCTGCATCAGAAAGGCCTTGGCACACCACAGCAACCTTAAAAACTATAAACCACAGACTTAAAATTTTAAAACGAGAGAAATACTCCAACCAATCATCTACCTGTTTTGTGGTGACGTCACACCTTGAATACTTTTTACCTCTCTCCTTGCCTGAGATAGGAGATTGGTGAGGCCTACCTGAGCCTCTGGGGCCTCTTGTAGTCGCTCTGCCGCGCTGCTCCGCCTCCACCCGCTGCCGATGCCGCACTGAGGCCTACCTGAGCCTCTGGGGCCTCTTGTAGTTGCTCTGCTGCACTGCTCCACCTCCACCCGCTGCCGATGCCGCACTCAGGCCTACCTGAGCCTCTGGGGCCTCTTGTAGTCACTCTGCCGCGCTGCTCCGCCTCCACCCTCTGCCGATGCCGCACTGAGGCCTACCTGAGCCTCTGGGGCCTCTTGTAGTCGCTCTGCCGCGCTGCTCCACCTCCCGCCGCTGCCGATGCCGCACTCAGGCCTACCTGAGCCTCTGGGGCCTCTTGTAGTCGCTCTGCCGCGCTGCTCCGCCTCCACCCGCTGCCGATGCCGCACTGAGGCCTACCTGAGCCGCTGGGGCCTCTTGTAGTCGCTCTGCCGCACTGCTCCACCTCCACCCGCTGCCGATGCCGCACTGAGGCCTACCTGAGCATCTGGGGCCTCTTGTAGTCGCTCTGCCGCGCTGCTCCACCTCCACCCGCTGCCGATGCCGCACGGAGGCCTACCTGAGCCTCTGGGGCCTCTTGTAGTCGCTCTGCCGCGCTGCTCCGCCTCCACCCACTGCCGATCCTCAGGCTTACTGCTATTCTTCACAACATTATTGTTAAGTCCGTGAATGATTAAGACACGGACTAGCAGGAGTGAAAACAGATAGATCTTTACTGGTGGAAGTCCATAACGAAACTAAACAACAGAGGCTCTCTAGCGCCTTTTATACAGGGGTGGTCACTGCCGGTACTGCAGTCTGAGACCAGTTATTCTCTTAAAGGTACATACACAACAATTCCTCCCCTTTTAGATAAACAGTACATAACATTCATTTAACAACTAAATGATAATGAATTACAATCACAATTACTGTTGCTAGATACATTGGTTAAGTTAAAGCAATTATAAGTTCAGTCTTTGAGGAGGCTTCCTGATTCTGTCTGGATAACGCCTCTTTGGGGTAACAGGTTCTTCTGGCAATGTTGAGTCGGGATCAATGTCGTTGTTTGGTTCATCTGCTTCCAATATTACCGGTTCTGCGGTAGCTGCAATTGGAACGTCGATTTCGTTACCAGGTGTATCAGAACATGGTGTGGAGTTGACGTTTTCCAGTGAATCTAGAATCTGGTCAGCATGGCGTCTTACAATGCTCTCCCCAACGTCCACGGTATACATGAGAGGTCCTTGTCGTGTACAAATCGTTCCTGGCTGCCATTTCTCAGTGCGGTAGTCCCGGGCCAAAACTGGCTGACCTATCTTAAAACTCCTGGTCGGCCTTTCATTCATATTCTGAAACTGCTTGTTCTCCACATCTCTTCGGATGTTTGGCTTAACCAAATCCAAGCGGCATCGTAGTCTTCGATTGAAGAACATCATGGCTGGAGTTTGGTTGGTAACCGCATGTGTCGCATTCCGGTCGGTAAACAAGAAGTTGTCCACCTTGTGTTGTAGGGGTATATCTTCATTACACATTGCCTTGATAGCCTTCTTGAATGTTTGGACAAACCTCTCGGCCAATCCATTAGTGGCTGGATGATATGGGGCAGATGTGTAATGCTTAACACCATTGTTCTTTAAGAACCTCCGGAACTCTTCAGACACAAACTGTGGTCCATTGTCAGAGCAAATCTGTTCAGGTAGCCCATTCCTGGCGAATATGGTTCGTAAAACTGTGATAGTTTTTTCCGTGGTGGTTGAGGACATTTTTATTACCTCTGGCCACTTTGAATGTGCATCCACCGCAATTAAAAACATCGAGTCCATGAAGGGACCAGCAAAATCAATGTGCACCCTTTGCCATGGAGATGAGGGCCACTCCCATGGATGCAGAGGAGCTTGTGATGGGGCGTTTTGGACCTTCTGGCATCCTGCATGTAGTGTATGTACCCGTCTACCCTTAAGGAAATTATTGTATGTAACCGTTCACCTTTAAGGGAACTACTTTAAGTGTGGCACTACTTGTTTGGCTTCTGTATACTGGAATACCGACAGTGACCACACCAGCATATAAGTGTTGTGACAGGATAACTGGGGCAGATTTGCCCGGACCTTCGAATAGTAAAGACCTGTTTGTTGTTATTTCTGAAGTCTGTGTATTTATTAACTGCACAACCCACAGACTTTACAGTGGCGACGAGTCCGATCGTACCTTGCGGCAAGATTACCAAAGCAAGAAGAGCGTCGAAGAGAGGCAACCGCCCTCGTCGTGCTGCTGGAAGAAAACACGAGGCTGCAGCAGGAGAAAGGTGGAAGACTTTAGCAACAAAAGCTTCCGTCTGCAACAGGCACTGACTACCCTTCTACCACGGTACAGAGTGAGCCGATCAGCAGAGAACAAGGCGGCCGAAGAGACTGTGAGTAGGGGAAGGAGTAGAGAATATCCGGAGTATAAGGGCAGAGCACTCGACCTCGGTCGAGGGGGAGCTGAGCCGGTCAAAAGTCGGGTCCAACGGCGTCGGGTGACAGCCGGCCCGCGATCGGCGGGAAAAATCCGGGCAGCGACCGCAGCCACGAAGCGCTGAGCCTGCGAGTAGGCGCGGGAAGAGAAACCCAGCCGCAGCCGGGGAGGGAAACACCGGTCTGCGAGAGGGCTGGGGAGGCGAACGGGAACCGTGCGGGTGAGAGCCGGGGGCAGAGAGAGAGACTGCGAGGAGCCAGTCCAGCGGCTGAGCTGTTCTCCACCAACGGGGTACTCAGAGCCGGCAAAACCGAACGTGCGGGAGTGGGAGAGAGACACAGCCGAAAACGGGGTGAGAGACTGCGCGAGAGCCAGTCCAGCGGCTGAACTGTCCTCCGTTAACGGGGTGTACCCAGCGCCGGTAGAGCCGTGCGGGCGGGAGGAGAAGACAGAGCCGAGTAGGGGGAGCTGTGCGAGAGCCAGCCCAGCGGCTGAACCTGTCCGCTGCGGGGAAAGCGTACCCCTTCCACCAGGAAGAAACGCGGGAAGCCGCCATTAGGCGGAGGAGCCGACAGAAGTAGGAAACCGCCATTGAAGTGGGCGGGGAGAGAAAGGAAGAGCGGGAAACCGCCAAATTCGCGGGAAAAGCCGCCATCTTAGAAAAAAAAAAAATACATAAGAATTTAAAGAAATATTTGTGTTGTACCCAAAGAAAGGAAGATGCCTAAGCGTGGGGACAGCAACGATTTTAACTCCGAAATAGAAGACTGGCCCACGTACGTGGAACGTATTGAGATACATTGTAAGGCTAACAAAATAGCTAAGGAGGAAAAAGCTGTAACCTTACTTAACATGATGGGTGCGAAAACATTTGGGTTGTTGAAACATCTTCTCTCTCCAGCTAAACCGGCGGATCAGACTTTCGAGGATATAATAGCGGTGCTGAAGGCTCACTTGAACCCCACACCGTTGAAGCTGGCTGAACGATTCAGATTCTATGTGAGAACGCAGAAGAAAGACGAAAGCAACGCGGAATACTTGGTCGAACTGCGGAGGCTAGCGAAACACTGCCAGTTCGGAGGGAATCTGACAGAGGCACTGCGAGACAAGTTCGTATGTGGATTGTCCAAAGAAGGGACGCAAAAGCGACTACTGGAAGAGAACAACCTCACACTTGACAGGGCTGTCCTTATAGCCGCATCATACAAAGCCGCAGCAAAAGGAACGGCGGTAATGCAGCGGAAGGCGGTGGCACTAGGGGTGGACCACATCACCTCGAGGACTACGAAATGCTATCGTTGTGGGAAGACAACACACGACCAGAAGCGTTGCTGGGGTAAAAACCAAGAATGCCGGAAATGTGGCAAGATCGGGCACATAGCTAAAGTGTGCCGGTCAGGAACGACGTACAACAATGACGAGTCCTCACAAAAATGGTACAGAAAGGTACAAGAGGCGACTAGGAAGAGTCTGAAGGAACAGAAGTCGGACTCACACTCCAAACACAAAGGACTGGACAGTCTGAGAATCCACAACGTGAGCAATGAAGCCGACCGACAAACTATTTGGATAACGTTACAGATTGAGAAGGTCCAAGTAAAAATGGAAGTAGACACCGGATCGGCGTTGACTGTCATGAATAAGCATGACTATAAAAAGTTTTTCAAGCATATTCCACTACGGAATACGGATCTAGTGCTGCAGACATACACGGGGCACAAAGTATTCCCCATCGGAAAACTAGAGGTTAAGGTGAGATACCAGGATAAAGTTCACCACCGGTTAGATCTGTATGTGTTGCCTGAGGGAGGTCCACCACTTCTGGGACGAGAGTGGATCCGAAAAATAAAGATGGACTGGCATGCACTAAACACCATGACGGTGGAGTCCGAAAAGGAGGATGTCAAACCTGAACGGTTGTCCAGAATATTAGACGAAGCTAAAGAGGTATTCCAGCAAGGACTGGGAACGCTGCGAGGTATTAAAGCAAAGGTCAAGATTGCAGAACATGCAAGCCCAAAGTTTTTTAAGGCCAGATCGGTACCGTACGCAATACGGCCAGCAGTAGAGGCAGAACTAGAAGAACTTGAACGATCAGGGGTTCTGTCAAAAGTAGACTGGAGTGAGTGGGCCACGCCCATTGTTCCCGTCATGAAATCCTCACCAAGTAATAAGCCAGGGGGACCGGGGAAGGTCCGTATCTGCGGAGATTTCAAGATCACAGTGAATCCGGTACTTCACACGGTACAATACCCGCTTCCGCAGATTGAAGATATTTTTGCTTCATTGGCTGGAGGGAAGCACTTCACGAAGATAGACTTGGCTCAGGCATATTTACAGATGGAGGTTGAGGAAGAGTCACGCCAATACCTCACCATCAACACTCACAGAGGCTTGTATCGCTATAATAGACTGGTCTTTGGAGTAGCTTCGGCGCCAGCAATTTGGCAGAGGGCCATGGAACAGGTGTTGCAAGGAATTCCAAGCATGCAGTGCTACTTAGATGATATTCTAATCACGGGAAAAGATGAGGAAGAACACCTCACGAATTTGAAACTGGTACTCACCAGGTTGAAGGAGTATGGCCTTCGGGTTAATCGCAAGAAGTGTGAGTTCTTCCAAAAACGGATCTCATACTGCGGTCATGTCATTGACCGAGAGGGACTACATAAGTCACCGGAAAAGATAAAAGCGGTCGTGAAGGCCCCCGCTCCAGGAAACGTGTCACAGCTAAGGTCATTCTTGGGGTTGATTAATTATTATCACAAGTTTCTGCCAAATTTATCTACGGTGCTGCATCCGCTAAATGAGCTGTTGCGGAAAGAAACACCATGGAGGTGGAGTGAAGAATGCAAAAAGGCTTTTCGCAGGAGCAAGGAGTTGATTACCTCTGAAGAAGTGTTGGCTCATTTCAACTCAGCATTACCCCTTCGGCTAGCTTGTGATGCTTCCCCGTACGGAATTGGGGCAGTACTTTCGCACAGACTACCAAATGGCTCGGAAAGGCCGGTGGCATTCGCGTCCCGATCATTGACACCAGCGGAACGAAATTACGCCCAGATAGATAGGGAGGCCCTCAGTCTTGTGTGGGGCGTGAAGAAATTCAACCATTACCTGCAGTGTAAGAGGTTCACATTGCTGACGGACCACCAGCCATTGGTGTCCATATTCAACCCAAACAAGGCCGTTTCTACCATGACGGCACAAAGGTTACAAAGGTGGTCAGTTTTACTTGGGGCACACCAGTATGATATTGAATACAAACGGTCCAAACAGCATGGAAACGCTGATGGGCTATCACGCTTGCCATTGCCGATGGTAGAAGAAGCGAGGACAGTGGACCCAGTAGAGTTGTTCCACTCATCAATAGTGGAGTGTCTGCCGATAACAAACTCAATGATTGAGAATGAGACAAGGAATGACCCGACTCTTTCACGAGTCTATGATTTAACGGTGGAGGGATGGCCAGCACAGTGCGAACCAACACTGCAAGCATTCTCACAGAGGAAAGAACAACTGTCAGTTTGTCGAGGAACACTGATGTTTGGGTCTAGAGTGGTGATTCCACCCAAACTCCAAAAGAGGGTACTCAAGGAGCTGCACGAAGGACACCTGGGTGGCGTAAAGATGAAGAATCTAGCAAGGGCATTTGTGTGGTGGCCAGGCATCGATGGGGACATAGAGGAGATCACGAAGAATTGCCTAGGATGTCAGAGGGTTCAGAATGCGCCACCACAGGCTCCTCTGCACCCATGGGAGTGGCCCTCATCTCCCTGGCAAAGAGTACACATCGACTTTGCTGGTCCATTTATGGACTCGATGTTCCTAATAGCGGTAGATGCCCACTCCAAGTGGCCAGAAGTAATTAAGATGACCACCACCACGACGGAAAAAACCACCACGGTGTTAAGGACTATGTTTGCTCGGAATGGCCTGCCAGAACAGATCTGTTCTGACAATGGACCGCAATTTGTGTCTGAGGAATTTAAGAAATTCTTAAAGAGCAATGGAGTTAAACATTACACATCAGCCCCATACCATCCCGCCTCCAATGGATTGGCTGAAAGGTTTGTCCAGACCTTCAAGAAGGCCGTAAAGGCCATGAGTAATGAAGACATAAGTTTACAGCATAAGGTGGATAGTTTTTTGTTGGCATACCGAAATGCAACCCATGCGGTCACAAATCAAACTCCCGCGATGATGTTTTGTAATAGACGCCTACGATGTCGGCTGGATTTACTCAAACCAAACGTCAGAAGGGACGTAGAGAACCGGCAATTCCAGGGCATGAACGAAAGGGCCACTAGATCCTTCCAGACCGGTCAACGAGTTTTGGCCCGGGACTATCGTACTGAGAAATGGCAGCCTGGAACGATTGGAAAAAGGCTAGGGCCGTTGATGTACACTGTGGACATTGGAGACAATATAATAAGGCGCCATGTTGACCAGATCATAGGGTCCGCCACAAATGGGCCCCCGACTTCACCACCTTACCCGGATAAGGTTGAGACTGAGTTACCCAGAACACCTACGTCCGATCTGGTAGTTCTGGAGTCAGAGGAATCTGACACTGTGCTTCGAGCCGATTCAACTTTACCAGAAACACCTACTAGCCCGCTTGGAATGACGACACCACTGCGGCGTTACCCAGACAGAATCCGGAAACCTCCCGAAAGACTGAATCTATGAACTGTCTTAAATAAATCTGTATATATATATGTGATAATGTATGTCCACTATGGACTCAGTATGTTGAAAGCTAAAAAGGGAGGATTGTAGTGTATGTACCCGTCTACCCTTAAGGAAATTATTGTATGTAACCGTTCACCTTTAAGGGAACTACTTTAAGTGTGGCACTACTTGTTTGGCTTCTGTATACTGTAATACCGACAGTGACCACACCAGTATATAAGTGTTGTGACAGGATAACTGGGGCAGATTCGCCCGGACCTTCGAATAGTAAAGACCTGTTTGTTGTTATTTCTGAAGTCTGTGTATTTATTAACTGCACAACCCACAGACTTTACACTGCACAGCTCTTGGTCATCTCTTCAATTTCTCTATCGATTCCCGGCCACCACACAAACGCTCTGGCTAAGCTCTTCATTTTTACCCCACCCAGATGACCCTCATGAAGCTCATTGAGCACTCTATCCGTCAACTTAGGTGGAATTACTACTCTGGATCCACACATCAAGGTTCCTCTGCACACTGACAGCTGTTCTCTTCTCGGCGAGAATGCTGGCAGCAGTGGTTCGCCATGTGCTGGCCATCCCTTCACCGTTAAATCATAGACCCGTGATAGTGTCGGGTCATTCCGTGTTTCCTTTTCTATGTTTGCATTCGTCACAGGGAGACATTCGACTATGGTCGAGTGGAATAACTCCATTGGATCCACTGCAAGGTCTTCTTCTTCCACCGTCGGCAACGGTAGACATGACAATCCATCAGCATTTCCATGCTGTTTAGTTCCTTTGTACTCGATGTCATATTAGTGTGCCCCTAGGAAAAGGGACCATCTCTGCAGCCGTTGTGCTGTCATTATCGGTACGCCCTTCTGAGGGTTGAAAATGGAGACAAGAGGTTGATGATCGGTTAGTAGAGTAAATTTTTGACCGTGCAGATAGTGATTGAACTTCTTCACCCCCCACACTAGGCTGAGGGCCTCTCTGTCAATCTGGGCGTAGTTACGCTCGGCAGAAGTTAACGAGCGTGACGCAAAAGCTATCGGCCTCTCCAAACCATCAAGGAATTTATGTGACAGTACCGCCCCAATGCCGTAGGGAGACGCATCACATGCCAGCCTGATTGGCAGTGCTGGGTTGCAGTGAGCCAATACTTCCTTCGAAGTGATTAAGTCCTTACTCTTCTGAAAAGCATGTTTACAATCATCGCTCCATTTCCATGCTACCCCCGTTCGTAGCAGGGCGTTCAGTGGGTGCAGAATTGTCGAAAAATTCGGCAAAAACTTATGATAGTAATTCACCAGCCCGAGGAATGACCTCAGTTGCGACACATTTTCAGGCGCTGGGGCCTTAACAACCGCTTCAATTTTGTCAGGGGACTTATGTAACCCCTCTTCATCAATCACGTGGCCACAATACGATATCTGTTTCTTAAAAAATTCGCACTTCGGGCGGTTAGCTCACAGCCCATGTTCCCGTAGTCTAGTGAGCACCTGTTCTAGGTTGTTAAGGTGTTCACTGTCATCTTCACCTGTTACAAAGATGTCGTCCAAGTAACACTGAGTCCCCGGAATCCCTTGCAGGACTTGTTCCATCGCTCTTTGCCATATCGCCGGAGCCGATGCTACTCCGAATACCAATCGATGATACTGGTAAAGACCTTTGTGAGTGTTTATCGTGAGATACTTCCTAGAGGACTCTTCAACCTCCATCTGCAAATATGCTTGTGCTAGGTCAATTTTTGTAAAACGCTTCCCTCCAGACAGTGAGGCGAAGATGTCTTATATCCTTGGAAGAGGATATTGTACTGTGTGAAGGACAGGGTTCACCATCACCTTGAAATCCCCACAGATGCGAATCTTCCTTGGCTCTCCAGACTTATTGCTTAACGTTTTCTTCATGACAGGAACGATGGGTGTCGCCCACTCGCTCCAGTCGACCTTAGACAACACGCCCGCCTTCTCCAGATTCTCCAGCTCTGCCTCGACGGCTGGACGAGTTGCATATGGTACCGGTCTCGCTTTGAAAAACTTGGGAACTGCATTCTCTTCTATTTTTAACGAGGTGGTTACGCCTTTAAGCGTGCCCAGTTCTTGTTGAAATACCTCTTTGGCGTTAGCTAAGATTGTTGACAATCGTCCAGGAATGACGTCTTCATCTTTTTTACCGTCCACCGTCATTGCATGAATGGAATGCCAATCTAAGTTTATCTTCCTGATCCATTCCCGTCCCAATAACGGTGGTGCACCATTTGGCAGTATGTAGAGATACAATTTCCGTATTTTCTTGCCATTGTATTCGACAGGCACCCTTATTTTTCCTCTGGGGTATACTTTTTGCCCCGTATACATCGTCAAGACGATGGATGTCTCTCTCAAGGGTATGTGTGAAAATAGCCGCTCGTAGTCTCGCCGATTCATGACGGTTAGCGCTGATCCTGTATCCAATTCCATTTTAACTTGGGACCCTGCTATCGTGAGAGTGACCCAAATGGTTCGGTGATCCCCTTTTGCGATTACATTGTGAAGTTTGAGACAGCTTAGTCTCCTGTTTCCGGATTCACTATCGCTCATCTGGTCTTTGGAACTACTGTCCGTCATCTTTTGTACTTTCTTGTACGGTTCCTTAGTAGCCTTTTTGTTGTCGCTGGTCTTCTTCCCAGACCTACAAACTCGTGCAATGTGTCCAATCTTCCCGCATTGTCTGCATATTTTGTCTTTGGACCAGCAGTCCTTCTGGTCATGGTTAGTTCTGCCGCAGCGATAACATTTTGCAAATCCCCGTGTCATTTCGTGGGTGCCGTATTCCTGTGGTTTTTGTTGAATTTCTGCAGCTCCCCTGGCTGCTGCTTCATACGATACTGCCACGCTGAAAGCCTTATCTAGCGTCAGCTCTTTTTCTGCGAGTAACTTCTTCTGTGTTCCTTCACTCAGGAGTCCACAGACAAATTTGTCCCGTAGGGTATCTGCCAGTCCTGCTCCAAACTGGCAGTGCTTTGATAGCTTGCGTAGTTCTGTAAGATACTCAGCATTGCTCTCATCTTTGTGCTGAGTTCTCCTGTGGAATTTAAATCTTTCTGCTATCAACAGCGGTGCAGGGTTTAAGTGCTCCTGTAGAACAGCAACAATTTCGTTAAAACTCTTCACCTTCGGTTTGGCTAGAGTAATCAGATCCCGCAATAGGCCGTATGATCTAGCGCCAATTAAGTTTAGCAATATTGATGCCTTTTTCCCCTCCGCTATTTCATTTGCCTCGAAATATACCTTGAATCTTTCCACATACGTGGTCCAGTCCTCTAATGTATTATCAAAAGCAGTGATACAGCCAGTCTTCGGCATCTTGCAAATCTAAAATGGCACCTCCCGTGCTTTGCCTTCTTCCCCGATTTAACAAAATGGCGCCTCCCGCGCTTTGTCTTCTTCTCCGCTGTTGTTAGCGCTGCTTTCCACTGTTTCTTGCGCGTATTCTTTTTCTTTTATTATTTTCCCATCATGGAGCGGACCCTCTGGGACACTTCCCTCCCTCTTCTAAGGTCCGAACGCTGCCCAGCTTCGAAACACCGGCCGCTGTGCTCCACCCTCTCTCTCTCTCCTTGCTTCCCGACTCGCTGCCCGGCCCCATTGAAAGGCCACCCGATCGAGCTTCAGCCCGCCGCAGCCCAGGAAGGATCAGAGCACTACCTGCCACCAGCCCGATTAGCTGGGAAACCACGGACCGAGGAACCCAGCCTGGCTCTGGAAAGTCGCTCCTGCAAAGCCTTGAACCCGATGATTGACGGTCGACGCCCGTTTCTCGAGTTTCAATGGACTCAATTTTTTTTTTTTCTGGCTCTGACCTTCAACACGTCGTCGGAGCTGCTGCCGAGTTGCAGGTAAGTACGTTTCTTACTCGTCGCCAGCG
This sequence comes from Somniosus microcephalus, assembly GCF_052327205.1. NCBI lineage: Eukaryota > Metazoa > Chordata > Chondrichthyes > Squaliformes > Somniosidae > Somniosus > Somniosus microcephalus. Next base: position 246,185,802 of record NC_140995.1, on the reverse strand, counting down.
TTAAGTCCGTGAATGATTAAGACACGGACTAGCAGGAGTGAAAACAGATAGATCTTTACTGGTGGAAGTCCATAACGAAACGAAACAACAGAGGCTCTCTGGCACCTTTTATACAGGGGTGGTCACTGCCGGTACTGCAGTCTGAGACCAGTTATTCTCTTAAAGGTACATACACAACAATTATAAGCTTCTTCTTTCAATCTAATGCTACCCTTAACTTCTTTAGTTAGCCACGGATGGATCTCTTTTCCCGTGGAGTTTTTGTTTCTCAATGGAATGTATTTTTGTTGAGAATTATGAAATATTTCTTTAAATGCTAGAGACTGCTGATCTACCGCCATACCTTTTAATCTATTTTTCCAATCTACCTTGGCCAACTTGCCCCTCATACCTATGTAATTGGCTTTATTTAAGTTTAAGACTCCAGTTTTGGACTCAGGCAAGTCACTCTTAAACATAATGTGAGATTCTATCATATTATGATCACTCTGTCCCAGAGGATCCTTTACTATGAGATTGCTAATTAACCCTGTCTCATTACACAATACAAGATCTAAAATAGCTTGTTCCCTGGTTGGTTCCATGATGTATTATTCCAGGAAACAGTCCCATGCATTCCATGAACTCATCCTCCAGGCGACCTTTCCCAATATGATTCGTCAAGTCTTATGAAGATTAAAGTCCCCCACGATTATTGTATGACCTTTGTTACAAGCTCCTACTATTTCTTGATTAATATTCTGTCCAACGGTATAGCTACTGTTAGGGGGCCTATAAACTACTCCCACCAGTGTTTTCTGCCCCTTGATATTTCTTATCTCCACTGATAGTGATTCTACTTCCTGATCTTCCGCGCCGAGATCCTTTTTCTCTACTGTCCTTATGTCATCCTTTATTATCAGTGCTACCCCAGTCCTTTTTCAATCTGCCTGTCATTTTGAAACATCAAGTAACCATGAACATTTAGTTCCCAACCATGGTCACCTTGCAAACACTCACATGGCGGGTAATGCATGGGTTAGGTACCGAGTAAAGCTCCCTCTACACAGATGAGATGTATCCCAGGCTGCTGTGTGAGGCAAAGGAGGAGATTGCAGGGGCTCTGACACAAATTTTCAGATCCTCTCTGGCCACAGGGGAGGTGCCAGAGGACTGGAGGACAGTTAACATAGTACCATTATTCAAGAAGGGTAGTAGGGATGAACCAGAGAATTACAGGCCAGTGAGGCTAACATCAGTGGTAGGGAAATTATTGGAAAAAATTCTGAGGGACAGAATTAGTCTCCACTTGGAGATGCAAGGATTAATCAAGGATAGTCAGCATGGCTTTGTCAGGGGGAGACCATGTCTAACCAATTTGATTGAATTTTTCGAGGGGGTGACTAGGTGCGTGGATGAGGGTAGTGCAGTTGATGTAGTCTACATGGATTTCAGTAAGGCTTTTGACAAAGTCCCACATGGGAGACTGGTCAAGAAGGTAAGAGCCTATGGGATCCAGGGCAATTTGGCACATTGGATCCAAAATTGGCTTAGTGGCAGGAGGCAGAGGGTGATGGTCGAAGGTTGTTTTTGTGACTGGAAGCCTGTGTTCAGTGGTGTACCGCAGGGATCGGTGCTGGGTCCTTTGCTGTTTGTAGTGTACATTAATGATTTAGATATGAATGTAGGAGGTATGATCAGTAAGTTCGCAGATGACACGAGAATTGGTGGAGTGGTAAATAGCGAGGAGGGAAGCCTCAGGCTACAAGACGATATAGATGGGTTGGTCAGATGGGCAGAACAGTGGCAAATGGAATTTAACCCTGAAAAGTGTGAGGTGATGCATTTTGGGAGGACTAACAAGGGAAGGGAATACACAATGAATGGTAGGATCCTAGGAAAAACAGAGGATCAGAGGGACCTTGGTGTGCACGTACATAGATCCCTGAAGGCAGCAGGACAGGTAGATAAGGTGGTTAAAAAGGCATATGGGATACTTGCCTTCATTAGCCGAGGCATAGAATATAGGAGCAGGGAGGTTATGATGAAGGGTCCCAGACCTGAAACGTTAACTCTGTTTCTCTCTCCACGGATGCTGCCTGGCCTGCTGAGTATTTCCAGCATTTTCTGTTGTTATTTGAGGTTATGATGGAGCTGTACAAAACACAAGTAAGGCCACAGCTGGAATACTGTGTGCAGTTCTGGTCGCCACACTATAGGAAAAATGTGATTGCATTGGAGAGGGTGCAGAAGAGATTCACCAGGATGTTACCTGGGCTGGAGCGCTTCAGCTATGAAGAGAGACTGGACAGGCTGGGGTTGTTTTCCTTGGAGCAGAGAAGGCTGAGGGGGGACCTGATTGAGGTGTACAAAATTATGAGGGGCATAGATAGGGTAGATAGAAAGGAACTTTTCCCTTAGAAGAGGGGTCAATAACCAGGGGGCATAGTTTCAAGGTAAGGGGCAGGAGGTTTAGAGGGGATTTGAAGAAAAACTTTTTCACCCGAGGGTGGTTGGAATCTGGAACTCACTGCCTGAAAGGGTGGTAGAGGCAGGAACCCTCACAACATTCAAGAAGCATTTAGATGAGCAGTTGAAACGCCATAGCATACAAGGTTACGGACCAAGTGCTGGAAAATGGGATTAGAATAGATAGGGCCTGATGGCCGGCGCGGACACGATGGGCCGAATGGCCTTTTTCTGTGCTGTATTAATCTATGACTCTATGGGCTAAAAATTCAGTTGGGTTCCGTTTGGGGCGCCAAGCTCGCCTGGGCGCCGGAATTACCGCTGCGAGCGGAGCCACTTGCGCCATCCCGATATTCAGTTTCTGCGCCCCAAACGGAAGCGGGCCGCAACTCGAGGCTCCCCACGCCCCGCTTGGGGTGCTCACCCTGAATATCGGCGCGCTAAGGGCCACAGCACCACACGCTGCGGCACGGCACGCTGCGGTACTGCAGGCCTTCCTCCCACTGTTAAGGGGGAGGTGCCTGCAACAGCGCGATCCCCGCTCGCGAGTGCCGGCAAATGAGCCCGGCACCAAGGAGAAGTGCCGGGCTCTCGGGAAACAGCTGGCAATGCCGTGGGGGGCGGGGTTTAGGAGGCCGGGGACGGAGGTGCTGGCAGGCGGCCGCCGAAAAAGCCGCCGCCCCGCACCTCCACCTTAACTAGCGCCACTACCGCCACAGGTAGGCCCTGTGAACCGGTCGCGATTTGCGACCGGCGTTAAAGAGGCGGGTGCAACCAAATATGGTCATCGGGGCAGGAGCGAGGCGCCCCGCTAAATATCACCGGAGGTGTGGCCAGTGGCGCTAAAGTCACTGAGTGCCCTCTTTGGGCGCAAACTGGTGGCGCAGCCCACTGAATTTCTAGGCCTATGACTATGACTGTCCCTATCAAACACTCCCAGGGCTGGTACAGCACGGGTTAGATACAGAGTAAAGCTCCCTCTACACTGTCCTATCAAACACTCCCAGGGCTGGTACAGCATGGGTTAGATACAGAGTAAAGCTCCCTCTACACTGTCCCCTATCAAACACTCCCAGGGCAGGGACAGCGTGGGTTAGATACAGAGTAAAGCTCCCTCTACAATGTCCCTATCAAACACTCCCAGGGCTGGTACAGCATGGGTTAGATACAGAGTAAAGCTCCCTCTACAATGTCCCATCAAACACTCCCAGGGCAGGGACAGCGTGGGTTAGATACAGAGTAAAGCTCCCTCTACAATGTCCCTATCAAACACTCCCAGGGCTGGTACAGCACGGGTTAGATACAGAGTAAAGCTCCCTCTACAATGTCCCTATCAAACACTCCCAGGGCTGGTACAGCATGGGTTAGATACAGAGTAAAGCTCCCTCTACAATGTCCCATCAGACACTCCCAGGGCAGGGACAGCGTGGGTTAGATACAGAGTAAAGCTCCCTCTACACTCTCCCATCAAACACTCCCAGGGCAGGTACAGCACGGGTTAGATACAGAGTAAAGCTCCCTCTACACTGTCCCATCAAACTCTCCCAGGGTGGTTGCAGCACAGGTTAGATACAGAGTAAAGCTCCCTCTACAATGTCCCATCGAACACTCCCAGGGCAGGTACAGCATGGGTTAGATACAGAGTAAAGCTCCCTCTACACTCTCCCATCAAACACTCCCAGGGCAGGTACAGCACGGGTTAGATACAGAGTAAAGCTCCCTCTACACTGTCCCATCAAACTCTGCCACGGTGGTTGCAGCATGGGTTAGATACAGAGTAAAGCTCCCTCTACAATGTCCCATCAAACACTCCCAGGGCAGGTGCAGCACAGGTTAGATACAGAGTAAAGCTACCTCTACACTGTCTCATCAGACAGTCCCAGGGCAGGTACAGCATGGGTTAGATACAGAGTAAAACTCCCTCTACACTGTCCCATCAAACAGTCCCAGGGCAGGTACAGCACGGGTTAGATACAGAGTAAAGCTCCCACTACACTGTCCCATCAAACACTCCCAGGGCAGGTACATCACGGTTTAGATACAGAGTAAAGCTCCCTCTACACTGTCCCATCAAACACTCCCAGGGCAGGTACAGTACGGGTTAGATACAGAGTAAAGCTCCCTCTACACTGTCCCATCAAACACTCCCAGGGCAGGCACAGCATGGCTTAGATACAGAGTAAAGCTCCCTCTACACTGTCCCATCAAACACTCCCAGGGCAGGTTGAAATAAAGAATAGATTTGCCTTTCTAATCTAGGCTTTATTAACTTTAAAAATCCAGCACATCTTTCAACACCAGTCTCCAACCATGACTGGAGAGAACTGAATTTAAGATGGCCACCACAAATCACCTGACATCCACTACCAATGCGTTTACAGCATATATCTCATGGTAGAAACAAACAACCAATTACAATACTTCTTACTAACACAGAGAACAACCACCCCATTCACCAATCACAATACTTCTTATTAAACATAGGAAATAATCACCACATTCACCCCTCCTTTTAAAACATGCTCCAACCTAAAACAACCTTTACAATTTATAATTAATTTATTTACAACTAAAATACAAATATAATATTTCAACAATTTTAAAACATTACTATCAATTTAAAAGTCCATTTTCAATCGGTCGATTGGATATCTTGTTCGTGTCGACCTTCTTAACCTTGGTGAAATTCCTTGCCCTCCCACACCCGGAGACACCGAAGTATCTTCTGCAGGAAGGCTATCCATATCCCGATTATCAACGGTTTCCGGATTGGAAATCCCATCAGGAAGTAAACTAGGACAGTCATGAACATCCATCAAAGGCTGACTAATAGAAGTATAATTATCTGCATTAGGATTGGAAATATTCATAGTGTCTATAACAACATCCACATTATCTGAATCGTGACTATTATTAGTATCCTCAGAAGAGGGCTGGCCACCACAAGGAGCCAAATCTTTAATTGAAACAGTACTTTCTTTCCCATCTTGGAATCGAATATGAGCATATTGGGAATTTGCCTCCAACAGCTCCACCTCCTCCACTAAAGGATCATATTTTGACAATCTAACATGGCGTCGAAGCAGCACAGGTCCCTGCATAGTAAGCCATGAAGGTACCGAATATCCCGTAGTAGATCTCCGTGGGTAATTAAAGAGCCTTTCATGGGGGGTCACATTAGTAGCCATTGAAAGCAATGATCTAATGGAATGCAGGGCATCAGGCAGTACCATTTCCCACTGTGTATTCTTAAGGTTCCGGGATGTCAAAGCCAACATAACTGCCTTCCAGATCACCCCATTGTATCGTTCGCACTGTCCATTACCCTGGGGGTTATACGGGGTAGTTCTACTAGTAGAAATTCCCCGACTCTGAAGGTATTCCTTCAACTGGGAAGACATAAAAGAACTTCCCTGATCCGAATGGATATACGCAGGCATCCCAAAGATGACAAAAAGTTGAGTCAGACATTTGATAACTGTAGCAGCTGATACCTTGAAAACTCATCCACAACAGTAAATATGTATCGATTTTGAGTCGTTGAAGGAAGTGGCCCCTTAAAATCAACGCTCAGACATTCAAAAGGAGAAGTAGCCTTTATAAGATGAGCTCGTTGAGGCTTAAAGAAATTCGGTTTACACCGAGCACAGATAGAACATGATGAAGTCACCCGCTTGACGTCTTCAACTGAAAAGGGCAAATTCTTACTGCGTACGAAGTGTATCATCCTCGTAACCCCAGGATGACATAAGGCATTGTGAAGATTAATAAGCGTATCTCCGTGAATCACAGAACAATAAGCCCTCGACAGTGCATCAGCAGCAACATTATCCTTCCCCGGACGATAAACTATATCAAAATGGTAACATGCCAACTCAATCCTCCACCTCATTATTTTATCATTTTTGATCTTTCCAAAATGTTTAACATCAAACATAAAGGACACAGATTTTTGATCAGTTACCAATGTGAAATGTCGCCCCGATAAATAATGTCTCCATTTACGCAGTGTTTCTACTATTGCATATGCCTCTTTTTCTATTGTTCAAGGTACGTGAGAAAAAGGCCACAGGTCTTCCATTCTGGTTCAGAGTAGCCCCAATTGCAAAATCAGAAGCATCCGTCTCAATCACAAAGGGAACCTACTCATCAATAGAATGCACAACTGCTCCGAAGATATCCTTTTTAAAATTATCAAAACATGGCCTGGCCTCCCATGATAGAGGATATGTCGTAACCCGAATAAGGGGCCGGATCTTCTGCGAAAAGTTTGCAATCCAATTAGAATAGTAAGAAAACAGTCCAACAACTCGTTGCAAAGCCTTAGAATTAGTAGGATAAGGTAAATCGATCAATGGTCGCAAACATTCTGGATCTGGTTTAATCTTATTTCCCGAGATAATATACCCCAGTAGACTTACCTCAGTAGTCGAAAAGATACACTTCTCTTTATTAAAAGTTAAACCAACTTTTTCCGCAGCTTGAAGGAATCTTTCTAAATTAGAATCATGCTCCACCCTTGATTTACCACACACCGTGATATCATCTAAATATGAAAAGGTGTCAGAGAGAGAGTTATCACTTATAAAAGCATCCATTGCCCGTTGAAAACAAGCAACACCATTAGTAACACCAAATGGTATTCGGCAAAACTGATACAGCTTTCCACCAGCCTCAAAGGCTGTATATGGTTGATCCCTCTTAACAATAGGAATCTGATGATAAGCACTCTTTAAATCAATAGTGCTAAAAAAGCTTATACTGAGATACTTTGTTGATAAGCTCATCAATCTTAGGCAAAGGGTACGCATCTAATTGAGTATACCTGTTAATAGTTTGAGAGTAGTCTATCACCATTCATTTCTTATATCTCTCGTTAGTGGTGACAACTACCTGAGCCCGCCAAGGCGAACAACTAGGTTCAATGATTCCTTCCAATAAAAGACATTGGACTTCAGAATTAATAAATTCTCTATCCTGACTGCTATACCTTCTTGACTTGGTAGCAATTGGCTTACAATCCGGCATCAAATTGGAAAAAAGTGATAATGGAGAAATGGATAACGAAGTTAATCCACAAATGGATAAGGGTGGCTTAGTCCCTCCAAACGAAAGACTGAGAGACTCGTGTAATTTAAGCACATCATGACCAATCAAAATATCCGCACAAAGATTAGGCAAAACAGATAGGCGTATATCAGTATACGTATTACCTAGAAGAATCATTTTCACAAGACAACAACCAGCTACTTGTGAAGTAAGGGTCGGCTGAGCCATACACACCTGATAAGTAACAGGCAAGATTTTCAAACACTTTTCCTTCACAAACTGAAGACTTATAAAACTCTCGGTACTGCCCGTATCTATGAGAGCCTTCACTTCTAACCCATTAACTTGGGCCATAACTATAGCTTTGTTTAGGCCATGAGCAAATGCAGCAGAAATTGATGCAATAAACGCCCTCTCTACAGGTTGAATAGCCGCAGAAGAGGAGGTAATTGAACCTAATGATTTACAAACACGTGCATAATGACCTCTCTTTCCACATTTACTACACACAGCCTCCCGGGCAGGACACTTCAAACGAGGATGCCGGACGTTCCCACAAAAATAACACTTCTGAATCCTAGAGGCAACAGCCGCCGAAGTAGAAACTGTTTCAGAATCTAGTAAACCACTCCCATTAAGTCCACCTAATTCTTTTTCGTCCGGAACTGCCGAAACCACAGTCGCAGGTCGATTAGAAAGAGCACAAGAATCCAAACTTCTCTGAGCCATATCCAATGTAGAAGCTTGCTCAAAAGCACTCTTGAGATCCAAAGTCTTATTTTCTAACAACTGCTGACGAATTGATCTAGATTAATAAAAGCATCCCGTACCGATTCTTCCTTATATTCTTCGGCCGTCAAGGCTTTATAATTACAGTTAGCACTAAGGTGCCGAAGTGCTTGTAAATAAGTATCCAAAGATTCTCCCACCTGCTGCCTACGGGCAGATAGAAGATAACGTGCAAATACCTCATTCTTTGGTTTAACAAAAATCTTCTCCAATGTAGAAATAGCCAATTCGTAAGTTTTACAGTCCAAAATATACTTATACACATCCGGAGCAATGTAGTTGATCAGCATATTCAGCTTATTCAGAGACTCTTGTTCCAACACACCCAAAAAGTTTGTAAATGTACAATACCAATGTTTCCATTTATCATCCACTCCTGCAGAATTAGGGTCAGCATTGAATCGTTCTGGTTGAAGATATCACTCCATTCTGATAAAAAGTTAATAAATTGAAATAAAGAATAGATTTGCCTTTCTAATCTAGGCTTAATTAACTTTAAAAATCCAGTAGCACATCCTTCAACACCAGTCTCCAACCATGACTGGAGAGAACTGAATTTAAGATGGCCACCACAAATCACCTGACATCCACTACCAATGAGTTTACAGCATATATCTCATGGTAGAAACAAACAACCAATTACAATACTTCTTACTAACACAGAGAACAACCGCCCCATTCACCAATCACAATACTTCTTATTAAACATAGGAAATAATCACCACACAGGTACAGCACGGGGTTAGATACAGAGTAAAGCTCCCTCTACACTGTCCCATCAAACACTGCCAGGGCAGGTACAGCACGGGTTAGATACAGAGTAAATCTTCCTCTACACTGTCCCATCAAACACTCCCAGGGCAGGTACAGCACGGGTTAGATACAGTGTAAAGCTCCCTCTACACTGTCCCATCAAACACTCCCAGGACAGGTACAGCACGGGTTAGATACAGTGTAAAGCTCCCTCTACACTGTCCCATCAAACACTCCCAGGGTGGGTACAGCACGGGGTTAGATACAGAGTAAAGCTTCCTCTACACTGTCCCATCAAACACTCCCAGGGCAGGTACAGCACGGGTTAGATACAGAGTAAAGCTCCCTCTACACTGTCCCATCAAACACTCCCAGGGCAGGTGCAGCACGGGTTAGATACAGAGTAAAGCTCCCTCTGCACTGTCCCATCAATCACTCCCAGGGCAGGTGCAGCACGGGTTAGATACAGAGTAAAGCTCCCCCTACACTGTCCCATCAAACACTCCCAGGGCAGGTGCAGCATGGGTTTGATACAGAGTAAAGCTCCCTCTGCACTGTCCCATCAAACACTCCCAGGGCAGGTACAGCATGGGTTAGAAACAGAGTAAAGCTCCCTCTACACTGTCCCATCAAACACTCCCAGGGCAGGTACAGCACAGGTTAGATACAGAGTAAAGCTTCCTCTACACTGTCCCATCAAACACTCCCAGGGCAGGTACAGCATGGGTTAGATACAGAGTAAAGCTTCCTCTACATTGTCCCATCAATCACTCCCAGGGCAGGTACAGCACGGGTTAGATACAGAATAAAGCTCCCTCTACACTTCCCATCAAACACTCCCGGGGCAGGTACAGAACGGGTTAGATACAGAGTAAAGCTCCCTCTACACTTCCCATCAAACACTCCCAGGGCAGGTACAGCACGAGTTAGATATAGAGTAAAGCTCAATCTACAGTGTCCCATCAAACACTCCCAGGGCAGGTACAGCATGGCTTAGATACAGAGTAAAGCTCCCTCTACACTCTCCCATCAAACACTCCCAGGACAGGTACAGCATGGGTTAGATACAGAGTAAAGCTCCATCTACACTGTCCCATCAAACACTCCCGGGGCAGGTACAGCATGGGTTAGATACAGATTAAAGCTCCCTCTACACTGTCCCATCAAACACTCCCAGGGCAGGTACAGCATGGGTTAGATACAGATTAAAACTCGCTCTACTCTGCCTTATCAAGCATTCCCAGGGCAGGTACATCACTGGTTAGATACAGAGTATGCTCCCTCTACACTGTCCCATCAAACACTCCCAGGGCAGGTACAGAATGGATTAGTTACAAAGTAAAGCTCCCTGTACATTGTCCCATCAAACACTCCCAGGGCACGTACAGCATGAGTTAGATACAGAGTAATGCTCCCTCTACACTGTCCCATCAAACACTCCTAGAGCAGGTACAGAATGGGTTAGATATAAAGTAAAGCTCCCTCTACATTGTCCCATCAAACACGCCCAGGGCAGGTACAGCACGAGTTAGATGCAGAGTAATGCTCCCTATACACTGTCCCATGAAACACTCCCAGGGCAGGTACTGGTTAGGTACAGAGTAAAGCTCTTTCTACACCGTCCCATCAAACAGTCCCAGGGCAGGCACAGAACGGGTTAGATACACAGTAAAGGTCCTTCTGCACACAACACAGACACACAACTCAGACAATTAGTGAACACATACTGACACACCACACGGGTACACTTATATTTCACGTGCATATTCAAGAAAGTCTGATACCAGGCAATGACATTTACATACAAATGGAAACTCGCATGTACACACTCACACGCATCCACACATTCATATATACTCATACAAACAGCCACACACACACACCATTGACACACACAGACTCAGGGCCTCACTCACACACACACACACCATTGACACACACAGACTCAGGGCCTCACTCACACACACACACACGATTGACACACACAGACTCAGGGCCTCACACACACACACACACCATTGACACACACACTCAGGGACTCACTCACACACACACACCATTGACACACACACTCAGGGCCTCACTCACACACACACACACCATTGACACACACACTCAGGGACTCACTTACACACACACACCATTGACAGCAGCGGCGGCAGGCAGCGAGAGCGGAGGACCTGCGGGAGACTCGGCGGCGGCGGGGTACTTAAAGCGGCAGCGAGGCCAGGAGAGGCCTCAGCGGCGGCAGGCAGCGAGAGCGGAGGACCTGCGGGAGACTCGGCGGCGGCGGGGTACTTAAAGTGGCAGCGAGGCCAGGAGAGGCATACCAAACTCCAGTCTGCGAGCTCAGAGGGTAGCAGAGAGGTAAAAAGTATTCGGGGTGTGACGCCACCAGCGAGCAGGTAAGTGATTGGTTGGTGAGTATTTCTCTCTTTTCAATACAAGCTTGAATTCTGTGGTGTTAAATTTCTAGGGTCTCTGTGTTGTAGTGGGGACAGTTGGTAAATAAAGCGCCCTAGAGTATACCTGTAACTGGGGTATTGAATAAATTTTTTAATTAATTAAAGGAGTAAGTCATGGCAGGAGAGCTCAGCCCCGTGTTCTGCTCCTCTTGCTCCATGTGGGAAGTCAGGGACGCTGCCAGTGTCCCTGGCGACCATGTGTGCGGGAAATGCATCCAGCTGCAGCTACTTGTAGACCGCATTGCGGCACTTGAGCTGCGGGTGGATGAGTTTTGGAGCATGTGCGATGCTGAGAGGGTCGTGGATAGCACGTTTAGCGAGTTGTTCACGCCGCAGGGTAGGGCTGCACAGGCAGAAAGAACTTGGGTGACCATCAGGCGGAGCAACAGAGGCAGGCAGGAAGTGCAGGGGCCCCCTGCGGACATCCCCCTTTCAAACAGGTATACCAAGTTGGATACTGTTGAGGGGGATGACTCACCAGGGGAAGGCAGCAGCAGCCAGCTTCCTGGCACCAGGGACGCTTCTGCTGCTCAGAAAGGGAGGAAAAAGAGTGGGAGAGCAATAGTGGTAGGGGATTCTATCGTAAGGGGAACAGATAGGCGTTTCTGTGGCCGCAAACGTGACTCCAGGATGGTTTGTTGCCTCCCTGGGGCCAGGGTCATGGATGTCACTGAGCGGCTACAGGGCATTCTTAAGGGGGAGGGTGAGCAGGCAGAGGTCGTGGTCCACATTGGGACCAACGACATAGGTAGGAAGGGGGATGAGGTCCTGCATCAAGAATTTAGGGAGCTAGGTAGCAGATTAAAAAACAGGACCTCAAAGGTTGTAATCTCTGGATTACTCCCAGTGCCACGTGCTAGTGAGTATAGGAATAGGAGGATAGAACAGATGAATGTGTGGCTAAAGAGTTGGTGCAGGAGGGAGGGTTTTAGTTTCATGGATCACTGGGCCTGCTTCTGGGAAAGGTGGGACTTGTACAAGTCGGACGGGTTGCACCTGAACCAGAGCGGGACAAATATCCTTGTGGGGAGGTTTGCTAGCACTGTTGGGGGGGGTTTAAACTAACTTGGCAGGGGGATGGGATACAGAGGGGAGCTGAAATAGGGGGTGATGTGCTGCCAATTATAGAGAAAAAAACAAGTCAGCTTGGTAGACAGGGCAAATATACAAGGGCAAGGCTGGATGGCATCAATTTTAATGCAAGGAGTCTTGCAAATAAAGTGGATGAACTGAAGGTGTTGATAAACACATGGGAGTATGATATTGTTGCTATCACGGAGACATGGTTGAGGGAGGGGCAAGACTGGCAGCTCAATATTCCGGGGTACAGAATCTTCAGGCGAGACAGAGGGGGAGGTATAAGAGGAGGGGGCATCGCAATATTCATTAAGGAGTCAATTACTGCAGTAAGGAGGGATGACATATTAGCAGGTTCCTCTAATGAGGCCATATGGGTGGAGCTTAAAAACAAAAAGGGGGCAAGCACTTTGCTGGGAGTGTACTATAGGCCTCCAAACAGTCAGGGGGAGATAGGGGAACAGATATGTAGGCAAATCTCAGAGAAATGTGCAAATAATAGGGTAATAATAATGGGGGATTTCAACTTCCCCAATATTAACTGGGATAGTCAGAGTGTGAAAGGCACAGAGGGTGTAGAATTCTTAAAGTGCATCCAGGAGAGCTTTTTGAGCCAGCATGTAGAAGGTCCTACAAGAGAGGGGGCGGTACTGGACCTAATTCTAGGGAATGTGGCCGGCCAAGTGGAAGAAGTGCTAGTCGGTGAGCACTTTGGTGACAGTGACCATAATATGGTGAGATTTAAGGTGGTCATGGAAAAGGACAGGGATGGGCCGGAAATAAAGGTTCTAAATTGGGGGAAGGCCGATTTTAATAGGATAAGGCAGGATCTGGCCAAAATGGACTGGGATCAGCTACTTGTAGGAAAATCCGCATCGGAGCAATGGGAGGCTTTCAGAAGGGAGATTGAGATCATACAATGGCAACATGTTCCCGTAAAGGTCAAGGGTGGTTCCAAAAACCACAGGGAACCTTGGATGTCAGGGGATATACGAGAATGGATTAGAAAAAAAAGGAGGGCTTTTGGCAGATACAAAAGGCTAAAGACGGAGGAAGCCCTAGAGGAGTACAAAAAGTGCAGGGGGATACTTAAAAAAGAAATTAGGAGATCAAGGAGGGGCCATGAAATAACACTGGCGAGCAAAATAAAGGAAAATCCTAAGATGTTTTATAAGTATATTAAGGGTAAGAGGATAACTAGGGAAAAAATAGGGCCCATTAGGGACAAAAGTGGCAATCTGTGTGTGGAGCCGGAAGATGTAGGAGGGGTTCTAAATGAATTTTTTGCATCTGTTTTCACTATGGAGAGGGATGATGTAGACATAGAAATAGGGTGGGGGGACTGTGATATGCTTGAACATATTAACATCGAGAGGGAGGAGGTATTGGCGGTTTTAGCAGGCCTAAAAATGGATAAATCCCCAGGCCCAGACGAAATGTATCCCAGGCTGCTGTGTGAGGCAAAGGAAGAGATTGCGGGGGCTCTAACACATATATTCAGAACCTCTCTGGCCACAGGGGATGTGCCAGAGGACTGGAGAACTGCTAATGTAGTACCATTATTCAAGAAGGGGAGTAGGGAAAAACCGGGGAACTACAGGCCAGTGAGCCTAACATCAGTGGTAGGAAAATTATTGGAAAAAATTCTGAGGGACAAAATTAGTCTCCACTTGGAGAGGCAAGGATTAATCAGGGATAGTCAACATGGCTTTGTCAAGGGAAGATCATGTCTGACTAATTTGATTGAATTTTTTGAGGGGGTGACTAGGTGTGTGGATGAGGGTAACGCAGTGGATGTGGTATACATGGATTTCAGTAAGGCCTTCGATAAAGTCCTGCACAGGAGACTGGTCAACAAGGTAAGAGCCCATGGAATCCAGGGTGCCTTGGCACATTGGATACAAAACTGGCTTAGTGGCAGAAGGCAGAGGGTGATGGTCGAAGGTTGTTTTTGTGACTGGAAGCCTGTGGCCAGTGGGGTACCACAGGGATCGGTGCTGGGTCCCTTGCTGTTTGTGGTCTACATTAATGACTTGGATATGAATGTAAAAGGTATGATCAGTAAGTTCGCGGATGATACAAAAATTGGTAGGGTGGTAAATAGCGAGGAGGGTAGTCTCAGTCTGCAGGACGATATAGATGGGTTGGTCAGATGGGCGGAACAGTGGCAAATGGAATTTAACCCGGAAAAGTGCGAGGTGATGCCTCCACTTGGAGACGGAGGAGGTATTGGCGGTTGGATGCCTCCACTTGGAGAGGGAGGAGGTATGGTAAGACCCTAGGCAAGACGGAGGGTCAGAGGGATCTGGGTGTGCAAGTACACAGGTCCCTGAAGGTGGCGGAACAGGTGGATAAGGTGGTAAAAAAGGCATATGGGATACTTGCCTTCATTAGCCGAGGCATAGAATATAAGAGCAAGGAGGTTATGATGGAGCTGTATAAAACACTGGTTAGGCCACAGCTGGAATACTGTGTGCAGTTCTGGTCGCCACACTACAGGAAGGATGTGATAGCTTTGGAGAGGGTGCAGAGGAGATTCACCAGGATGTTACCAGGGCTGGAGCGCTTCAGCTATGAAGAGAGACTGGGCAGATTGGGTTTGTTTTCCTTGGAGCAGAGGAGGCTGAGGGGGGACATGATTGAGGTGTACAAAATTATGAGGGGCATAGATAGGATGGATACTAAGGAGCTTTTTCCCTTAGTAGAAGGG
>NC_140995.1:246163011-246165511 GCF_052327205.1 Somniosus microcephalus | reverse complement strand
GAAAATCTTGTTTGACCAACATTATTGAATTTTTTGAAGAGTAACAGAGAAAGTAGACAATGGTAATCAGTAGGTGCAATTTATCTGGATTTTCAAAAGGCCTTCGATAAGGTACCCCATAATAGACTGATGAACAAGGTCAGAGAATGCGGAGTCAGGGGACAAGTAGCAGAATGGATTGTTGACTGGCTTCAGGACAGAAAGCAGAGAGTGGGAGTGAAGGGCAGCTATTCACAGTGGCAGAAGGTGGGTAGTGGTGTTCCACAAGGATCAGTGCTGGGGCCACTGCTGTTCACAGTTTATATTAACGATTTAGACTTTGGAATCAAAAGCACAATTTCTAAATTTGCGGATGACACCAAATTGGGGGGATAGTCAATACTGAGGAGGACTGCAACAAATTACAGGAGGACATTAATAAACTTGCAGAATGGGCATATAATTGGCAACTGAAGTTCAACACAGATAAATGTGAGGTATTACATTTTGGTAGAAATCACTTGGAGGGTGCGAGTCTGGGTGGGGTAGAGGAACAAAGGGATCTCGGAGTACAAATACACAAATCACTAAAAGTTGCGACACAGGTTAACAAGGCCATAAAAAATGCAAACCAAGCACTAGGGTTTATTTCTAGAGGGATAGAATTGAAAAGTGTTGAAGTTATGCTAAACCTGTATCGAACCTTGGTTAGACCACACTTGGAGTACTGCGTACAGTTCTGGTCACCATATTATAAAAGGATATAGAGGCACTGGAGAGGGTGCAGAGAAGATTTACAAGGATGATACCAGAAATGCAAGGGTGTATATATCAGGAAAGGATGAACAGGCTGGGGCTTTTTTCTCTTGAAAAGAGGAGGCTGAGGGGTGACCTAATAGAGGTCCTTAAAATTATGAAAGGTTTTGATAGAATAGACAGAGAGAGTGTTTCCACTAATGGGAAAGAGCAAAACTAGAGGCCATCAATATAAGATCGTCACCAAGAAATCCAACGGGGAATTCAGGAGAAACTTCTTTACCCAGAGAGTGGTGAGAATGTGGAACTCGCTGCCACAGGGAGTGGTTGAGGTGAATAGTATCGATGTATTTAAGGGGAGGCTGGACAAGCATATGAGGGAGAAGGGAATAGAGGGTTACGCTGATCGAGTTAGATGAGGAAAGACGGGAGGAGACTCGAGTGGAGCATAAACGCCGACATGGACTGGTTGGGCCGAATGGCCTCTTTCTGTGCCGTATATCCTGTGTAATTCAATGTAATCTCTGTCTCTCTCTGTCTCGCTCGCTCTCTGTCTGTCTCTTTCTGTTTCTCTGTCTCAATTCAATTCAATTCAAATCGCTTTATTGGCATGACAAGTTACATCTTATGTTGCCAAAGCATCGGAAAACATTCATGTTTGTTCACAAAAATACAGATCTATCCATACAGTGTATAAACAGATATATCCCTGAGTGTATAAATATACTTTCATATAATTTATATATACTCTTATCTTATCTTTAGTGGTTGTCCCTCTGTTTATGGCAAGCTGTAACATAGTGTGCCGCTAGTGTTACGCAACTTCTCTCTTCCCCTAGTAGGTATGGGAGTTTTTGGTCGTCATTCAATTTTCTGAATTCCGGGCATATTTTTGTAAATTTTGGGTAGAAATTCTCCCTTATGCCCTGATATTTTCTACAAGCTGTGAGGAAGTGCATCTCTGTCTCCACTATTCCCTGACTGCAGTGAGAGCATATCCTGTCTCTCTCTCTGTCTCTATCTCTATCTCTCTGTCTCTCTCTCTGTCTCGCTCTCTGTCTCTTGCTCTCTGTCTCTCGCTCTCTGTCTCCAATTCCAATTCCAATTCCAATTCAAATGCTTTATTGGCATGAAAGTTTACAGAGAACCATATTGCCAAAGCTTACATAGCAAAAAGGTACAGTTTTCCAACATTCTGTAGGTGTCAATCGATTTGACATTTGTTGGGTACATACAATATTACTTTTAAACAATATTACTTTTAAACAGTCTTAATTTTAAACAGTCCTCAGGTTGTGACATGTTGTTACATATTTGGCCCCAAGGTATGGTCTGTCTCCTTCTCCTAGGACTAATCTCAATTTTGACAGGTCATCCAATTCTCTTGCTCTCTGTCTCTCACTCTCTGTCTCTCGCTCTCTCTGTCTCTCGTTCTCTGTCTCTCGCTCTCCCTCTGTCTGTCCCTCTGTCTGTCTGTCTCTGTCTCTCTCTGTCTCTCGCTCTCTGTCTCTCTCTCTCTGCCTCTCTCTCCTCTTTGCCTCTCTCTCTCTGTATCTCTTGCTCTGTCTATCTCTGTCTGTCTGTCTGTCTCTGTCTCTCTCACTCTGTCTCTCTGTCTCTCTCTGTCTGACTGTTTCTCTCTCTGTCTGTCTCTCTCTCTGTCTCTCTCTCTCTCACTCTCTCTATCCTTCAGTCCCCACTCTCTCTTTCTCTCTTTTTCTCTCTGTCTCTCTCACTCCCTCTATACTTCAGCCCCCACTCTCTC
>NC_140995.1:246063526-246162511 GCF_052327205.1 Somniosus microcephalus | reverse complement strand
CTCTCCCTCTCTCACACTCCCAGTCTCTCTCTCTCTCTCACACTCTCCAATCTCTCTCTCTCTCACTCCCAATCTCTCTCGCTCTCTCACGCTCCCAAGCTATGTCTCACACTCCCAGTCCCTCTCTCTCACACACTCCCAGTCTCTCTTTCTCACACTCCCAATCTCTCTCTCACACACTCACAATCTCTCTCTCTCACACTCCCAATCTCTCTCTCTCTCAGTCCCAGTCTCTCTCTTGCACACACTCCCAATCTCTCTCTCTCACACTCCCAATCTCTCTCTCTCTCACACTCCCAAACTCTCTCTCTCTCACTCTCCCAATCTCTCTCCCTCTTACACTCCCAGTCTCTCTCTCTCTCACTCCCAATCTCTCTCTCTCTCACACTCCCAATCTCTCTCTCTCTCACACTCCCAATCTCTCTCTCTCACACTCACAATCTCTCTATCTCACACTCCCAATCTCTCTCTCTCTCTCACACTCCCAATCTCTGTGTCTCTCACACTCCCAATCTCTCTCTCTCACACTCCCAATCTCTCTCTCGCACACACCCAATCTCTCTCTCTCACACTCCCAGATTCTCTCTCTCACACTCCCAATCTCTCTCTCTCTCTCACACTCCCAATCTCTCTCTCTCTCACTCCCAATCTCTCTCGCTCTCTCATGCCCCCAAGCTATGTCTCACACTCCCAGTCTCTCTCTCTCACACACTCCCAGTCTCTCTTTCTCACACTCCCAATCTCTCTCTCACACACTCCCAATCTCTCTCTCTCAGCACTCCCAATCTCTCTCTCTCTCACTCCCAGTCTCTCTCTGCGCACACACTCCCAATCTCTCTCTCTCACACTCCCAATCTCTCTCTCTCTCACACTCCCAATCTCTCTCTCTCTCACTCTCCCAATCTCTCTCCCTCTCACACTCCCAGTCTCTCTCTCTCTCTCTCTCTCTCACTCCAATCTCTCTCTCTCTCTCACACTCCCAATCTCTCTCTCTCTCACACTCCCAATCTCGTTCTCTCACACTCCCAGCCACACTCCCAGTCTCTCTCTCTCTCTCTCTCTCACTCCCAATCTCTCTCTCTCACACTCCCAATCTCTCTCTCTCACACTCCCAATCTCGTTCTCTCACACTCCCAGCTCTATATCTCACACTCCCAATCTCTCTCTCTCTCTCACACTCCCAATCTCTCTGTCTCTCACACTCCCAATCTCTCTCTCTCACACTCCCAATCTCTCTCTCTCACACTCCCAATCTCTCTCTCTCACACTCCCAACCTCTCTCTCTCTCACACTCCCAACTCTCTCTCTCTCTCTCACACTCCCAATCTCCCTCTCTCACACTCCCAGATTCTCTCTCTCACACTCCCAGGCTCTCTCTCTCTCACACTCCCAATCTCTCTCTCTCACACTCCCAATCTCTCTCTCTCACACTCCCAATCTCTCTCTCTCTCACACTCCCAATCATTCTCTCTCTCACACTCCCAGTCTCTCTCTCTCTCGCACTCCCAATCTCTCTATCTCACACTCCCAGTCTCTCTCTCTCTCACACCCTCAATCTCTCACTCTCTCACTCCCAATCTCTCTCTCTCACAATCCCAATCTTTCTCTCTCTCTCACACTCCCAGTCTCTCTCTCTCTCACACTCCCAGTCTCTCTCTCTCTCACACTCCCAATCTCTCTGTCTCTCACACTCCCAGTCTCTCTCTCTCTCACACTCCCAATCTCTCTCTCTCTCACTCCCAATCTCTCTCTCACTCTCACACTCCAATCTCTCTCTCTCACACTACCAATCTCTCTCTCTCACTCCCAGTCCCTCTCTCTCTCTCACACTCCCAATCTCTCTCTCTCACACTCCAATCTCTCTCTCTCACACTAACAATCTCTCCCTCTCTCACACTCCCAGTCTCTCTCTCTCTCTCACACTCCCAATCTCTCTCTCTCTCACTCCCAATCTCTCTCGCTCTCTCACGCTCCCAAGCTATGTCTCACACTCCAGTCCCTCTCTCTCACACACTCCCAGTCTCTCTTTCTCACACTCCGATTTTCTCTCTCACACACTCCCAATCTCTCTCCCTCGCACTCCCAATCTCTCTCTCTCTCACTCCCAGTCTCTCTCTCGCACACACTCCCAATCTCTCTCTCTCACACTCCCAATCTCTCTCTCTCACACTCCCAATCTCTCTCTCTCTCACACTCCCAATCTCTCTCTCTCTCACACTCCCAATCTCTCTCTCTCACACTCCCAGTCTCTCTCTCTCTCACACTCCCAATCTCTCTCTCTCACACTCCCAGTCTCTCTCTCTCTCTCACACTCCCAATCTCTCTCTGTCACACTCCCAATCTCTCTCTCTCACACTCCCAATCTTTCTCTCTCTCACACTCCCAGTCTCTCTCTCTCACACTCCCAGTCTCTCTCTCTCACACTCCCAATCTCTCTCTCTCTCACACTCCCAGTCTCTCTCTCTCTCACACTCCCAATCTCTCTCTCTCGCACTCCCAATCTCTCTCTCTCTCTCACACTCCCAATCTTTCTCTCTCTCACACTCCAGTCTCTCTCTCTCACACTCCCAGTCTCTCTCTCTCACACTCCCAATCTCTCTCTCTCTCACTCCCAGTCTCTGTCTCTCTCAAACTCCCAGACTCTCTCTCTCTCACACTCCCAATCTCTCTCTCTCTCACTCCCAATCTCTCTCTCTCTCACTCCCCAATCTCTCTCTCTCTCACTCCCAATCTCTCTCACACACACTCCCAGTCTCTCTTCTCACACTCCCAATCTCTCTCTCACACACTCCCAATCTCTCTCTCTCACACACTCCCAATCTCTCTCTCTCTCACTCCAAGTCTCTCTCTCGCACACACTCCCAATCTCTCTCTCTCTCACACTCCCAATCTCTCTCTCTCTCACACTCCCAATCTCTCTCTCTCTCACTCTCCCAATCTCTCTCCCTCTCACACTCCCAGTCTCTCTCTCTCTCTCTCTCTCTCTCCCAATCTCTCTCTCTCTCACACTCCCAATCTCTCTCTCTCACACTCTCAATCTCTCTCTCTCACACTCCCAATCTTTCTCTCTCTCACACTCCCAGTCTCTCTCTCTCTCACACTCCCAATCTCTCTCTCTCACACTTCCAATCTCTCTCTCTCACACTCCCAATCTTTCTCTCTCTCACACTCCCAGTCTCTCTGTCTCTCACACTCCCACTCTCTCTCTCACACACTCCCATTCTCTCTCTCTCACACTCCCAATCTCTCTCTCTCTCACACTCCCAATCTCTCTCTCTCTCACAATCCCAATCTCTCTCTCTCACACTCCCAATCTCTCTCTCTCTCACACTCCCAATCTCTCTCTCTCACACTCCCAATCTCTCTCTCTCACACTCCCAATCTCTCTCTCTCTCACACTCCCAATCTCTCTCTCTCTCACACTCCCAATCTCTCTCTCTCACACTCCCAGTCCCTCTCTCTCTCACACTCCCAATCTCTCTCTCTCACACTCCCAGTCTCTCTCTCTCTCACACTCCCAATCTCTCTCTCTCACACTCCCAATCTCTCTCTCTCACACTCCCAATCTTTCTCTCTCTCACAATCCCAGTCTCTCTCTCTCACACTCCCAGTCGCTCTCTCTCACACTCCCAATCTCTCTCTCTCTCACACTCCCAGTCTCTCTCTCTCTCACACTCCCAGTCTCTCTCTCTCGCACTCCCAATCTCTCTATCTCTCCCACTCCCAGTCTCTCTCTCTCTCACACTCCCAGTCTCTCTCTCTCTCACACTCCCAATCTCTCTCTCTCACTCCCAATCTCTCTCTCTCTCACTCCCAATCTCTCTCTCTCACACTCCCAATCTCTCTCTCACACTCCCAATCTCTCTCTCTCTCACTCCCAGTCTCTCTCTCTCACACTCCCTATCTCTCTCTCTCACACTACCAATCTCACTCTCTCTCACTCCCAGTCCCTCTCTCTCACACTCCCAGTCTC
This sequence comes from Somniosus microcephalus, assembly GCF_052327205.1. Classification (NCBI taxonomy): domain Eukaryota; kingdom Metazoa; phylum Chordata; class Chondrichthyes; order Squaliformes; family Somniosidae; genus Somniosus; species Somniosus microcephalus. The sequence goes on along the minus strand of NC_140995.1, from coordinate 246,158,538 downwards.
TCTCTCTCTCACACTCCCAATCTCTCTCTCTCTCTCACAGTCCCAATCTCTCTCTCTCTCACTCCCAATCTCTCTCGCTCTCTTACGCTCCCAATCTCTGTCTCACACTCCCAGTCTCTCTCTCACACACACTCCAATCTCTCTCTCTCACACTCCCAATCTCTCTGTCTCTCACTCCAGTCTCTCTCGCGCACACACTCCCAATCTCTCTCTCTCACACTCCCAATCTCTCTCTCTCTCTCTCACTCCAATCTCTCTCTCTCTCTCACTCCCAATCTCTCTCTCTCTCACACACTCCCAATCTCTCTCTCTCTCACACTCCCAATCTCTCTCTCTCACACACTCCCAATCTCTCTCTCTCACACTCCCAATCTCTCTCTCTCACACTCCGAACCTCTCTCTCTCGCACACTCCAAATCTCTCTCTCTCACACTCCCAGTTTCTCTCTCTCACACTCCCAGTCTCTCTCTCTCACAGTCCCAGTCTCTCTCTCTCACACTCCCAATCTCTCTCTCTCACACTCCCAATCTCTCTCTCTCTCTCACACTCCCAATCTCTCTCTCTCACACTCCCAATCTCTCTCTCTCTCACACTCCCAATCTTTCTCTCTCTCACACTCCCAGTCTCTCTCTCTCACACTCCCAGTCTCTCTCTCTCACACTCCCAATCTCTCTCTCTCTCACTCCCAGTCTCTCTCTCTCTCACACTCCCAGTCTCTCTCTCTCTCACACTCCCAATCTCTCTCTCTCTCACTTCCCAGTCTCTCTCTCTCACACTCCCAATCTCTCTCTCTCACACTCCCAATCTCTCGCTCTCACGCTCCCAATCTCTCTCTCTCTCACTTCCCAGTCTCTCTCTCTCTCTCACACTCCCAATCTCTCGCTCTCACACTACCAAACTCTTTCCCTCACTCCCAGTCCCTCTCTCTCTCTCACACTCCCAGTCTCTCTCTCTCTCACTCCCAATCTCTCTCTCACACTCCCAGTCTCTCTCTCTCTCACACTCCCAATCTCTCTCTCTCTCACACCCAGTCTCTCTCTCTCTCACACTCCCACTCTCTCTCTCTCACACTACCCAATCTCTCTCTCTCACTCCCAGTCCCTCTCTCTCTCTCACACTCCCAATCTCTCTCTCTCACACTCCCAATCTCTCTCTCTCACACTCCCAATCTCTCTCTCTCTCACTCCCAATCTCTCTCGCTCTCTCACGCCCCCAAGCTATGTCTCACACTCCCAGTCTCTCTCTCTCACACACTCCAGTCTCTCTTTCTCACACTCCCAATCTCTCTCTCACACACTCCCAATCTCTCTCTCTCACACTCCCAATCTCTCTCTCTCTCACTCCCAGTCTCTCTCTTGCACACACTCCCAATCTCTCTCTCTCACACTCCCAATCTCTCTCTCTCTCACACTCCCAATCTCTCTCTCTCTCACTCTCCCAATCTCTCTCCCTCTCACACTCCCAGTCTCTCTCTCTCTCTCTCTCACTCCCAATCTCTCTCTCTCTCACACTCCCAATCTCTCTCTCTCACACTCCCAATCTCGTTCTCTCACACTCCCAGCTCGATATCTCACACTCCCAATCTCTCTCTCTCTCTCACACTCCCAATCTCTCTGTCTCTCACACTCCAAATCTCTCTCTCTCACACTCCCAATCTCTCTCTCTCACACTCCCAATCTCCCTCTCTCACACTCCCAACCTCTCTCTCTCTCACACTCCCAACCTCTCTCTCTCTCACACTCCCAATCTCCCTCTCTCACACTCCCAGATTATCTCTCTCACACTCCCAGGCTCTCTCTCTCTCACACTCCCAATCTCTCTCTCTCACACTCCCAATCTCTCTCTCTCACACTCCCAATCTCTCTCTCTCTCACACTCCCAATCATTCTCTCTCTCACACTCCCAGTCTCTCTCTCTCTCGCACTCCCAATCTCTCTATCTCACACTCCCAGTCTCTCTCTCTCTCACACTCCCAATCTCTCACTCTCTCTCACTCCCAATCTCTCTCTCTCTCACAATCCCAATCTTTCTCTCTCTCTCACACTCCCAGTCTCTCTCTCTCTCACACTCCCAGTCTCTCTCTCTCTCACACTCCCAATCTCTCTCTCTCACACTCCCAATCTCTCTGTCTCTCACACTCCCAATCTCTCTGTCTCTCACACTCCCAGTCTCTCTCTCACACACTCCCAGTCTCTCTCTCTCACGCTCCCAATCCCTCTCTCTCTCACACTCCCAATCTCTCTCACTCTCACAATCCCAATCACTCTCTCTCACACTCCCAATCTCGCTCTCTCTCACACTCCCAATCTCTCTCTCTCACACTCCCAATCTCTCTCTCTCACACTCCCAATCTCTCTCTCTCTCACACTCCCAATCTCTCTATCTCTCACACTCCCAATCTCTCTCTCTCACACTCCCAGTCTCTCTCTCTCTCACACTCGCAATCTCTCTCTCTCACACTCCCAGTCTCTCTCTCTCTCACACTCCCAATCTCTCTCTGTCACACTCCCAATCTCTCTCTCTCACACTCCCAATCTTTCTCTCTCTCACACTCCCAGTCTCTCTCTCTCACACTCCCAGTCTCTCTCTCTCACACTCCCAATCTCTCTCTCTCTCACACTCCCAGTCTCTCTCTCTCTCACACTCCCAATCTCTCTCTCTCGCACTCCCAATCTCTCTCTCTCTCACACTCCCGATCTTTCTCTCTCTCACACTCCCAGTCTCTCTCTCTCACACTCCCAGTCTCTCTCTCTCACACTCCCAATCTCTCTCTCTCTCACTCCCAGTCTCTCTCTCAAACTCCCAGTCTCTCTCTCTCTCACACTCCCAATCTCTCTCTCTCTCACTCCCAATCTCTCTCTCTCTCACTCCCAATCTCTCTCTCTCACACTCCCAGTCTCTCTCTCACACACACTCCCAGTGTCTCTTTCTCACACTCCCAATCTCTCTCTCACACATTCCCAATCTCTCTCTCTCACACTCCCAATCTCTCTCTCTTTCACTCCCAGTCTCTCTCTCGCACACACTCCCAATCTCTCTCTCTCTCACACTCCCAATCTCTCTCTCTCTCACACTCCCAATCTCTCTCTCTCTCACTCTCCCAATCTCTCTCCCTCTCACACTCCCAGTCTCTCTCTCTCTCTCTCTCTCTCTCTCACTCCCAATCTCTCTCTCTCTCACACTCCCAATCTCTCTCTCTCTCTCACACTCCCAATCTCTCTCTCTCTCACACTCTCAATCTCTCTCTCTCACACTCCCAATCTCTCTCTCTCACACTCCCAATCTCTCTCTCTCACACTGCGAACCTCTCTCTCTCGCACACTCCCAATCTCTCTCTCACACACTCCCAGATTCTCTCTCTCACACTCCCAGTCTCTCTCTCTCACAGTCCCAATCTCTCTCTCTCACACTCCCAATCTCTCTCTCACACTCCCAATCTCTCACTCTCTCACACGCCCAATCTTTCTCTCTCTCACACTCCCAGTCTCTCTCTCTCTATCACTCCGCATCTCTCTCTCTCACACTCCCAGTCTCTCTCTCTCTCTCTCACACTCCCAATCTCTCTCTCTCACACTCCCAATCTCTCTCTCTCTCACACTCCCAGTCTCTCTCTCTCACACTCCCAATCTCTCTCTCTCTCACTCCCAGTCTCTCTCTCTCTCACACTCCCAGTCTCTCTCTCTCTCACACTCCCAATCTCTCTCTCTCTCACTCCCAGTCTCTCTCTCTCACACTCCCAGTCTCTCTCTCTCTCACACTCCCAATCTCTCTCTCTCTCACTCCCAGTCTCTCTCTCTCACACTCCCAATCTCTCTCTCTCACACTCCCAATCTCTCGCTCTCACGCTCCCAATCTCTCTCTCTCTCACTCCCAGTCTCTCTCTCTCTCACACTCCCAATCTCTCTCTCTCACACTACCAATCTCTCTCCCTCACTCCCAGTCCCTCTCTCTCTCTCACACTCCCAGTCTCTCTCTCTCTCACTCCCAATCTCTCTCTCTCACACTCCCAGTCTCTCTCTCTCTCACACTCCCAATCTCTCTCTCTCTCACTCCCAATCTCTCTCTCTCTCTCACACTCCCAATCTCTCTCTCTCACACTACCAATCTCTCTCTCTCACTCCCAGTCCCTCTCTCTCTCTCACACTCCCAATCTCTCTCTCTCACACTCCCAATCTCTCTCTCTCACACTACCAATCTCTCCCTCTCTCACACTCCCAGTCTCTCTCTCTCTCTCACACTCCCAATCTCTCTCTCTCTCACTCCCAATCTCTCTCGCTCTCTCACGCTCCCAAGCTATGTCTCACACTCCCAGTCCCTCTCTCTCACACACTCCCAGTCTCTCTTTCTCACACTCCCAATCTCTCTCTCACACACTCACAATCTCTCTCTCTCACACTCCCAATCTCTCTCTCTCTCACACTCCCAAACTCTCTCTCTCTCACTCTCCCAATCTCTCTCCCTCTTACACTCCCAGTCTCTCTCTCTCTCACTCCCAATCTCTCTCTCTCTCACACTCCCAATCTCTCTCTCTCTCACACTCCCAATCTCTCTCCCAATCTCTCTCTCTCACACTCACAATCTCTCTATCTCACACTCCAATCTCTCTCTCTCTCTCACACTCCCAATCTCTCTGTCTCTCACACTCCCAATCTCTCTCTCTCACACTCCCAATCTCTCTCTCGCACACACCCAATCTCTCTCTCTCACACTCCCAGATTCTCTCTCTCACACTCCCATCTCTCTCTCTCTCTCACACTCCCAATCTCTCTCTCTCTCACTCCCAATCTCTCTCGCTCTCTCATGCCCCCAAGCTATGTCTCACACTCCCAGTCTCTCTCTCTCACACACTCCCAGTCTCTCTTCTCTCACTCCCAATCTCTCTCTCACACACTCCAATCTCTCTCTCTCACACTCCCAATCGCTCTCTCTCTCACTCCCAGTCTCTCTCTTGCACACACTCCCAATCTCTCTCTCTCACACTCCCAATCTCTCTCTCTCTCACACTCCCAATCTCTCTCTCTCTCACTCTCCAATCTCTCTCCTCTCACACTCCAGTCTCTCTCTCTCTCTCTCTCTCACTCCCAATCTCTCTCTCTCTCACACTCCAATCTCTCTCTCTCTCACACTCCCAATCTCGTTCTCTCACACTCCAGCTCTATATCTCACACTCCAATCTCTCTCTCTCTCTCACTCCCAATCTCTCTGTCTCTCACACTCCAAATCTCTCTCTCTCACACTCCCAATCTCTCTCTCACACTCCCAATCTCTCTCTCTCACACTCCCAACCTCTCTCTCTCTCACACTCCCAACCTCTCTCTCTCTCACACTCCCAATCTCCCTCTCTCACACTCCCAGATTCTCTCTCTCACACTCCCAGGCTCTCTCTCTCTCACACTCCCAATCTCTCTCTCTCACACTCCCAATCTCTCTCTCTCACACTCCCAATCTCTCTCTCTCTCACACTCCCAATCATTCTCTCTCTCACACTCCCAGTCTCTCTCTCTCTCGCACTCCCAATCTCTCTATCTCACACTCCCAGTCTCTCTCTCTCTCACACCCTCAATCTCTCACTCTCTCTCACTCCCAATCTCTCTCTCTCTCACAATCCCAATCTTTCTCTCTCTCTCACACTCCCAGTCTCTCTCTCTCTCACACTCCCAGTCTCTCTCTCTCTCACACTCCCAATCTCTCTGTCTCTCACACTCCCAGTCTCTCTCTCTCTCACACTCCCAATCTCTCTCTCTCTCACTCCCAATCTCTCTCTCACTCTCACACTCCCAATCTCTCTCTCTCACACTACCAATCTCTCTCTCTCACTCCCAGTCCCTCTCTCTCTCTCACACTCCCAATCTCTCTCTCTCACACTCCCAATCTCTCTCTCTCACACTAACAATCTCTCCCTCTCTCACACTCCCAGTCTCTCTCTCTCTCTCACACTCCCAATCTCTCTCTCTCTCACTCCCAATCTCTCTCGCTCTCTCACGCTCCCAAGCTATGTCTCACACTCCCAGTCCCTCTCTCTCACACACTCCCAGTCTCTCTTTCTCACACTCCGATTTTCTCTCTCACACACTCCCAATCTCTCTCCCTCGCACTCCCAATCTCTCTCTCTCTCACTCCCAGTCTCTCTCTCGCACACACTCCCAATCTCTCTCTCTCACACTCCCAATCTCTCTCTCTCTCACACTCCCAAACTCTCTCTCTCTCACTCTCCCAATCTCTCTCCCTCTCAGACTCCCAGTCTCTCTCTCTCTCACTCCAATCTCTCTCTCTCTCACACTCCCAATCTCTCTCTCTCTCACACTCCCAATCTCTCCCTCTCACACTCCCAATCTCTCTATCTCACACTCCCAATCTCTCTCTCTCTCTCACACTCCCAATCTCTCTGTCTCTCACACTCCCAGATTCTCTCTCTCACACTCCCAGTCTCTCTCTCACACTCCCAATCTCTCTCTCTCACACTCCCAATCTCTCTCTCTCACACTCCCAATCTCTCTCTCTCTCTCACACTCCCAATCATTCTCTGTCTCACACTCCCAGTCTCTCTCTCTCTCTCACACTCCCAATCTCTCTCTCTCACACTCCCAGTCTCTCTCTCTCTCACACTCCCAATCTCTCACTCTCTCTCACTCCCAATCTCTCTCTCTCTCACACTCCCAATCTTTCTCTCTCTCTCACACTCCCAGTCTCTCTCTCTCTCACACTCCCAGTCTCTCTCTCTCTCTCTCTCTCACTCCCAATCTCTCTCTCTCACACTCCCAATCTCATTCTCTCACACTCCCAGTCTCTCTCTCTCTCACACTCCCAATCTCTCTCTGTCACACTCCCAATCTCTCTCTCTCACACTCCCAATCTTTCTCTCTCTCACACTCCCAGTCTCTCTCTCTCACACTCCCAGTCTCTCTCTCTCACACTCCCAATCTCTCTCTCTCTCACACTCCCAGTCTCTCTCTCTCTCACACTCCCAATCTCTCTCTCTCGCACTCCCAATCTCTCTCTCTCTCACACTCCCAATCTTTCTCTCTCTCACACTCCCAGTCTCTCTCTCTCACACTCCAGTCTCTCTCTCTCACACTCCCAATCTCTCTCTCTCTCACTCCCAGTCTCTCTCTCTCTCAAACTCCCAGTCTCTCTCTCTCTCACACTCCCAATCTCTCTCTCTCTCACTCCCAATCTCTCTCTCTCTCACTCCCAATCTCTCTTTCTCACACTCCCAGTCTCTCTCTCACACACACTCCCAGTGTCTCTTTCTCACACTCCCAATCTCTCTCTCACACACTCCCAATCTCTCTCTCTCACACTCCCAATCTCTCTCTCTCTCACTCCCAGTCTCTCTCTCGCACACACTCCCAATCTCTCTCTCTCTCACACTCCCAATCTCTCTCTCTCTCACACTCCCAATCTCTCTCTCTCTCACTCTCCCAATCTCTCTCCCTCTCACACTCCCAGTCTCTCTCTCTCTCTCTCTCTCTCACTCCTAATCTCTCTCTCTCTCACACTCCCAATCTCTCTCTCTCTCTCACACTCCCAATCTCTCCCTCTCTCACACTCTCAATCTCTCTCTCTCACACTCCCAATCTCTCTCTCTCACACTCCATGGCCTAGAAATTGAGTTTTGGCGCAGCCAGGGCTTTAGCGCCGGAAGTTCGTGCCGGAGCTAAGTCGCGCTGGTCGGGGCCAAAATTCAATAATTCTGCGCCCAAACGGCTGCCGGCGCTGCTGAGAGGTGTTTGCGCCTGAAAACTGGCGCTACGTGCTGAATATCGGTGCTATTCCGGCGCTGCGGCGCCCGCTGCGGTGCGGCAGGTTCGGGAAGTGCAGGCCTCCTCCTTCCCTTAAGGAGGAGCTGCCTGCACCCGGCCGCGGCCCGCGAAAATCGTTCTAAAAATGAGCCCGGCACCTCGGACAAGTGCCGGGCTTGCTTCTGTTCCGGGGGGGGGGGCGGGGGGAAGTCCGGGGAGGGAGCTGCGGCCAGGCGGCCGGCGGGAAAGCGGCCGGCCGCCGCGGGGCCTTTAATGCGCCGGCGCAAAGTCAGGTAAGACTCTGTTGCCAGAGTCTTAGTTGCGGCTGCCACGGGCGAGGCGGCCGCAACTGAATTTCGGCGCTGGGGCCCGTCGCCATGGCAACCGGGACGCTGCGCACACCGATGACGTCATCGGTGCCGGCGCAGCGCTACCGGTCTAGCGCGGCGGAAGGGCCCCAGGCAATTTCGGCGCCGGCGCCAATTGCAGCGCTAGGCCCTCTAGCGCCGCAAAAGCGGCGCTAAGGCAACTCAATTTCTCGGCCCCAATCTCTCTCACTCACACTGCGAACCTCTCTCTCTCGCACACTCCCAATCTCTCTCTCTCACACTCCCAGTTTCTCTCTCTCACACTCCCAGTCTCTCTCTCTCACAGTCCCAATCTCTCTCTCTCACACTCCCAATCTCTCTCTCACACTCCCAATCTCTCACTCTATCACACGCCCAATCTTTCTCTCTCTCACACTCCCAGTCTCTCGCTCTCTATCACTCCGCATTTCTCTCTCTCACACTCCCAGTCTCTCTCTCTCTCTCACACTCCCAATCTCTCTCTCTCACACTCCCTATCTCTCTCTCTCTCACACTCCCAGTCTCTCTCTCTCACACTCCCAGTCTCTCTCTCTCACACTCCCAATCTCTCTCTCTCTCACTCCCAGTCTCTCTCTCTCTCACACTCCCAGTCTCTCTCTCTCTCACACTCCCAATCTCTCTCTCTCTCACTCCCAGTCTCTCTCTCTCACACTCCCAGTCTCTCTCTCTCTCACACTCCCAATCTCTCTCTCTCTCACTCCCAGTCTCTCTCTCTCACACTCCCAATCTCTCCCTCTCTCACACTCTCAATCTCTCTCTCTCACACTCCCAATCTCTCTCTCTCACACTCCATGGCCTAGAAATTGAGTTTTGGCGCAGCCAGGGCTTTAGCGCCGGAAGTTAGTGCCGGAGCTAAGTCGCGCTGGTCGGGCCCAAAATTCAATAATTCTGCGCCCAAACGGCTGCCGGCGCTGCTGAGAGGTGTTTGCGCCTGAAAACTGGCGCTACGTGCTGAATATCGGCGCTATTCCGGCGCTGCGGCGCCCGCTGCGGTGCGGCAGGTTCGGGAAGTGCAGGCCTCCTCCTTCCCTTAAGGAGGAGCTGCCTGCACCCGGCCGCGGCCCGCGAAAATCGTTCTAAAAATGAGCCCGGCACCTCGGACAAGTGCCGGGCTTGCTTCTGTTCCGGGGGGGGGGCGGGGGGAAGTCCGGGGAGGGAGCTGCGGCCAGGCGGCCGGCGGGAAAGCGGCCGGCCGCCGCGGGGACTTTAATGCGCCGGCGCAAAGTCAGGTAAGACTCTGTTGCCAGAGTCTTAGTTGCGGCTGCCACGGGCGAGGCGGCCGCAACTGAATTTCGGCGCTGGGGCCCGTCGCCATGGCAACCGGGACGCTGCGCACACCGATGACGTCATCGGTGCCGGCGCAGCGCTACCGGTCTAGCGCGGCGGAAGGGCCCCAGGCAATTTCGGCGCCGGCGCCAATTGCAGCGCTAGGCCCTCTAGCGCCGCAAAAGCGGCGCTAAGGCAACTCAATTTCTAGGCCCCAATCTCTCTCTCTCACACTGCGAACCTCTCTCTCTCGCACACTCCCAATCTCTCTCTCTCACACTCCCAGTTTCTCTCTCTCACACTCCCAGTCTCTCTCTCTCACAGTCCCAATCTCTCTCTCTCACACTCCCAATCTCTCTCTCACACTCCCAATCTCTCACTCTATCACACGCCCAATCTTTCTCTCTCTCACACTCCCAGTCTCTCGCTCTCTATCACTCCGCATTTCTCTCTCTCACACTCCCAGTCTCTCTCTCTCTCTCACACTCCCAATCTCTCTCTCTCACACTCCCAATCTCTCTCTCTCTCACACTCCCAGTCTCTCTCTCTCACACTCCCAGTCTCTCTCTCTCACACTCCCAATCTCTCTCTCTCTCACTCCCAGTCTCTCTCTCTCTCACACTCCCAGTCTCTCTCTCTCTCACACTCCCAATCTCTCTCTCTCTCACTCCCAGTCTCTCTCTCTCACACTCCCAGTCTCTCTCTCTCTCACACTCCCAATCTCTCTCTCTCTCACTCCCAGTCTCTCTCTCTCACACTCCCAATCTCTCTCTCTCTCACTCCCAATCTCTCGCTCTCACGCTCCCAATCTCTCTCTCTCTCACTCCCAGTCTCTCTCTCTCTCTCACACTCCCAATCTCTCTCTCTCACACGACCAATCTCTCTCCCTCACTCCCACTCCCTCTCTCTCTCTCACACTCCCAGTCTCTCTCTCTCTCACTCCCAATCTCTCTCTCTCACACTCCCAGTCTCTCTCTCTCTCACACTCCCAATCTCTCTCTCTCTCACTCCCAATCTCTCTCTCACTCTCACACTCCCAATCTCTCTCTCTCACACTACCAATCTCTCTCTCTCACTCCCAGTCCCTCTCTCTCTCTCACACTCCCAATCTCTCTCTCTCACACTCCCAATCTCTCTCTCTCACACTACCAATCTCTCCCTCTCTCACACTCCCAGTCTCTCTCTCTCTCTCACACTCCCAATCTCTCTCTCTCTCACTCCCAATCTCTCTCGCTCTCTCACGCTCCCAAGCTATGTCTCACAATCCCAGTCCCTCTCTCTCACACACTCCCAGTCTCTCTTTCTCACACTCCGATTCTCTCTCTCACACACTCCCAATCTCTCTCCCTCGCACTCCCAATCTCTCTCTCTCTCACTCCCAGTCTCTCTCTCGCACACACTCCCAATCTCTCTCTCTCACACTCCCAATCTCTCTCTCTCTCACACTCCCAAACTCTCTCTCTCTCACTCTCCCAATCTCTCTCCCTCTCAGACTCCCAGTCTCTCTCTCTCTCACTCCCAATCTCTCTCTCTCTCACACTCCCAATCTCTCTCTCTCTCACACTCCCAATCTCTCCCTCTCACACTCCCAATCTCTCTATCTCACACTCCCAATCTCTCTCTCTCTCTCACACTCCCAATCTCTCTCTCTCACACTCCCAATCTCTCTCTCTCTCACACTCCCAATCATTCTCTGTCTCACACTCCCAGTCTCTCTCTCTCTCTCACACTCCCAATCTCTCTCTCTCACACTCCCAGTCTCTCTCTCTCTCACACTCCCAATCTCTCACTCTCTCTCACTCCCAATCTCTCTCTCTCTCACACTCCCAATCTTTCTCTCTCTCTCACACTCCCAGTCTCTCTCTCTCTCACACTCCCAGTCTCTCTCTCTCTCTCTCTCTCACTCCCAATCTCTCTCTCTCACACTCCCAACCTCTCTCTCTCTCACACTCCCAATCTCTCTCTCTCTCACACTCCCAATCTCTCTCTCTCTCTCACACTCCCAATCTCTCTCTCTCTCACACTCCCAATCTCTCTCTCTCTCTCACACTCCCAATCTCTCTCTCTCTCACACTCCCAATCTCTCTCTCTCTCACAATCCCAATCTCTCTCTCTCACACTCCCAATCTCTCTCTCTCTCACACTCCCAATCTCTCTCTCTCACACTCCCAATCTCTCTCTCTCACACTCCCAATCTCTCTCTCTCACACTCCCAGTCTCTCTCTCTCTCACACTCCCAATCTCTCTCTCTCACACTCCCAGTCTCTCTCTCTCTCACACTCCCAATCTCTCTCTCTCACACTCCCAATCTCTCTCTCTCACACTCCCAATCTTTCTCTCTCTCACACTCCCAATCTCTCTCTCACACTCCCAATCTTTCTCTCTCTCACACTTCCAGTCTCTCTCTCTCACACTCCCAGTCTCTCTCTCTCACACTCCCAATCTTTCTCTCTCTCACACTTCCAGTCTCTCTCTCTCACACTCCCAGTCTCTCTCTCTCACACTCCCAATCTCTCTCTCTCTCATTCCCAGTCTCTCTCTCTCTCACACTCCCAGTCTCTCTCTCTCTCAGACTCCCAATCTCTCTCTCTCTCACTCCCAATCTCTCTCTCTCTCACTCCCAATCTCTCTCTCTCTCACTCCCAGTCTCTCTCTCTCACACTCCCAATCTCTCTCTCTCAAACTACCAATCTCTCTCTCTCTCACTCCCAGTCCCTCTCTCTCACACACTCCCAGTCTCTCTCTCTCACACACTCCCAATCTCTCTCTCTCTCTCACACTCCCAATCTCTCTCTCTCTCACTCCCAATCTCTCTCGCTCTATCACGCTCCCAATCTCTGTCTCACACTTCCAGTCTCTCTCTCACACGCACTCCCAGTCTCTCTTTCTCACACTCCGATTCTCTCTCTCACACACTCCCAATCTCTCTCTCTCACACTCCCAATCTCTCTCTCTCTCACTCCCAGTCTCTCTCTCGCACACACTCCCAATCTCTCTCTCTCACACTCCCAATCTCTCTCTCTCTCACACTCCCAATCTCTCTCTATCTCACTCTCCCAATCTCTCTCCCTCTCACACTCCCAGTCTCTCTCTCTCTCTCTCTCACTCCCAATCTCTCTCTCTTTCACACTCCCAATCTCTCTCTCTCTCTCACACTCCCAATCTCTCTCAGTTCAGTTCAGTTCAGTTCAAATGCTTTATTGGCATGAAAGTTTACAGAGAACCATATTGCCAAAGCTTACATAGCAAAAAGGTACAGTTTTCCAACATTCTGTAGGTGTCAATCGATTTGACATTTGTTGGGTATATACAATATTACTTTTAAACAATATTAATTTTAAACAGTCTTTCTACTTCATTTGGTACGTTCAATATTAATTTTAAACAGTCTTACTTTTAAACAGTCCTCAGGTTGTGACATGTTGTTACATATTTAGCCCCAAGGTATGGTCTGTCTCCTTCTCCTAGGACTAATCTCAATTTTGACAGATCATCCAATTCCTTGAAATCTGGGGTTGTTTGGCTTAGCTTGTTGAATAATATGTTTCTTGATGTGTTGAATTTTTCGCATTTTAGGAGGAAATGCATTTCTGTTTCAACCTCGCCAGCCAGACATTGATCGCATATTCTATTCTCTCTAGGCTGCCAGGATTTCTTGTATCTGCCTTTTTCAATTTCCAGTTGGTGGTCGCTTAGTCTGTACCTGGTGAGGGTCTGTCTCTGTTTTGTGTCTCTGATGGTCGTGAGGTAGTCTGCCAGTTTATATTCTCTTTTTAGGGCCCGGTAACATTCTAATCTGCTTTGGTTTTCGGTTATTTTGTTCCAATGTTCCAGGTAGGTTTCTTTGCATTGTTTAATGATTTGGTTCACTCGGATTGGTGTTTGGACGGCTGTGTTGGTCTGGGGCTGGTCAGGGTCCGGCTGAGTACTTAGTTTCAGTAGCAGCTGACTCAGGGGACTCTTTTCTGGGTTTAGCTCTTGGGTCTGAAAGGCTTTGAAATGAAGGGTGTCTGGGGAGCTAGATTTGAGGTGATTTAGGAAGTTTAGTGCTCGTTTTTGGATGTTTATTATCAGTGGGTATCTGCCTAGTTCGGCTCTGCATGCATTTGTTGGCGTTTTTCTTTGGGTGCGAAGGATGCTTCGGCAGAATTCTGCATGTAGGGCTTCTATTGTGTGTTTTTCCCATTTAGTGTAGCTTTGGTGATTTAGCGGGCCCCATACTTCACTACCGTACAGTGCAATGGGCAGGATTATGCTGTCAAAAATTTTGAGCCAGATTTTGATTGGGATTTGGATGTTGTAGAATTTTCTTTTTATTGCATATAGGGCTCTTCGGGCCTTTTCTTTTAGTGCATTCACTGCTATGCTGAAGCTCCCTGATGCTGTAATAGTTAGACCAAGGTAGGTGTAGCTCATAGTGTGTCCTATAGTGGTATCACTGAGGGTAAACTGGTATTTGTTTTCCTGGCATCTGGGTCTTTTCTGAAAAATCATGATGTTGGTTTTCTTTAGATTTACTGTTAGAGCCCAATTTTGGCAGTATTTGTCGAGTAGGTCTAGTTGTTGCTGTAATCCCTGTTCTGTGGGAGACAGCAGAACCAGGTCGTCCGCATAGAACAGGGACTTCACTTCTCCATCCAGGAGACGGAGACCTGGTGACTCGCTTTGCTCCAGCATGTCTGCTAATTCATTTATGTATATGTTGAACAGGGTCGGGCTCAAATTGCAGCCCTGCCGGACGCCTCTTCTCTGGGTGAAGAAATCGGTGCGTTTGTCTCCAATTTTGACCCCGCATTTGTTTTTCAGATACATTGATTTAATAAGGTCATAGACTTTGCCCCCTATTCCACACTGAAGAAGTTTATAATAGAGCCCTTCGTGCCATATAGAGTCAAAGGCTTTCTTGAAGTCGATGAAACAGGCGAATATTTTCCCATTTTTTGTTTGGTGTTTATGTTTTTCAATGAGGGTGTGAAGGGTATAGATATGGTCGGCGGTGCGGTGTTTTGGAAGAAAGCCTATTTGGTTTTTTCTGAGGATATTATGTTTGTTAAGAAAATCAAGTAATCTACTATTTAGAATACTGCAGAATAACTTCCCTAGACAACTGTTGACACAGATGCCGCGGTAGTTATTTGGGTCTGATTTGTTTCCACTTTTATATATGGGGGAGATTAGTCCTTGGCACCAGATATCGGGAAAACAGCCTGAGCGTAATATGATGTTGAATAGTTTGAGTATCGCACTCTGCATCTCCATATTGCTGAACTTTAGCATTTCATTTTTGATGTTGTCTGGGCCACAGGCTTTCTTTAGGTGGAGAGATTTTGTTTTTGTGGCCAGTTCTTTCCATGTGATTGGGGAGTCTAGAGGGTTTTGGTTGTCTTTAATTGTTGCTTCTAATGTGTGGAGTTTTTCTGTGACCTGATGTTGACTTGGGTTTGTTTTGTTTTTTGGGATGTCTTTGTAGAGGTTTTCAAAATGTGTTCTCCAGATGTCGCCATCTTGGATTGGTAATGCTTGCAATTGTGTTGTACTCAGGTTATTCCACATTTCCCAGAATTGTTTTGGATTGGTGGAGTTTTCTATTTCTTCGAGTATTTTGTGGGTATAGTTTTGTGTTTTGTTCCTAATGGTGTGTTTATATCTTTTGAGGGTTTCATTGTATCTAGTACGTAGGTCCGGATTGTTTGGTTGCCGATGCTTTTGGTTTGATATTTTTCTCAGGTCTTTTCTGGCATTTTTGCATTCGTGGTCAAACCATTTCATATTTTTATTTTGTCTTTTGTGATGCTTCCTCTTCTGTTTCACGAGGTCGGCTTTTACAGCTGCCTCATGGAAGATCATATTTATATCCTCTATGGCCGTGTTTACACCATCTCTGGTGATCTCATATAGATTTTCTTTAAATTTTGAAATTTTACTTGTGAGATCAGGTGAATTTAGTGCTGTGATGAATTTATCTCCACTGTCTGGGGCCCATCTGTATGTCTGGTTTATTTTATGTAGCTTACTGTGTTCCTTTTTTGTGTCTGTAGTTTGGGCAGAAAGTTTAAGGTACACATTTATTTGGTTATGGTCTGAGAGGGGGGATTGTTGCCTGACAGTGAATGCGTTGATATCGCAGGGGTCCAGGTCAGTGATTGTATAGTCCACCACACTAGACCCAAGAGTTGAGGAGTATGTGAGTCTCCCTTGGGAGTCCCCTCTGAACCTACCATTAACTATGTACAGGCCTAAGGCTCGGCAGAGTTGCACTACCTCCCTACCGCTTTTATTTATTTCACGATCAAGGTTGTTCCGATTTGCGATGGCTGGTGTGACATCTAAAGGGGTCTGGCCAAACACATGGTTGTTTCCCTGTGGGTCTATGAAGTCAGGTTCACAACCGGTCCTTGCATTTAGGTCCCCACATATTATCACCTTTCCTTGGGCCTGGAAATGGCTGATTTCCATGTGGAGAGTATCAAATAACTCCTCTTCGAAATATGGCGAATCTATTGGAGGTATGTAGATCGCACATAAGTAAACATCTTTTTTTGCTATTCCTATATTTTTATCTAGTTTTAGCCATACGTGTGATTTCCCCTGTTTTACCGGTGAGATGTGTTTGTCCAGTTCTCCCTTATACCACACCAATATTCCCCCGGAGGTTCTGCCCTTGCGTGTTTTAGTGTTCTTTACTGAGGGCACAATGATTTCATGGTACATTGGAGGACAGTGGGTCGGCATGTCCTTTTGGCACCATGTTTCTGTTAACACAATTATATCAATGTCTTTTATAGCTTTTAGGAATTCAGGGTCTGTACTCTTCATCCCAAAAGTTGAGGAGCGGAGGCCCTGGATATTCCAGCAGCTTATGTGGAAAGAACGCATTTATATAGTTCAATAAAACGAAATAAAATGGACCTATTTTGTGGGATGAGTGTGGAAACACTATTTTCTATAATGCTAAGTGATGATTTAGTATAAATTTCATGAGGCATGCACATATATCTATCTAATAATAGTAATAATACTGATAAGATAACAATAATGATAATGATAAATAACAATATTAATAATTTCTCCGGCTTTCTATCAGGCTGTTCAGCATCGTCATGATCTTTCTCAGTTCTTGGGCTACAGTCTGTGGTCTAGAGGGGGGTCTTGGGTCAGGTATAAAAGCACGGTTCTGTTGTCGGTTTTGTAAAGGGGGGTGGGGGACATTGGTGGTCCTGTTTGGGCTCCCAATGGTAGGGGGGGTGGGAGGGCACACTCCCAATCTCTCTCTCTCACACTCCCAATCTCTTTCTCTCACACTCCCAATCTCTCTCTCTCACACTCCGAACCTCTCTCTCTCGCACACTCCCAATCTCTCTCTCTCACACTCCCACTCTCTCTCTCTCTCACACTCCCAATCTCCCTCTCTCACACTCCCAATCTCTCTCTCTCACACTCCCAATCTTTCTCTCTCTCACACTCCCAATCTCTCTCTCACACTCCCAATTTTTCTCTCTCTCACACTTCCAGTCTCTCTCTCTCACACTCCCAGTCTCTCTCTCTCACACTCCCAATCTTTCTCTCTCTCACACTTCCAGTCTCTCTCTCTCACACTCCCAGTCTCTCTCCCTCACACTCCCAATCTCTCTCTCTCTCATTCCCAGTCTCTCTCTCTCTCACACTCCCCGTCTCTCTCTCTCTCAGACTCCCAATCTCTCTCTCTCTCACTCCCAATCTCTCTCTCTCTCACTCCCAATCTCTCTCTCTCACACTCCCAATCTCTCTCTCTCACACTCCCAGTCTCTCTCTCTCTCACTCCCAGTCTCTCTCTCTCACACTCCCAATCTCTCTCTCTCAATCTACCAATCTCTCTCTCTCTCACTCCCAGTCCCTCTCTCTCACACACTCCCAGTCTCTCTCTCTCACACACTCCCAGTCTCTCTCTCTCTCACACTCCCAATCTCTCTCTCTCTCTCACACTCCCAATCTCTCTCTCTCTCACTCCCAATCTCTCTCGCTCTATCACGCTCCCAATCTCTGTCTCACACTCCCTGTCTCTCTCTCACACGCACTCCCAGTCTCTCTTTCTCACACTCCGATTCTCTCTCTCACACACTCCCAATCTCTCTCTCTCACACTCCCAATCTCTCTCTCTCTCACTCCCAGTCTCTCTCTCGCACACACTCCCAATCTCTCTCTCTCACACTCCCAATCTCTCTCTCTCTCACACTCCCAATCACTCTCTATCTCACTCTCCCAATCTCTCTCCCTCTCACACTCCCAGTCTCTCTCTCTCTCTCTCTCACTCCCAATCTCTCTCTCTCTCTCACACTCCCAGTCTCTCTCTCACACTCCCAATCTCTCTCTCTCACACTCCCAATCTCTTTCTCTCACACTCCCAATCTCTCTCTCTCACACTCCGAACCTCTCTCTCTCGCACACTCCCAATCTCTCTCTCTCACACTCCCAGTTTCTCTCTCTCACACTCCCAGTCTCTCTATCTCACAGTCCCAATCTCTCTCTCTCACACTCCCAATCTCTCTCTCTCACACTCCCAGTCTCTCTCTCTCACGCTCCCAATCCCTCTCTCTCTCACACTCCCAATCTCTCTCACTCTCACAATCCCAATCTCTCTCTCTCACACTCCCAATCTCTCTCTCTCTCACACTCCCAATCTCTATCTCTCACACTCCCAATCTCTCTCTCTCACACTCCCAATCTCTCTCTCTCTCACACTCCCAATCTCTCTCTCTCTCACACTCCCAATCTCTCTCTCTCACACTCCCAGTCTCTCTCTCTCTCTCACACTCCCAATCTCTCTCTGTCACACTCCCAATCTCTCTCTCTCACACTCCCAATCTTTCTCTCTCTCACACTCCCAGTCTCTCTCTCTCACACTCCCAGTCTCTCTCTCTCACACTCCCAATCTCTCTCTCTCTCACACTCCCAGTCTCTCTCTCTCTCACACTCCCAATCTCTCTCTCTCGCACTCCCAATCTCTCTCTCTCTCACACTCCCAATCTTTCTGTCTCTCACTCTCCCAGTCTCTCTCTCTCACACTCCCAGTCTCTCTCTCTCACACTCCCAATCTCTCTCTCTCTCACTCCCAGTCTCTCTCTCTCTCAAACTCCCAGTCTCTCTCTCTCTCACACTCCCAATCTCTCTCTCTCACTCCCAATCTCTCTCTCTCACACCCCCAGTCTCTCTCTCACACACACTCCCAGTCTCTCTTTCTCACACTCCCAATCTCTCTCTCACACACTCCTAATCTCTCTCCCTCACACTCCCAATCTCTCTCTCTCTCACTCCCAGTCTCTCTCTCGCACACACTCCCAATCTCTCTCTCTCTCACACTCCCAATCTCTCTCCCTCTCACACTCCCAATCTCTCTCTCTCTCTCTCCCAATCTCTCTCCCTCTCACACTCCCAGTCTCTCTCTCTCTCTCTCTATCACTCCCAATCTCTCTCTCTCTCACACTCCCAATCTCTCTCTCTCTCTCACACTCCCAATTTCTCTCTCTCTCACACTCTCAATCTCTCTCTCACACTCCCAATCTCTCTCTCTCACACTCCCAATCTCTCTCTCTCACACTGCGAACCTCTCTCTCTCGCACACTCCCAATCTCTCTCTCTCACACTCCCAGTTTCTCTCTCTCACACTCCCAGTCTCTCTCTCTCACAGTCCCAATCTCTCTCTCTCACAATCCCAATCTCTCTCTCTCACACTCCCAATCTCTCACTCTCTCACACACCCAATCTTTCTCTCTCTCACACTCTCAGTCTCTCTCTCTCTATCACTCCGCATCTCTCTCTCTCACACTCCCAGTCTCTCTCTCTCTCTCACACTCCCAAACTCTCTCTCTCACACTCCCAATCTCTCTCTCTCTCACACTCCCAGCCTCTCTCTCTCACACTCCCAGTCTCTCTCTCTCACACTCCCAATCTCTCCCTCTCTCACTCCCAGTCTCTCTCTCTCTCACACTCCCAGTCTCTCTCTCTCTCACACTCCCAATCTCTCTCTCTCTCACTCCCAGTCTCTCTCTCTCACACTCCCAGTCTCTCTCTCTCTCACACTCCCAATCTCTCTCTCTCTCACTCCCAGTCTCTCTCTCTCACACTCCCAAACTCTCTCTCTCACACTCCCAATCTCTCGCTCTCATGCTCCCAATCTCTCTCTCTCTCACTCCCAGTCTCTCTCTCTCTCTCACACTCCCAATCTCTCTCTCTCACACAACCAATCTCTCTCTCTCACTCCCAGTCCCTCTCTCTCACACTCCCAATCTCTCTCTCTTTCACTCCCAGTCTCTCTCTTGCACACACTCCCAATCTCTCTCTCTCACACTCCCAATCTCTCTCTCTCTCACACTCCCAAACTCTCTCTCTCTCACTCTCCCAATCTCTCTCCCTCTTACACTCCCAGTCTCTCTCTCTCTCTCTCTCACTCCCAATCTCTCTCTCTCTCACACTCCCAATCTCTCTCCCTCTCACACTCCCAATCTCTCTCTCACACTCCCAATCTCTCTATCTCACACTCCCAATCTCTCTCTCTCTCTCACACTCCCAATCTCTCTGTCTCTCACACTCCCAATCTCTCTCTCTCACACTCCCAATCTCTCTCTCTCTTACACTCCCAACCTCTCTCTCTCTCACACTCCCAATCTCTCTCTCTCACACTCCCAGGTTCTCTCTCTCACACTCCCAGTCTCTCTCTCTCTCACACTGCCTATCTCTCTCTCAAACTCCCAATCTCTCTCTCTCACACTCCCAATCTCTCTCTCTCTCACACTCCCAATCATTCTCTGTCTCACACTCCCAGTCTCTCTCTCTCTCACACTCCCAATCTCTCTCTCTCACACTCCCAGTCTCTCTCTCTCTCACTCCCAATCTCTCACTCTCTCTCACTCCCAATCTCTCTCTCTCTCACACTCCCAATCTTTCTCTCTCTCTCACACTCCCAGTCTCTCTCTCTCTCACACTCCCAGTCTCTCTCTCTCTCTCTCTCTCTCACTCCCAATCTCTCTCTCTCTCACACTCCCAATCCCTCTCTCTCTCACACACTCCCAATCTCTCTCTCTCTCACACTCCCAATCTCTCTCTCTCTCACACTCCCAATCTCTCTCTCTCTCACACTCCCAATCTCTCTCTCTCTCTCACACTCCCAATCTCTCTCTCTCTCACACTCCCAATCTCTCTCTCTCTCACAATCCCAATCTCTCTCTCTCACACTCCCAATCTCTCTCTCTCTCACACTCCCAATCTCTCTCTCTCACACTCGCAATCTCTCCCTCTCACACTACCAATCCAATTCCAATTCCAATTCCAATTCAAATGCTTTATTGGCATGAAAGTTTACAGAGAACCATATTGCCAAAGCTTACATAGCAAAAAGGTACAGTTTTCCAACATTCTGTAGGTGTCAATCGATTTGACATTTGTTGGGTACATACAATATTACTTTTAAACAATATTAATTTTAAACAGTCTTTCTACTTCAATTGGTACGTTCAATATTAATTTTAAACAGTCTTACTTTTAAACAGTCCTCAGGTTGTGACATGTTGTTACATATTTGGCCCCAAGGTATGGTCTGTCTCCTTCTCCTAGGACTAATCTCAATTTTGACAGATCATCCAATTCCTTGAAATCTGGGGTTGTTTGGCTTAGCTTGTTGAATAATATGTTTCTTGATGTGTTGAATTTTTCGCATTTTAGGAGGAAATGCATTTCTGTTTCAACCTCGCCAGCCAGACATTGATCGCATATTCTATTCTCTCTAGGCTGCCAGGATTTCTTGTATCTGCCTTTTTCAATTTCCAGTTGGTGGTCGCTTAGTCTGTACCTGGTGAGGGTCTGTCTCTGTTTTGTGTCTCTGATGGTCGTGAGGTAGTCTGCCAGTTTATATTCTCTTTTTAGGGCCCAGTAACATTCTAATCTGCTTTGGCTTTCGGTTATTTTGTTCCAATGTTCCAGGTAGGTTTCTTTGCATTTTTTAATGATTTGGTTCACTCGGATTGGTGTTTGCAGGGGTCCAGGTCAGTGATTGTATAGTCCACCACACTAGACCAAGATGTCAGGAAAACAAATACCAGTTTACCCTCAGTGATACCACTATAGGACACACTATGAGCTACACCTACCTTGGTCTATCTATTACAGCATCAGGGAGCTTCAGCATAGCAGTGAATGCACTAAAAGAAAAAGCCCGAAGAGCCCTATATGCAATAAAAAGAAAATTCTACAACATCCAAATCCCAATCAAAATCTGGCTCAAAATATTTGACAGCATAATCCTGCCCATTGCACTGTACGGTAGTGAAGTATGGGGCCCGCTAAATCACCAAAGCTACACTAAATGGGAAAAACACACAATAGAAGCCCTACATGCAGAATTCTGCCGAAGCATCCTTCGCACCCAAAGAAAAACGCCAACAAATGTATGCTGAGCCTAACTAGGCAGATACCCACTGATAATAAACATCCAAAAACGAGCACTAAACTTCCTAAATCACCTCAAATCTAGCTCCCCAGACACCCTTCATTTCAAAGCCTTTCAGACCCAAGAGCTCAACCCAGAAAAGAGTCCCCTGAGTCAGCTGCTACTGAAACTAAGTACACACTCCCAATCTCTCTCTCTCTCTCACTCCCAATCTCTCTCTCTCTCACACTCCCAATCTCTCTCTCTCTCACACTCCCAATCTCTCTCTCTCACACTCCCAATCTCTCTATCTCACACTCCCAATCTCTCTCCCTCTCTCACACTCCCAATCTCTCTCTCGCACACTCCCAATCTCTCTCTCACACTCCCAATCTCTCTCTCTCTCACACTCCCAACCTCTCTCTCTCTCACACTCCCAATCTCTCTCTCTCACACTCCCAGATTCTCTCTCTCACACTCCCAGTCTCTCTCTCTCTCACACTCCCAATCTCTCTCTCTCACACTCCCAATCTCTCTCTCTCACACTCCCAATCTCTCTCTCTCTCGCACTCCCAATCATTCTGTGTCTCACACTCCCAGTCTCTCTCTCTCTCACACTCCCAATCTCTCTCTCCCACACTACCAGTCTCTCTCTCTCTCACTCCCAATCTCTCACTCTCTCTCACTCCCAATCTTTCTCTCGCTCACACTCCCAATCTTTCTCTCTCTCTCACACTCCCAGTCTCTCTCTCTCTCACACTCCCAGTCTCTCTCTCTCTCTCTCTCACTCCCAATCTCTCTCTCTCTCACACTCCCAATCTCTCTCTCTCTCACACACTCCCAATCTCTCTCTCTCTCACACTCCCAATCTCTCTCTCTCTCTCACACTCCCAATCTCTCTCTCTCTCACACTCACAATCTCTCTCTCTCTCTCACACTCCCAATCTCTCTCTCTCTCACACTCCCAATCTCTCTCTCTCTCACAATCCCAATCTCTCTCTCTCACACACCCAATCTCTCTCTCTCTCACACTCCCAATCTCTCTCTCTCACACTCCCAATCTCTCTCTCTCACACTCCCAATCTCTCTCTCTCTCACACTCCCAATCTCTCTCTCTCTCACACTCCCAATCTCTCTCTCTCACACTCCCAATCTCTCTCTCTCTCACACTCCCAATCTCTCTCTCTCTCACACTCCCAATTTCTCTCTCTCACACTCCCAATCTCTCTCTCTCTCACACTCCCAATCTCTCTCTCTCTCACACTCCCAGTCTCTCTCTCTCACACTCCGAATCTCTCTCTCTCTCATTCCCAGTCTCTCTCTCTCTCACTCCCAGTCTCTCTCTCTCTCAAACTCCCAGTCTCTCTCTCTCTCACACTCCCAATCTCTCTCTCTCTCACTCCCAATCTCTCTCCCTCTCACACTCCCAGTCTCTCTCTCTCTCTCTCTCTCACTCCCAATTTCTCTCTCTCTCACACTCCCAATCTCTCTCAGTTCAGTTCAGTTCAAATGCTTTATTGGCATGAAAGTTTACAGAGAACCATATTGCCAAAGCTTACATAGCAAAAAGGTACAGTTTTCCAACATTCTGTGGGTGTCAATCGATTTGACATTTGTTGGGTATATACAATATTACTTTTAAACAATATTAATTTTAAACAGTCTTTCTACTTCATTTGGTACGTTCAATATTAATTTTAAACAGTCTTACTTTTAAACAGTCCTCAGGTTGTGACATGTTGTTACATATTTAGCCCCAAGGTATGGTCTGTCTCCTTCTCCTAGGACTAATCTCAATTTTGACAGATCCTCCAATTCCTTGAAATCTGGGGTTGTTTGGCTTAGCTTGTTGAATAATATGTTTCTTGATGTGTTGAATTTTTCGCATTTTAGGAGGAAATGCATTTCTGTTTCAACCTCGCCAGCCAGACATTGATCGCGTATTCTATTCTCTCTAGGCTGCCAGGATTTCTTGTATCTGCCTTTTTCAATTTCCAGTTGGTGGTCGCTTAGTCTGTACCTGGTGAGGGTCTGTCTCTGTTTTGTGTCTCTGATGGTCGTGAGGTAGTCTGCCAGTTTATATTCTCTTTTTAGGGCCCGGTAACATTCTAATCTGCTTTGGCTTTCGGTTATTTTGTTCCAATGTTCCAGGTAGGTTTCTTTGCATTTTTTAATGATTTGGTTCACTCGGATTGGTGTTTGGACGGCTGTGTTGGTCTGGGGCTGGTCAGGGTCCGGCTGAGTACTTAGTTTCAGTAGCAGCTGACTCAGGGGACTCTTTTCTGGGTTTAGCTCTTGGGTCTGAAAGGCTTTGAAATGAAGGGTGTCTGGGGAGCTAGATTTGAGGTGATTTAGGAAGTTTAGTGCTCGTTTTTGGATGTTTATTATCAGTGGGTATCTGCCTAGTTCGGCTCTGCATGCATTTGTTGGCGTTTTTCTTTGGGTGCGAAGGATGCTTCGGCAGAATTCTGCATGTAGGGCTTCTATTGTGTGTTTTTCCCATTTAGTGTAGCTTTGGTGATTTAGCGGGCCCCATACTTCACTACCGTACAGTGCAATGGGCAGGATTATGCTGTCAAAAATTTTGAGCCAGATTTTGATTGGGATTTGGATGTTGTAGAATTTTCTTTTTATTGCATATAGGGCTCTTCGGGCTTTTTCTTTTAGTGCATTCACTGCTATGCTGAAGCTCCCTGATGCTGTAATAGTTAGACCAAGGTAGGTGTAGCTCATAGTGTGTCCTATAGTGGTATCACTGAGGGTAAACTGGTATTTGTTTTCCTGACATCTGGGTCTTTTCTGAAAAATCATGATGTTGGTTTTCTTTAGATTTACTGTTAGAGCCCAATTTTGGCAGTATTTGTCGAGTAGGTCTAGTTGTTGCTGTAATCCCTGTTCTGTGGGAGACAGCAGAACCAGGTCGTCCGCATAGAACAGGGACTTCACTTCTCCATCTAGGAGACGGAGACCTGGTGACTCGCTTTGCTCCAGCATGTCTGCTAATTCATTTATGTATATGTTGAACAGGGTCGGGCTCAAATTGCAGCCCTGCCGGACGCCTCTTCTCTGGGTGAAGAAATCGGTGCGTTTGTCTCCAATTTTGACCCTGCATTTGTTTTTCAGATACATTGATTTAATAAGGTCATAGACTTTGCCCCCTATTCCACACTGAAGAAGTTTATAATAGAGCCCTTCGTGCCATATAGAGTCAAAGGCTTTCTTGAAGTCGATGAAACAGGCGAATATTTTCCCATTTTTTGTTTGGTGTTTATGTTTTTCGATGAGGGTGTGAAGGGTATAGATATGGTCGGCGGTGCGGTGTTTTGGAAGAAAGCCTATTTGGTTTTTTCTGAGGATATTATGTTTGTTAAGAAAATCAAGTAATCTACTATTTAGAATACTGCAGAATAACTTCCCTAGACAACTGTTGACACAGATGCCGCGGTAGTTATTTGGGTCTGATTTGTTTCCACTTTTATATATGGGGGAGATTAGTCCTTGGCACCAGATATCGGGAAAACAGCCTGAGCGTAATATGATGTTGAATAGTTTGAGTATCGCACCCTGCATCTCCATATTACTGAACTTTAGCATTTCATTTTTGATGTTGTCTGGGCCACAGGCTTTCTTTAGGTGGAGAGATTTTGTTTTTGTGGCCAATTCTTTCCATGTGATTGGGGAGTCTAGAGGGTTTTGGTTGTCTTTAATTGTTGCTTCTAATGTGTGGAGTTTTTCTGTGACCTGATGTTGACTTGGGTTTGTTTTGTTTTTTGGGATGTCTTTGTAGAGGTTTTCAAAATGTGTTCTCCAGATGTCGCCATCTTGGATTGGTAATGCTTGCAATTGTGTTGTACTCAGGTTATTCCACATTTCCCAGAATTGTTTTGGATTGGTGGAGTTTTCAATTTCTTCGAGTATTTTGTGGGTATAGTTTTGTGTTTTGTTCCTAATGGTGTGTTTATATCTTTTGAGGGTTTCATTGTATCTAGTACGTAGGTCCGGATTGTTTGGTTGCCGATGCTTTTGGTTTGATATTTTTCTCAGGTCTTTTCTGGCATTTTTGCATTCGTGGTCAAACCATTTCATATTTTTATTTTGTCTTTTTTGATGCTTCCTCTTCTGTTTCACGAGGTCGGCTTTTACAGCTGCCTCATGGAAGATCATATTTATATCCTCTATGGCCGTGTTTACACCATCTCTGGTGATCTCATATAGATTTTCTTTAAATTTTGAACTTTTACTTGTGAGATCAGGTGAATTTAGTGCTGTGATGAATTTATCTCCACTGTCTGGGGCCCATCTGTATGTCTGGTTTATTTTATGTAGCTTACTGCGTTCCTTTTTTGTGTCTGTAGTTTGGGCAGAAAGTTTAAGGTACACATTTATTTGGTTATGGTCTGAGAGGGGGGATTGCTGCCTGACAGTGAATGCGTTGATATCGCAGGGGTCCAGGTCAGTGATTGTATAGTCCACCACACTAGACCCAAGAGTTGAGGAGTATGTGAGTCTCCCTAGGGAGTCCCCTCTGAACCTACCATTAACTATGTACAGGCCTAAGGCTCGGCAGAGTTGCACTACCTCCCTACCGCTTTTATTTATTTCACGATCAAGGTTGTTCCGATTTGCGATGGCTGGTGTGACATCTAAAGGGGTCTGGCCAAACACATGGTTGTTTCCCTGTGGGTCTATGAAGTCAGGTTCACAACCGGTCCTTGCATTTAGGTCCCCACATATTATCACCTTTCCTTGGGCCTGGAAATGGCTGATTTCCATGTGGAGAGTATCAAATAACTCCTCTTCGAAATATGGCGAATCTATTGGAGGTATGTAGATCGCACATAAGTAAACATCTTTTTTTGCTATTCCTATATTTTTATCTAGTTTTAGCCATACGTGTGATTTCCCCTGTTTTACCGGTGAGATGTGTTTGTCCAGTTCTCCCTTATACCACACCAATATTCCCCCGGAGGTTCTGCCCTTGCGTGTTTTAGTGTTCTTTACTGAGGGCACAATGATTTCATGGTACATTGGAGGACAGTGGGTCGGCATGTCCTTTTGGCACCATGTTTCTGTTAACACAATTATATCAATGTCTTTTATAGCTTTTAGGAATTCAGGGTCTGTACTCTTCATCCCAAAAGTTGAGGAGCGGAGGCCCTGGATATTCCAGCAGCTTATGTGGAAAGAACGCATTTATATAGTTCAATAAAACGAAATAAAATGGACCTATTTTGTGGGATGAGTGTGGAAACACTATTTTCTATAATGCTAAGTGATGATTTAGTATAAATTTCATGAGGCATGCACATATATCTATCTAATAATAGTAATAATACTGGTAAGATAACAATAATGATAATGATAGGTAACAATATTAATAATTTCTCCGGCTTTCTATCAGGCTGTTCAGCATCGTCATGATCTTTCTCAGTTCTTGGTCTACAGTCTGTGGTCTAGAGGGGGGTCTTGGGTCAGGTATAAAAGCACGGTTCTGTTGTCGGTTTTGTAAAGGGGGGTGGGGGACATTGGTGGTCCTGTTTGGGCTCCCAATGGTAGGGGGGGTGGGAGGGCTGCGTCTTTTGGCAGTGTTTATGAGGTTTCTTGCGAAGACCCACATCCGCTGTTTGAGTAGATGTATTTCGTCATAGAGGTCCCTTGTGTTGATGTTTGGATGATGGGCCAGGGAGACGTTGGGGAGGACAGAACATCTCGTGTCGATCTCCCTGTTGGTGTTGTGGATTATATAGGCTGGGGTGTCCTTTCTGGGCAGTAGTGTGGAGATCACGATCCGCGCCTCGGGGAATTCCCTGCTGGCCTTTTCTGCCATCCTGCTCACCGCCCAAGCCGTGCCTTCCTGTAGGGTGCGTAGGTCGTTCGTGCCTGTGTGGATCACAATCCATTTGGGGCTTCCAAGGGATTCTTTGTTCAGGATCTTCATTGCTTGGCCTGTGTTGCTGCACCGTTTTTTCAGGACTTGATGGTCTGGGAACAGCCTCTGGGGGTCCAGAAACTTTCCGTTGGAGTCGGTCAGCAGGACCGCCTGAGGGGCTGGTTTTTCAGACTGGGTAACAGTAGTCTGGGTAGGACTCGCCTGGTGGCTGGTTGTTGGCTGGGTTTCTGGGATATGTTGTGTGGCAGGAGCGGGGTTTGGGGCTTTCGGTGTGTCCTCGTTTGGGGGGGTATCTGTCGGTTTTTGTGTTCCTGTGTGTGAGGACTGGGTAGCAGTAGTCTGGGCATGACTCGACTGAGGGCTGGTTGGAGCGGGGTTTGTGGCTTTCGGTGTGTCTTCGTGTGGGGTGGCATCCGGTGGGTTCTGTGTCCTTGTGTGTGTTGTTTTTGTGTCCTCAGGTTTTTGGACCTTAAGAGGTTTGTGTTGCCTGCTGAGCCTTTCTACGGTCTCCTTCATTTTGTTTAGTTGAGTACGGAGTTCTTTGATCTCATTTCTTTGCTCCTCTATGGTCTTTCTCAGCTTGTGGATGGTGGACTCGTGTTCCGTTTTTAGCTGTTTGAATTCCTCCTTCAAATTCTTGGCCAGTGTTTCTCTGTATTCGTTGAGATCAAGTTCTAGTTTGGCCAGATTCTCTTTCATCATTTTGTTTTCGTTGAGAGGTGTGGGGGGGGTGGAGATGGACAGGGAGGTGTTTTCCTCTGCTGGTCTCTCTTCTTCTTCCTCCACTTGGCTCTCCTCATCCTCTGTTCGACTCTCTTTTGCTTCCTGTCCATTGGTCCTCTTTGTGTCTGCCTTAGTTTTCAACTGGGGGAATTCCTTTTCGAAGGTGTCCAGATTTTCCACATTCCCCTGTATCATGATCTTTCTATTTTTGTTGTAGTAGCTTATGGTTAGCAGGGGGTCATCTTTATCTAGGTTTCCATCTTTACATATTTTCAGTCTGCCTCCACTGCCAATACCTTCACTGGAGACGTATGTGTAGTGTTTTTGTAAAATCTCCTTCCAGGAGGTGACGTATTCGGTGTAGAATATGAGGTTGTTCTTCAGCTTAGTCCCTTTGTGTGTGGTATAGTCCACGTAGAGGATTTCTGGGTTATTTTTTAGTGTTGTGTACTTGTATTTTTCCTTTGCTTTATTTTTTGTGCATTGCTCAGGATATATCATTTCCCTGCTCATTGTAGTCGTTTGTTTTTTGTCTCAGATAGATAACTTTTTTTTTTTCTCTTTTTTGTGTCGTGTTCCACCTTAGCCCACTTTTAGGTCCAAAATTGGGAGTTTTTCAGGGGTTCATCTTTGATATAGCTGCTCTTAAAGGTTTATCTTTCTCTTTTTCTCACAGGCTGTTGGTTCGGGTAGTTTATCGTTTCTCTCGGGTTTCTATTACTTTTCCTCGCGGGTTTGTTGATCTTTTTTCAGGTTTTTTTTTTTTTTTTTTCGAGCTAAATTTAAATAAAATTTAAACTTTTTCCGAACTAACTTTAACTAGAGTTAGGTAAAACTTATTTCTCCGGCTTTTTCTCTCCAGCTGGTGTTTCCTCTCCTCTCTCTCTCTCACGCTCCGTCTCTCTCTCTCTAGGTGCAGTTACCTCTCTTTGCTCCTTTTCTCCTTTCAGCCGTTTCCCTTCGTTCAAATTTCGCGCTCTCAGCTCCCAACGCTCTCTTCGGGCTTCTGCCCTGGCCCCAGCCCCTCGGCTCGGCTGTGCTGTCCCGGCCCGGTGTTTGTCCGAGTTTCTCCGACCCCGGAGTTTCTCGGGTTTCTCCGACCCCGGAGTTTCTCGGGTTTCAGGCCCTGGGCTTGCTCGCTCTCCAGGCCCGACCCGATCCGGCACCCCTACCTCTCCACTCGCCTCTTTGACTGGCTCGGGCCGCTCCTCCCGGTCTGGGTCTACTCCTGTTGCTGCTCGCTCTCCTTCTCTCCGGTGCCTCGCTCGGCCCGGTTCCTCGGGCCTTTCTCCGGCTTCAGGCTCCGTGCTCCGGTTGCTGCTCGGGCTCTGCTCTCTCTCTCTCCCTGTTTTGGAGTTCTCTCTCTCTGTTCCCTCCTCTCTCTCTCTCACACTCCCAATCTCTCTCTCTCTCACACTCCCAATCTCTCTCTCTCACACTCCCAATCTCATTCTCTCACACTCCCAATCTCTCTCTCTCACACTCCGAACCTCTCTCTCTCGCACACTCCCAATCTCTCTCTCTCACACTCCCAGTTTCTCTCTCTCACACTCCCAGTCTCTCTCTCTCACAGTCCCAATCTCTCTCACTCTCACAATCCCAATCTCTCTCTCTCACACTCCCAATCTCTCTCTCTCTCACTCCCAATCTCTCTCTCTCACACTCCCAATCTCTCTCTCTCACACTCCCAATCTCTCTCTCTCTCACACTCCCAATCTCTCTCTCTCTCACACTCCCAATCTCTCTCTCTCACACTCCCAGTCTCTCTCTCTCTCACACTCCCAATCTCTCTCTCTCACACTCCCAGTCTCTCTCTCTCTCACACTCCCAATCTCTCTCTGTCACACTCCCAATCTCTCTCTGTCACACTCCCAATCTTTCTCTCTCTCACACTCCCAGTCTCTCTCTCTCACACTCCCAGTCTCTCTCTCTCACACTCCCAATCTCTCTCTCTCTCACACTCCCAGTCTCTCTCTCTCTCACACTCCCAATCTCTCTCTCTCGCACTCCCAATCTCTCTCTCTCTCACACTCCCAATCTTTCTCTCTCTCACACTCCCAGTCTCTCTCTCTCACACTCCCAGTCTCTCTCTCTCACACTCCCAATCTCTCTCTCTCTCACTCCCAGTCTCTCTCTCTCTCAAACTCCCAGTCTCTCTCTCTCTCACACTCCCAATCTCTCTCTCTCTCACTCCCAATCTCTCTCTCTCTCACTCCCAATCTCTCTCTCTCACACTCCCAGTCTCTCTCTCACACACACTCCCAGTGTCTCTTTCTCACACTCCCAATCTCTCTCTCACACACTCCCAATCTCTCTCTCACACACTCCCAATCTCTCTCTCTCACACTCCCAATCTCTCTCTCTCTCACTCCCAGTCTCTCTCTCGCACACACTCCCAATCTCTCTCTCTCTCACACTCCCAATCTCTCTCTCTCTCACACTCCCAATCTCTCTCTCTCTCACTCTCCCAATCTCTCTCCCTCTCACACTCCCAGTCTCTCTCTCTCTCTCTCTCTCTCACTCCCAATCTCTCTCTCTCTCACACTCCCAATCTCTCTCTCTCTCTCACACTCCCAATCTCTCTCTCTCTCACACTCTCAATCTCTCTCTCTCACACTCCCAATCTCTCTCTCTCACACTCCCAATCTCTCTCTCTCACACTGCGAACCTCTCTCTCTCGCACACTCCCAATCTCTCTCTCTCACACTCCCAGTTTCTCTCTCTCACACTCCCAGTCTCTCTCTCTCACAGTCCCAATCTCTCTCTCTGACACTCCCAATCTCTCTCTCACACTCCCAATCTCTCACTCTATCACACGCCCAATCTTTCTCTCTCTCACACTCCCAGTCTCTCTCTCTCTATCACTCCGCATCTCTCTCTCTCACCCTCCCAGTCTCTCTCTCTCTCTCACACTCCCAATCTCTCTCTCTCACACTCCCAATCTCTCTCTCTCTCACTCCCAGTCTCTCTCTCTCTCACACTCCCAGTCTCTCTCTCTCTCACACTCCCAATCTCTCTCTCTCTCACTCCCAGTCTCTCTCTCTCACACTCCCAGTCTCTCTCTCTCTCACACTCCCAATCTCTCTCTCTCTCACTCCCAGTCTCTCTCTCTCACACTCCCAATCTCTCTCTCTCACACTCCCAATCTCTCGCTCTCACGCTCCCAATCTCTCTCTCTCTCACTTCCAGTCTCTCTCTCTCTCACACTCCCAATCGCTCTCTCTCACACGACCAATCTCTCTCCCTCACTCCCTGTCCCTCTCTCTCTCTCACACTCCCAGTCTCTCTCTCTCTCACTCCCAATCTCTCTCTCTCACACTCATAGTCTCTCTCTCTCTCACACTCCCAATCTCTCTCTCTCTCACTCCCAATCTCTCTCTCTCTCTCACACTCCCAATCTCTCTATCTCACACTACCAATCTCTCTCTCTCACTCCCAGTCCCTCTCTCTCTCTCACACTCCCAATCTCTCTCTCTCACACTCCCAATCTCTCTCTCTCACACTACCAATCTCTCCCTCTCTCACACTCCCAGTCTCTCTCTCTCTCTCACACTCCCAATCTCTCTCTCTCTCACTCCCAATCTCTCTCGCTCTATCACGCTCCCAATCTCTGTCTCACACTCCCAGTCTATCTCTCACACGCACTCCCAGTCGCTCTTTCTCACACTCCGATTCTGTCTCTCACACACTCCCAATCTCTCTCCCTCGCACTCCCAATCTCTCTCTCTCTCACTCCCAGTCTCTCTCTCGCACACACTCCCAATCTCTCTCTCTCACACTCCCAATCTCTCTCTCTCTCACACTCTCAATCTCTCTCTATCTCACTCTCCCAATCTCTCTCCCTCTCACACTCCCAGTCTCTCTCTCTCTCTCTCTCTCTCACTCCCAATCTCTCTCTCTCTCACACTCCCAATCTCTCTCTCTCTCTCACACTCCCAATCTCTCTCTCTCTCACACTCCCAATCTCTCTCTCTCACACTCCCAAGCTCTTTCTCTCACACTCCCAATCTCTCTCTCTCACACTCCGAACCTCTCTCTCTCGCACACTCCCAATCTCTCTCTCTCACACTCCCAGTTTCTCTCTCTCACACTCCCAGTCTCTCTCTCTCACAGTCCCAATCTCTCTCTCTCACACTCCCAATCTCTCTCTCTCACACTCCCAGTCTCTCTCTCTCACACTCCCAATCCCTCTCTCTCTCACACTCCCAATCTCTCCCACTCTCACAATCCCAATCTCTCTCTCTCACACTCCCAATCTCTCTCTCTCTCACACTCCCAATCTCTCTCTCTCACACTCCCAATCTCTCTCTCTCACACTCCCAATCTCTCTCTCTCTCACACTCCCAATCTCTCTCTCTCTCACACTCCCAATCTCTCTCTCTCACACTCCCAGTCTCTCTCTCTCTCACACTCCCAATCTCTCTCTCTCACACTCCCAGTTTCTCTCTCTCACACTCCCAGTCTCTCTCTCTCACAGTCCCAATCTCTCTCTCTCACACTCCCAATCTCTCTCTCACACTCCCAATCTCTCACTCTATCACACGCCCAATCTTTCTCTCTCTCACATTCCCAGTCTCTCTCTCTCTATCACTCCGCATCTCTCTCTCTCACACTCCCAGTCTCTCTCTCTCTCTCACACTCCCAATCTCTCTCTTTCACACTCCCAATCTCTCTCTCTCTCACACTCCCATTCTCTCTCTCTCACACTCCCAGTCTCTCTCTCTCACACTCCCAATCTCTCTCTCTCTCACTCCCAGTCTCTCTCTCTCTCACACTCCCAGTCTCTCTCTCTCTCACACTCCCAATCTCTCTCTCTCTCACTCCCAGTCTCTCTCTCTCACACTCCCAGTCTCTCTCTCCCTCACACTCCCAATCTCTCTCTCTCTCACTCCCAGTCTCTCTCTCTCACACTCCCAATCTCTCTCTCTCACACTCCCAATCTCTCGCTCTCACGCTCCCAATCTCTCTCTCTCTCACTTCCAGTCTCTCTCTCTCTCACACTCCCAATCTCTCTCTCTCACACGACCAATCTCTCTCCCTCACTCCCTGTCCCTCTCTCTCTCTCACACTCCC
This sequence comes from Somniosus microcephalus, assembly GCF_052327205.1. Taxonomy (NCBI): domain Eukaryota; kingdom Metazoa; phylum Chordata; class Chondrichthyes; order Squaliformes; family Somniosidae; genus Somniosus; species Somniosus microcephalus. The sequence goes on along the minus strand of NC_140995.1, from coordinate 246,125,079 downwards.
AGTCTCTCTCTCTCTCACTCCCAATCTCTCTCTCTCACACTCACAGTCTCTCTCTCTCTCACACTCCCAATCTCTCTCTCTCTCACTCCCAATCTCTCTCTCTCTCTCACACTCCCAATCTCTCTCTCTCACACTACCAATCTCTCTCTCTCACTCCCAGTCCCTCTCTCTCTCTCACACTCCCAATCTCTCTCTCTCACACTCCCAATCTCTCTCTCTCACACTACCAATCTCTCCCTCTCTCACACTCCCAGTCTCTCTCTCTCTCTCACACTCCCAATCTCTCTCTCTCTCACTCCCAATCTCTCTCGCTTTATCACGCTCCCAATCTCTGTCTCACACTCCCAGTCTATCTCTCACACGCACTCCCAGTTGCTCTTTCTCACACTCCAATTCTCTCTCTCACACACTCCCAATCTCTCTCCCTCGCACTCCCAATCTCTCTCTCTCTCACTCCCAGTCTCTCTCTCGCACACACTCCCAATCTCTCTCTCTCACACTCCCAATCTCTCTCTCTCTCATACTCCCAATCTCTCTCTATCTCACTCTCCCAATCTCTCTCCCTCTCACACTCCCAGTCTCTCTCTCTCTCTCTCTCTCACTCCCAATCTCTCTCTCTCTCACACTCCCAATCTCTCTCTCTCTCTCACACTCCCAATCTCTCTCTCTCTCACACTCCCAATCTCTCTCTCTCACACTCCCAATCTCTTTCTCTCACACTCCCAATCTCTCTCTCTCACACTCCGAACCTCTCTCTCTCGCACACTCCCAATCTCTCTCTCTCACACTCCCAGTTTCTCTCTCTCACACTCCCAGTCTCTCTCTCTCACAGTCCCAATCTCTCTCTCTCACACTCCCAATGTCTCTCTCTCACACTCCCAGTCTCTCTCTCTCACACTCCCAATCCCTCTCTCTCTCACACTCCCAATCTCTCTCACTCTCACAATCCCAATCTCTCTCTCTCACACTCCCAATCTCTCTCTCTCTCACACTCCCAATCTCTCTCTCTCACACTCCCAATCTCTCTCTCTCACACTCCCAATCTCTCTCTCTCTCACACTCCCAATCTCTCTCTCTCTCACACTCCCAATCTCTCTCTCTCACACTCCTAGTCTCTCTCTCTCTCACACTCCCAATCTCTCTCTCTCACACTCCCAGTCTCTCTCTCTCTCACACTCCCAATCTCTCTCTGTCACACTCCCAATCTCTCTCTCACACACTCCCAATCTTTCTCTCTCTCACACTCCCAGTCTCTCTCTCTCACACTCCCAGTCTCTCTCTCTCACACTCCCAATCTCTCTCTCTCTCACACTCCCAATCTCTCTCTCACACTCCCAATCTCTCACTCTATCACACGCCCAATCTTTCTCTCTCTCACACTCCCAGTCTCTCTCTCTCTATCACTCCCAATCTCTCTCTCTCACACTCCCAATCTCTCTCTCTCTCACACTCCCAGTCTCTCTCTCTCACACTCCCAGTCTCTCTCTCTCACACTCCCAATCTCTCTCTCTCCCACTCCCAGTCTCTCTCTCTCTCACACTCCCAGTCTCTCTCTCTCTCACACTCCCAATCTCTCTCTCTCTCACTCCCAGTCTCTCTCTCTCAAACTCCCAGTCTCTCTCTCTCTCACACTCCCAATCTCTCTCTCTCTCACTCCCAGTCTCTCTCTCTCACACTCCCAATCTCTCTCTCTCACACTCCCAATCTCTCGCTCTCACGCTCCCAATCTCTCTCTCTCTCACTCCCAGTCTCTCTCTCTCTCTCACACTCCCAATCTCTCTCTCTCACACTACCAATCTCTCTCCCTCACTCCCAGTCCCTCTCTCTCTCTCACACTCCCAGTCTCTCTCTCTCTCACTCCCAATCTCTCTCTCTCACACTCCCAGTCTCTCTCTCTCTCACACTCCCAATCTCTCTCTCTCTCACCCCCAATCGCTCTCTCTCTCTCACACTCCCAATCTCTCTCTCTCACACTACCAATCTCTCTCTCTCACTCCCAGTCCCTCTCTCTCTCTCACACTCCCAATCTCTCTCTCTCACACTCCCAATCTCTCTCTCTCACACTACCAATCTCTCCCTCTCTCACACTCCCAGTCTCTCTCTCTCTCTCACACTCCCAATCTCTCTCTCTCTCACTCCCAATCTCTCTCGCTCTCTCACGCTCCCAAGCTATGTCTCACACTCCCAGTCCCTCTCTCTCACACACTCCCAGTCTCTCTTTCTCACACTCCCAATCTCTCTCTCACACACTCCCAATCTCTCTCTCTCACACTCCCAATCTCTCTCTCTCTCACTCCCAGTCTCTTTCTTGCACACACTCCCAATCTCTCTCTCTCACACTCCCAATCTCTCTCTCTCTCACACTCCCAAACTCTCTCTCTCTCACTCTCCCAATCTCTCTCCCTCTTACACTCCCAGTCTCTCTCTCTCTCACTCCCAATCTCTCTCTCTCTCACACTCCCAATCTCTCTCTCTCTCACACTCCCAATCTCTCCCTCTCACACTCCCAATCTCTCTATCTCACACTCCCAATCTCTCTCTCTCTCTCACACTCCCAATCTCTCTGTCTCTCACACTCCCCGATTCTCTCTCTCACACTCCCAGTCTCTCTCTCTCTCACACTCCCAATCTCTCTCTCTCACACTCCCAATCTCTCTCTCTCACACTCCCAATCTCTCTCTCTCTCACACTCCCAATCATTCTCTGTCTCACACTCCCAGTCTCTCTCTCTCTCTCACACTCCCAATCTCTCTCTCTCACACTCCCAGTCTCTCTCTCTCTCACACTCCCAATCTCTCACTCTCTCTCACTCCCAATCTCTCTCTCTCTCACACTCCCAATCTTTCTCTCTCTCTCACACTCCCAGTCTCTCTCTCTCTCACACTCCCAGTCTCTCTCTCTCTCTCTCTCTCACTCCCAATCTCTCTCTCTCTCACACTCCCAACCTCTCTCTCTCTCACACTCCCAATCTCTCTCTCTCTCACACTCCCAATCTCTCTCTCTCTCTCACACTCCCAATCTCTCTCTCTCTCACACTCCCAATCTCTCTCTCTCTCTCACACTCCCAATCTCTCTCTCTCTCACACTCCCAATCTCTCTCTCTCTCACAATCCCAATCTCTCTCTCTCACACTCCCAATCTCTCTCTCTCTCACACTCCCAATCTCTCTCTCTCACACTCCCAATCTCTCTCTCTCACACTCCCAATCTCTCTCTCCCTCACACTCCCAATCTCTCTCTCTCTCACACTCCCAATCTCTCTCTCTCACACTCCCAGTCTCTCTCTCTCTCACACTCCCAATCTCTCTCTCTCACACTCCCAGTCTCTCTCTCTCTCACACTCCCAATCTCTCTCTCTCACACTCCCAATCTCTCTCTCTCACACTCCCAATCTTTCTCTCTCTCACACTCCCAATCTCTCTCTCACACTCCCAATCTTTCTCTCTCTCACACTTCCAGTCTCTCTCTCTCACACTCCCAGTCTCTCTCTCTCACACTCCCAATCTTTCTCTCTCTCACACTTCCAGTCTCTCTCTCTCACACTCCCAGTCTCTCTCTCTCACACTCCCAATCTCTCTCTCTCTCATTCCCAGTCTCTCTCTCTCTCACACTCCCAGTCTCTCTCTCTCTCAGACTCCCAATCTCTCTCTCTCTCACTCCCAATCTCTCTCTCTCTCACTCCCAATCTCTCTCTCTCACACTCCCAATCTCTCTCTCTCACACTCCCAGTCTCTCTCTCTCTCACTCCCAGTCTCTCTCTCTCACACTCCCAATCTCTCTCTCTCAAACTACCAATCTCTCTCTCTCTCACTCCCAGTCCCTCTCTCTCACACACTCCCAGTCTCTCTCTCTCACACACTCCCAGTCTCTCTCTCTCTCACACTCCCAATCTCTCTCTCTCTCTCGCACTCCCAATCTCTCTCTCTCTCACTCCCAATCTCTCTCGCTCTATCACGCTCCCAATCTCTGTCTCACACTCCCAGTCTCTCTCTCACACGCACTCCCAGTCTCTCTTTCTCACACTCCGATTCTCTCTCTCACACACTCCCAATCTCTCTCTCTCACACTCCCAATCTCTCTCTCTCTCACTCCCAGTCTCTCTCTCGCACACACTCCCAATCTCTCTCTCTCACACTCCCAATCTCTCTCTCTCTCACACTCCCAATCTCTCTCTATCTCACTCTCCCAATCTCTCTCCCTCTCACACTCCCAGTCTCTCTCTCTCTCTCTCTCACTCCCAATCTCTCTCTCTCACACTCCCAATCTCTCTCTCTCTCTCACACTCCCAATCTCTCTCTCTCTCTCACACTCCCAATCTCTCTCTCTCACACTCCCAATCTCTTTCTCTCACACTCCCAATCTCTCTCTCTCACACTCCGAACCTCTCTCTCTCGCACACTCCCAATCTCTCTCTCTCACACTCCCACTCTCTCTCTCTCTCACACTCCCAATCTCTCTCTCTCACACTCCCAATCTCTCTCTCTCACACTCCCAATCTTTCTCTCTCACACTCCCAATCTCTCTCTCACACTCCCAATCTTTCTCTCTCTCACACTTCCAGTCTCTCTCTCTCACACTCCCAGTCTCTCTCTCTCACACTCCCAATCTTTCTCTCTCTCACACTTCCAGTCTCTCAGTTCAGTTCAGTTCAGTTCAAATGCTTTATTGGCATGAATGTTTACAGAGAACCATATTGCCAAAGCTTACATAGCAAAAAGGTACAGTTTTCCATCATTCTGTAGGTGTCAATCGATTTGACATTTGTTGGGTATATACAATATTACTTTTGAATAATATTAATTTTAAACAGTCTTTCTACTTCATTTGGTACGTTCAATATTAATTTTAAACAGTCTTACTTTTAAACAGTCCTCAGGTTGTGACATGTTGTTACATATTTAGCCCCAAGGTATGGTCTGTCTCCTTCTCCTAGGACTAATCTCAATTTTGACAGATCATCCAATTCCTTGAAATCTGGGGTTGTTTGGCTTAGCTTGTTGAATAATATGTTTCTTGATGTGTTGAATTTTTCGCATTTTAGGAGGAAATGCATTTCTGTTTCAACCTCGCCAGCCAGACATTGATCGCATATTCTATTCTCTCTAGGCTGCCAGGATTTCTTGTATCTGCCTTTTTCAATTTCCAGTTGGTGGTCGCTTAGTCTGTACCTGGTGAGGGTCTGTCTCTGTTTTGTGTCTCTGATGGTCGTGAGGTAGTCTGCCAGTTTATATTCTCTTTTTAGGGCCCGGTAACAATCTAATCTGCTTTGGCTTTCGGTTATTTTGTTCCAATGTTCCAGGTAGGTTTCTTTGCATTTTTTAATGATTTGGTTCACTCGGATTGGTGTTTGGACGGCTGTGTTGGTCTGGGGCTGGTCAGGGTCCGGCTGAGTACTTAGTTTCAGTAGCAGCTGACTCAGGGGACTCTTTTCTGGGTTTAGCTCTTGGGTCTGAAAGGCTTTGAAATGAAGGGTGTCTGGGGAGCTAGATTTGAGGTGATTTAGGAAGTTTAGTGCTCGTTTTTGGATGTTTATTATCAGTGGGTATCTGCCTAGTTCGGCTCTGCATGCATTTGTTGGCGTTTTTCTTTGGGTGCGAAGGATGCTTCGGCAGAATTCTGCATGTAGGGCTTCTATTGTGTGTTTTTCCCATTTAGTGTAGCTTTGGTGATTTAGCGGGCCCCATACTTCACTACCGTACAGTGCAATGGGCAGGATTATGCTGTCAATAATTTTGAGCCAGATTTTGATTGGGATTTGGATGTTGTAGAATTTTCTTTTTATTGCATATAGGGCTCTTCGGGCTTTTTCTTTTAGTGCATTCACTGCTATGCTGAAGCTCCCTGATGCTGTAATAGTTAGACCAAGGTAGGTGTAGCTCATAGTGTGTCCTATAGTGGTATCACTGAGGGTAAACTGGTATTTGTTTTCCTGACATCTGGGTCTTTTCTGAAAAATCATGATGTTGGTTTTCTTTAGATTTACTGTTAGAGCCCAATTTTGGCAGTATTTGTCGAGTAGGTCTAGTTGTTGCTGTAATCCCTGTTCTGTGGGAGACAGCAGAACCAGGTCGTCCGCATAGAACAGGGACTTCACTTCTCCATCCAGGAGACGGAGACCTGGTGACTCGCTTTGCTCCAGCATGTCTGCTAATTCATTTATGTATATGTTGAACAGGGTCGGGCTCAAATTGCAGCCCTGCCGGACGCCTCTTCTCTGGGTGAAGAAATCGGTGCGTTTGTCTCCAATTTTGACCCCGCATTTGTTTTTCAGATACATTGATTTAATAAGGTCATAGACTTTGCCCCCTATTCCACACTGAAGAAGTTTATAATAGAGCCCTTCATGCCATATAGAGTCAAAGGCTTTCTTGAAGTCGATGAAACAGGCGAATATTTTCCCATTTTTTGTTTGGTGTTTATGTTTTTCAATGAGGGTGTGAAGGGTATAGATATGGTCGGCGGTGCGGTGTTTTGGAAGAAAGCCTATTTGGTTTTTTCTGAGGATATTATGTTTGTTAAGAAAATCGAGTAATCTACTATTTAGAATACTGCAGAATAACTTCCCTAGACAACTGTTGACACAGATGCCGCGGTAGTTATTTGGGTCTGATTTGTTTCCACTTTTATATATGGGGGAGATTAGTCCTTGGCACCAGATATCGGGAAAACAGCCTGAGCGTAATATGATGTTGAATAGTTTGAGTATCGCACCCTGCATCTCCATATTGCTGAACTTTAGCATTTCATTTTTGATGTTGTCTGGGCCACAGGCTTTCTTTAGGTGGAGAGATTTTGTTTTTGTGGCCAGTTCTTTCCATGTGATTGGGGAGTCTAGAGGGTTTTGGTTGTCTTTAATTGTTGCTTCTAATGTGTGGAGTTTTTCTGTGACCTGATGTTGACTTGGGTTTGTTTTGTTTATTGGGATGTCTTTGTAGAGGTTTTCAAAATGTGTTCTCCAGATGTCGCCATCTTGGATTGGTAATGCTTGCAATTGTGTTGTACTCAGGTTATTCCACATTTCCCAGAATTGTTTTGGATTGGTGGAGTTTTCAATTTCTTCGAGTATTTTGTGGGTATAGTTTTGTGTTTTGTTCCTAATGGTGTGTTTATATCTTTTGAGGGTTTCATTGTATCTAGTACGTAGGTCCGGATTGTTTGGTTGCCGATGCTTTTGGTTTGATATTTTTCTCAGGTCTTTTCTGGCATTTTTGCATTCGTGGTCAAACCATTTCATATTTTTATTTTGTCTTTTGTGATGCTTCCTCTTCTGTTTCACGAGGTCGGCTTTTACAGCTGCCTCATGGAAGATCATATTTATATCCTCTATGGCCGTGTTTACACCATCTCTGGTGATCTCATATAGATTTTCTTTAAATTTTGAAATTTTACTTGTGAGATCAGGTGAATTTAGTGCTGTGATGAATTTATCTCCACTGTCTGGGGCCCATCTGTATGTCTGGTTTATTTTATGTAGCTTACTGTGTTCCTTTTTTGTGTCTGTAGTTTGGGCAGAAAGTTTAAGGTACACATTTATTTGGTTATGGTCTGAGAGGGGGGATTGCTGCCTGACAGTGAATGCGTTGATATCGCAGGGGTCCAGGTCAGTGATTGTATAGTCCACCACACTAGACCCAAGAGTTGAGGAGTATGTGAGTCTCCCTTGGGAGTCCCCTCTGAACCTACCATTAACTATGTACAGGCCTGAGGCTCGGCAGAGTTGCACTACCTCCCTACCGCTTTTATTTATTTCACGATCAAGGTTGTTCCGATTTGCGATGGCTGGTGTGACATCTAAAGGGGTCTGGCCAAACACATGGTTGTTTCCCTGTGGGTCTATGAAGTCAGGTTCACAACCGGTCCTTGCATTTAGGTCCCCACATATTATCACCTTTCCTTGGGCCTGGAAATGGCTGATTTCCATGTGGAGAGTATCAAATAACTCCTCTTCGAAATATGGCGAATCTATTGGAGGTATGTAGATCGCACATAAGTAAACATCTTTTTTTGCTATTCCTATATTTTTATCTAGTTTTAGCCATACGTGTGATTTCCCCTGTTTTACCGGTGAGATGTGTTTGTCCAGTTCTCCCTTATACCACACCAATATTCCCCCGGAGGTTCTGCCCTTGCGTGTTTTAGTGTTCTTTACTGAGGGCACAATGATTTCATGGTACATTGGAGGACAGTGGGTCGGCATGTCCTTTTGGCACCATGTTTCTGTTAACACAATTATATCAATGTCTTTTATAGCTTTTAGGAATTCAGGGTCTGTACTCTTCATCCCAAAAGTTGAGGAGCGGAGGCCCTGGATATTCCAGCAGCTTATGTGGAAAGAACGCATTTATATAGTTCAATAAAACGAAATAAAATGGACCTATTTTGTGGGATGAGTGTGGAAACACTATTTTCTATAATGCTAAGTGATGATTTAGTATAAATTTCATGAGGCATGCACATATATCTATCTAATAATAGTAATAATACTGGTAAGATAACAATAATGATAATGATAGGTAACAATATTAATAATTTCTCCGGCTTTCTATCAGGCTGTTCAGCATCGTCATGATCTTTCTCAGTTCTTGGTCTACAGTCTGTGGTCTAGAGGGGGGTCTTGGGTCAGGTATAAAAGCACGGTTCTGTTGTCGGTTTTGTAAAGGGGGGTGGGGGACATTGGTGGTCCTGTTTGGGCTCCCAATGGTAGGGGGGGTGGGAGGGCTGCGTCTTTTGGCAGTGTTTATGAGGTTTCTTGCGAAGACCCACATCCGCTGTTTGAGTAGATGTATTTCGTCATAGAGGTCCCTTGTGTTGATGTTTGGATGATGGGCCAGGGAGACGTTGGGGAGGACAGAACATCTCGTGTCGATCTCCCTGTTGGTGTTGTGGATTATATAGGCTGGGGTGTCCTTTCTGGGCAGTAGTGTGGAGATCACGATCCGCGCCTCGGGGAATTCCCTGCTGGCCTTTTCTGCCATCCTGCTCACCGCCCAAGCCGTGCCTTCCTGTAGGGTGCGTAGGTCGTTCGTGCCTGTGTGGATCACAATCCATTTGGGGCTTCCAAGGGATTCTTTGTTCAGGATCTTCATTGCTTGGCCTGTGTTGCTGCACCGTTTTTTCAGGACTTGATGGTCTGGGAACAGCCTCTGGGGGTCCAGAAACTTTCCGTTGGAGTCGGTCAGCAGGACCGCCTGAGGGGCTGGTTTTTCAGACTGGGTAACAGTAGTCTGGGTAGGACTCGCCTGGTGGCTGGTTGTTGGCTGGGTTTCTGGGATATGTTGTGTGGCAGGAGCGGGGTTTGGGGCTTTCGGTGTGTCCTCGTTTGGGGGGGTATCTGTCGGTTTTTGTGTTCCTGTGTGTGAGGACTGGGTAGCAGTAGTCTGGGCATGACTCGACTGAGGGCTGGTTGGAGCGGGGTTTGTGGCTTTCGGTGTGTCTTCGTGTGGGGTGGCATCCGGTGGGTTCTGTGTCCTTGTGTGTGTTGTTTTTGTGTCCTCAGGTTTTTGGACCTTAAGAGGTTTGTGTTGCCTGCTGAGCCTTTCTACGGTCTCCTTCATTTTGTTTAGTTGAGTACGGAGTTCTTTGATCTCATTTCTTTGCTCCTCTATGGTCTTTCTCAGCTTGTGGATGGTGGACTCGTGTTCCGTTTTTAGCTGTTTGAATTCCTCCTTCAAATTCTTGGCCAGTGTTTCTCTGTATTCGTTGAGATCAAGTTCTAGTTTGGCCAGATTCTCTTTCATCATTTTGTTTTCGTTGAGAGGTGTGGGGGGGGTGGAGATGGACAGGGAGGTGTTTTCCTCTGCTGGTCTCTCTTCTTCTTCCTCCACTTGGCTCTCCTCATCCTCTGTTCGACTCTCTTTTGCTTCCTGTCCATTGGTCCTCTTTGTGTCTGCCTTAGTTTTCAACTGGGGGAATTCCTTTTCGAAGGTGTCCAGATTTTCCACATTCCCCTGTATCATGATCTTTCTATTTTTGTTGTAGTAGCTTATGGTTAGCAGGGGGTCATCTTTATCTAGGTTTCCATCTTTACATATTTTCAGTCTGCCTCCACTGCCAATACCTTCACTGGAGACGTATGTGTAGTGTTTTTGTAAAATCTCCTTCCAGGAGGTGACGTATTCGGTGTAGAATATGAGGTTGTTCTTCAGCTTAGTCCCTTTGTGTGTGGTATAGTCCACGTAGAGGATTTCTGGGTTATTTTTTAGTGTTGTGTACTTGTATTTTTCCTTTGCTTTATTTTTTGTGCATTGCTCAGGATATATCATTTCCCTGCTCATTGTAGTCGTTTGTTTTTTGTCTCAGATAGATAACTTTTTTTTTTTCTCTTTTTTGTGTCGTGTTCCACCTTAGCCCACTTTTAGGTCCAAAATTGGGAGTTTTTCAGGGGTTCATCTTTGATATAGCTGCTCTTAAAGGTTTATCTTTCTCTTTTTCTCACAGGCTGTTGGTTCGGGTAGTTTATCGTTTCTCTCGGGTTTCTATTACTTTTCCTCGCGGGTTTGTTGATCTTTTTTCAGGTTTTTTTTTTTTTTTTTTCGAGCTAAATTTAAATAAAATTTAAACTTTTTCCGAACTAACTTTAACTAGAGTTAGGTAAAACTTATTTCTCCGGCTTTTTCTCTCCAGCTGGTGTTTCCTCTCCTCTCTCTCTCTCACGCTCCGTCTCTCTCTCTCTAGGTGCAGTTACCTCTCTTTGCTCCTTTTCTCCTTTCAGCCGTTTCCCTTCGTTCAAATTTCGCGCTCTCAGCTCCCAACGCTCTCTTCGGGCTTCTGCCCTGGCCCCAGCCCCTCGGCTCGGCTGTGCTGTCCCGGCCCGGTGTTTGTCCGAGTTTCTCCGACCCCGGAGTTTCTCGGGTTTCTCCGACCCCGGAGTTTCTCGGGTTTCAGGCCCTGGGCTTGCTCGCTCTCCAGGCCCGACCCGATCCGGCACCCCTACCTCTCCACTCGCCTCTTTGACTGGCTCGGGCCGCTCCTCCCGGTCTGGGTCTACTCCTGTTGCTGCTCGCTCTCCTTCTCTCCGGTGCCTCGCTCGGCCCGGTTCCTCGGGCCTTTCTCCGGCTTCAGGCTCCGTGCTCCGGTTGCTGCTCGGGCTCTGCTCTCACTCTCTCCCTGTTTTGGAGTTCTCTCTCTCTGTTCCCTCCTCTCTCTCTCTCACACTCCCAATCTCTCTCTCTCTCACACTCCCAATCTCTCTCTCTCACACTCCCAATCTCATTCTCTCACACTCCCAATCTCTCTCTCTCACACTCCGAACCTCTCTCTCTCGCACACTCCCAATCTCTCTCTCTCACACTCCCAGTTTCTCTCTCTCACACTCCCAGTCTCTCTCTCTCACAGTCCCAATCTCTCTCACTCTCACAATCCCAATCTCTCTCTCTCACACTCCCAATCTCTCTCTCTCTCACTCCCAATCTCTCTCTCTCACACTCCCAATCTCTCTCTCTCACACTCCCAATCTCTCTCTCTCTCACACTCCCAATCTCTCTCTCTCTCACACTCCCAATCTCTCTCTCTCACACTCCCAGTCTCTCTCTCTCTCACACTCCCAATCTCTCTCTCTCACACTCCCAGTCTCTCTCTCTCTCACACTCCCAATCTCTCTCTGTCACACTCCCAATCTCTCTCTGTCACACTCCCAATCTTTCTCTCTCTCACACTCCCAGTCTCTCTCTCTCACACTCCCAGTCTCTCTCTCTCACACTCCCAATCTCTCTCTCTCTCACACTCCCAGTCTCTCTCTCTCTCACACTCCCAATCTCTCTCTCTCGCACTCCCAATCTCTCTCTCTCTCACACTCCCAATCTTTCTCTCTCTCACACTCCCAGTCTCTCTCTCTCACACTCCCAGTCTCTCTCTCTCACACTCCCAATCTCTCTCTCTCTCACTTCCAGTCTCTCTCTCTCTCAAACTCCCAGTCTCTCTCTCTCTCACACTCCCAATCTCTCTCTCTCTCACTCCCAATCTCTCTCTCTCTCACTCCCAACCTCTCTCTCTCACACTCCCAGTCTCTCTCTCACACACACTCCCAGTGTCTCTTTCTCACACTCCCAATCTCTCTCTCACACACTCCCAATCTCTCTCTCTCACACTCCCAATCTCTCTCTCTCTCACTCCCAGTCTCTCTCTCGCACACACTCCCAATCTCTCTCTCTCTCACACTCCCAATCTCTCTCTCTCTCACACTCCCAATCTCTCTCTCTCTCACTCTCCCAATCTCTCTCCCTCTCACACTCCCAGTCTCTCTCTCTCTCTCTCTCTCTCACTCCCAATCTCTCTCTCTCTCACACTCCCAATCTCTCTCTCTCTCTCACACTCCCAATCTCTCTCTCTCTCACACTCTCAATCTCTCTCTCTCACACTCCCAATCTCTCTCTCTCACACTCCCAATCTCTCTCTCTCACACTGCGAACCTCTCTCTCTCGCACACTCCCAATCTCTCTCTCTCACACTCCCAGTTTCTCTCTCTCACACTCCCAGTCTCTCTCTCTCACAGTCCCAATCTCTCTCTCTGACACTCCCAATCTCTCTCTCACACTCCCAATCTCTCACTCTATCACACGCCCAATCTTTCTCTCTCTCACACTCCCAGTCTCCCTCTCTCTATCACTCCGCATCTCTCTCTCTCACCCTCCCAGTCTCTCTCTCTCTCTCACACTCCCAATCTCTCTCTCTCACACTCCCAATCTCTCTCTCTCTCACACTCCCATTCTCTCTCTCTCACACTCCCAGTCTCTCTCTCTCACACTCCCAATCTCTCTCTCTCTCACTCCCAGTCTCTCTCTCTCTCACACTCCCAGTCTCTCTCTCTCTCACACTCCCAATCTCTCTCTCTCTCACTCCCAGTCTCTCTCTCTCACACTCCCAGTCTCTCTCTCTCTCACACTCCCAATCTCTCTCTCTCTCACTCCCAGTCTCTCTCTCTCACACTCCCAATCTCTCTCTCTCACACTCCCAATCTCTCGCTCTCACGCTCCCAATCTCTCTCTCTCTCACTTCCAGTCTCTCTCTCTCTCACACTCCCAATCTCTCTCTCTCACACGACCAATCTCTCTCCCTCACTCCCTGTCCCTCTCTCTCTCTCACACTCCCAGTCTCTCTCTCTCTCACTCCCAATCTCTCTCTCTCACACTCATAGTCTCTCTCTCTCTCACACTCCCAATCTCTCTCTCTCTCACTCCCAATCTCTCTCTCTCTCTCACACTCCCAATCTCTCTATCTCACACTACCAATCTCTCTCTCTCACTCCCAGTCCCTCTCTCTCTCTCACACTCCCAATCTCTCTCTCTCACACTCCCAATCTCTCTCTCTCACACTCCCAATCTCTCTCTCTCTCACTCCCAATCTCTCTCGCTCTATCACGCTCCCAATCTCTGTCTCACACTCCCAGTCTATCTCTCACACGCACTCCCAGTCGCTCTTTCTCACACTCCGATTCTGTCTCTCACACACTCCCAATCTCTCTCCCTCGCACTCCCAATCTCTCTCTCTCTCACTCCCAGTCTCTCTCTCGCACACACTCCCAATCTCTCTCTCTCACACTCCCAATCTCTCTCTCTCTCACACTCTCAATCTCTCTCTATCTCACTCTCCCAATCTCTCTCCCTCTCACACTCCCAGTCTCTCTCTCTCTCTCTCTCTCTCACTCCCAATCTCTCTCTCTCTCACACTCCCAATCTCTCTCTCTCTCTCACACTCCCAATCTCTCTCTCTCTCACACTCCCAATCTCTCTCTCTCACACTCCCAAGCTCTTTCTCTCACACTCCCAATCTCTCTCTCTCACACTCCGAACCTCTCTCTCTCGCACACTCCCAATCTCTCTCTCTCACACTCCCAGTTTCTCTCTCTCACACTCCCAGTCTCTCTCTCTCACAGTCCCAATCTCTCTCTCTCACACTCCCAATCTCTCTCTCTCACACTCCCAGTCTCTCTCTCTCACACTCCCAATCCGTCTCTCTCTCACAGTCCCAATCTCTCTCACTCTCACAATCCCAATCTCTCTCTCTCACACTCCCAATCTCTCTCTCTCTCACTCCCAATCTCTCTCTCTCACACTCCCAATCTCTCTCTCTCACACTCCCAATCTCTCTCTCTCTCACACTCCCAATCTCTCTCTCTCTCACACTCCCAATCTCTCTCTCTCACACTCCCAGTCTCTCTCTCTCTCACACTCCCAATCTCTCTCTCTCACACTCCCAGTCTCTCTCTCTCTCACACTCCCAATCTCTCTCTGTCACACTCCCAATCTCTCTCTGTCACACTCCCAATCTTTCTCTCTCTCACACTCCCAGTCTCTCTCTCTCACACTCCCAGTCTCTCTCTCTCACACTCCCAATCTCTCTCTCTCTCACACTCCCAGTCTCTCTCTCTCTCACACTCCCAATCTCTCTCTCTCGCACTCCCAATCTCTCTCTCTCTCACACTCCCAATCTTTCTCTCTCTCACACTCCCAGTCTCTCTCTCTCACACTCCCAGTCTCTCTCTCTCACACTCCCAATCTCTCTCTCTCTCACTCCCAGTCTCTCTCTCTCTCAAACTCCCAGTCTCTCTCTCTCTCACACTCCCAATCTCTCTCTCTCTCACTCCCAATCTCTCTCTCTCTCACTCCCAATCTCTCTCTCTCACACTCCCAGTCTCTCTCTCACACACACTCCCAGTGTCTCTTTCTCACACTCCCAATCTCTCTCTCACACACTCCCAATCTCTCTCTCTCACACTCCCAATCTCTCTCTCTCTCACTCCCAGTCTCTCTCTCGCACACACTCCCAATCTCTCTCTCTCTCACACTCCCAATCTCTCTCTCTCTCACACTCCCAATCTCTCTCTCTCTCACTCTCCCAATCTCTCTCCCTCTCACACTCCCAGTCTCTCTCTCTCTCTCTCTCTCTCACTCCCAATCTCTCTCTCTCTCACACTCCCAATCTCTCTCTCTCTCTCACACTCCCAATCTCTCTCTCTCTCACACTCTCAATCTCTCTCTCTCACACTCCCAATCTCTCTCTCTCACACTCCCAATCTCTCTCTCTCACACTGCGAACCTCTCTCTCTCGCACACTCCCAATCTCTCTCTCTCACACTCCCAGTTTCTCTCTCTCACACTCCCAGTCTCTCTCTCTCACAGTCCCAATCTCTCTCTCTGACACTCCCAATCTCTCTCTCACACTCCCAATCTCTCACTCTATCACACGCCCAATCTTTCTCTCTCTCACACTCCCAGTCTCCCTCTCTCTATCACTCCGCATCTCTCTCTCTCACCCTCCCAGTCTCTCTCTCTCTCTCACACTCCCAATCTCTCTCTCTCACACTCCCAATCTCTCTCTCTCTCACACTCCCATTCTCTCTCTCTCACACTCCCAGTCTCTCTCTCTCACACTCCCAATCTCTCTCTCTCTCACTCCCAGTCTCTCTCTCTCTCACACTCCCAGTCTCTCTCTCTCTCACACTCCCAATCTCTCTCTCTCTCACTCCCAGTCTCTCTCTCTCACACTCCCAGTCTCTCTCTCTCTCACACTCCCAATCTCTCTCTCTCTCACTCCCAGTCTCTCTCTCTCACACTCCCAATCTCTCTCTCTCACACTCCCAATCTCTCGCTCTCACGCTCCCAATCTCTCTCTCTCTCACTTCCAGTCTCTCTCTCTCTCACACTCCCAATCTCTCTCTCTCACACGACCAATCTCTCTCCCTCACTCCCTGTCCCTCTCTCTCTCTCACACTCCCAGTCTCTCTCTCTCTCACTCCCAATCTCTCTCTCTCACACTCATAGTCTCTCTCTCTCTCACACTCCCAATCTCTCTCTCTCTCACTCCCAATCTCTCTCTCTCTCTCACACTCCCAATCTCTCTATCTCACACTACCAATCTCTCTCTCTCACTCCCAGTCCCTCTCTCTCTCTCACACTCCCAATCTCTCTCTCTCACACTCCCAATCTCTCTCTCTCACACTACCAATCTCTCCCTCTCTCACACTCCCAGTCTCTCTCTCTCTCTCACACTCCCAATCTCTCTCTCTCTCACTCCCAATCTCTCTCGCTCTATCACGCTCCCAATCTCTGTCTCACACTCCCAGTCTATCTCTCACACGCACTCCCAGTCGCTCTTTCTCACACTCCGATTCTGTCTCTCACACACTCCCAATCTCTCTCCCTCGCACTCCCAATCTCTCTCTCTCTCACTCCCAGTCTCTCTCTCGCACACACTCCCAATCTCTCTCTCTCACACTCCCAATCTCTCTCTCTCTCACACTCTCAATCTCTCTCTATCTCACTCTCCCAATCTCTCTCCCTCTCACACTCCCAGTCTCTCTCTCTCTCTCTCTCTCTCACTCCCAATCTCTCTCTCTCTCACACTCCCAATCTCTCTCTCTCTCTCACACTCCCAATCTCTCTCTCTCTCACACTCCCAATCTCTCTCTCTCACACTCCCAAGCTCTTTCTCTCACACTCCCAATCTCTCTCTCTCACACTCCGAACCTCTCTCTCTCGCACACTCCCAATCTCTCTCTCTCACACTCCCAGTTTCTCTCTCTCACACTCCCAGTCTCTCTCTATCTCACACTCCCAATCTCTCTCTCTCACACTCCCAGTCTCTCTCTCTCTCACTCCCAATCTCTCACTCTCTCTCACTCCCAATCTCTCTCTCGCTCACACACTCCCAATCTCTCTCTCTCTCACACTCCCAATCTCTCTCTCTCTCTCACACTCCCAATCTCTCTCTCTCTCACACTCACAATCTCTCTCTCTCTCTCACACTCCCAATCTCTCTCTCTCTCACACTCCCAATCTCTCTCTCTCTCACAATCCCAATCTCTCTCTCTCACACTCCCAATCTCTCTCTCTCTCACACTCCCAATCTCTCTCTCTCACACTCCCAATCTCTCTCTCTCACACTCCCAATCTCTCTCTCTCTCACACTCCCAATCTCTCTCTCTCTCACACTCCCAATCTCTCTCTCTCACACTCCCAATCTCTCTCTCTCTCACACTCCCAATCTCTCTCTCTCTCACACTCCCAATCTCTCTCTCTCACACTCCCAATCTCTCTCTCTCTCACACTCCCAATCTCTCTCTCTCTCACACTCCCAGTCTCTCTCTCTCACACTCCCAATCTCTCTCTCTCTCATTCCCAGTCTCTCTCTCTCTCACACTCCCAGTCTCTCTCTCTCTCACACTCCCAATCTCTCTCTCTCTCACTCCCAATCTCTCTCTCTCTCACTTCCAATCTCTCTCTCTCACACTCCCAATCTCTCTCTCTCACACTCCCAGTCTCTCTCGATCTCACTCCCACTCTCTCTCTCTCACACTCCCAATCTCTCTCTCTCAAACTACCAATCTCTCTCTCTCTCACTCCCAGTCCCTCTCTCTCACACACTCCCAGTCTCTCTCTCTCACACACTCCCAGTCAGTTCAGTTCAGTTCAGTTCAAATGCTTTATTGGCATGAAAGTTTACAGAGAACCATATTGCCAAAGCTTACATAGCAAAAAGGTACAGTTTTCCAACATTCTGTAGGTGTCAATCGATTTGACATTTGTTGGGTATATACAATATTACTTTTAAACAATATTAATTTTAAACAGTCTTTCTACTTCATTTGGTACGTTCAATATTAATTTTAAACAGTCTTACTTTTAAACAGTCCTCAGGTTGTGACATGTTGTTACATATTTAGCCCCAAGGTATGATCTGTCTCCTTCTCCTAGGACTAATCTCAATTTTGACAGATCATCCAATTCCTTGAAATCTGGGGTTGTTTGGCTTAGCTTGTTGAATAATATGTTTCTTGATGTGTTGAATTTTTCGCATTTTAGGAGGAAATGCATTTCTGTTTCAACCTCGCCAGCCAGACATTGATCGCATATTCTATTCTCTCTAGGCTGCCAGGATTTCTTGTATCTGCCTTTTTCAATTTCCAGTTGGTGGTCGCTTAGTCTGTACCTGGTGAGGGTCTGTCTCTGTTTTGTGTCTCTGATGGTCGTGAGGTAGTCTGCCAGTTTATATTCTCTTTTTAGGGCCCGGTAACATTCTAATCTGCTTTGGCTTTCGGTTATTTTGTTCCAATGTTCCAGGTAGGTTTCTTTGCATTTTTTAATGATTTGGTTCACTTGGATTGGTGTTTGGATGGCTGTGTTGGTCTGGGGCTGGTCAGGGTCCGGCTGAGTACTTAGTTTCAGTAGCAGCTGACTCAGGGGACTCTTTTCTGGGTTTAGCTCTTGGGTCTGAAAGGCTTTGAAATGAAGGGTGTCTGGGGAGCTAGATCTCACGCTCCCAATCTCTCTCTCTCTCACTCCCAGTCTCTCTCTCTCTATCACACTCCCAATCTCTCTCTCTCACACTACCAATCTCTCTCCCTCACTCCCAGTCCCTCTCTCTCTCTCACACTCCCAATCTCTCTCTCTCACACTCCCACTCTCTCTCTCTCTCACACTCCCAATCTCTCTCTCTCACACTCCCAATCTCTCTCTCTCTCACACTCCCAATCTCTCTCTCTCTCACACTCCCAATCTCTCTCTCTCACACTCCCAGTCTCTCTCTCTCTCACACTCCCAATCTCTCTCTCTCACACTTCTAGTCTCTCTCTCTCTCACACTCCCAATCTCTCTCTCTCACACTCCCAATCTTTCTCTCTCTCACACACCCAGTCTCTCTCTCTCACACTCCCAATCTCTCTCTCTCTCACACTCCCAGTCTCTCTCTCTCTCACACTCCCAATCTCTCTCCCTCACTCCCAGTCCCTCTCTCTCTCTCACACTCCCAATCTCTCTCTCTCTCACACACCCAGTCTCTCTCTCTCACACTCCCAATCTCTCTCTCTCTCACACTCCCTGTCTCTCTCTCTCTCACACTACCAATCTCTCTCCCTCACTCCCAGTCCCTCTCTCTCTCTCACACTCCCAATCTCTCTCTCTCACACTCCCACTCTCTCTCTCTCTCACACTCCCAATCTCTCTCTCTCTCACACTCCCAATCTCTCTCTCTCACACTCCCAATCTCTCTCTCTCTCACACTCCCAATCTCTCTCTCTCTCACACTCCCAATCTCTCTCTCTCACACTCCCAGTCTCTCTCTCTCTCACACTCCCAATCTCTCTCTCTCACACTTCCAGTCTCTCTCTCTCTCACACTCCCAATCTCTCTCTCTCACACTCCCAATCTTTCTCTCTCTCACACACCCAGTCTCTCTCTCTCACACTCCCAATCTCTCTCTCTCTCACACTCCCAGTCTCTCTCTCTCTCACACTCCCAATCTCTCTCTCTCACACTCCCAATCTCTCTCTCTCACACTCCCAATCTTTCTCTCTCTCACACTCCCAGTCTCTCTCTCTCACACACCCAGTCTCTCTCTCTCACACTCCCAATCTCTCTCTCTCTCACACTCCCAGTCTCTCTCTCTCTCACACTCCCAATCTCTCTCTCTCGCACTCCCAATCTCTCTCTCACACTCCCAATCTTTCTCTCTCTCGCACTTCCAGTCTCTCTCTCTCACACTCCCAGTCTCTCTCTCTCACACTCCCAATCTCTCTCTCTCTCATTCCCAGTCTCTCTCTCTCTCACACTCCCAGTCTCTCTCTCTCTCACACTCCCAATCTCTCTCTCTCTCACTCCCAATCTCTCTCACTCTCACTCCCAATCTCTCTCTCTCACACTCCCAATCTCTCTCTCTCACACTCCCAATCTCTCTCTCTCTCACACTCCCAATCTCTCTCTCTCACACTCCCAATCTCTCTCTCTCTCACACTCCCAATCTCTCTCTCTCTCACACTCCCAATCTCTCTCTCTCACACTCCCAGTCCATTTCCAATTCCAATTCAAATGCTTTATTGGCATGAAAGTTTACAGAGAACCATATTGCCAAAGCTTACATAGCAAAAAGGTACAGTTTTCCAACATTCTGTAGGTGTCAATCGATTTGACATTTGTTGGGTACATACAATATTACTTTTAAACAATATTAATTTTAAACAGTCTTTGTACTTGATTTGGTACGTTCAATATTAATTTTAAACAGTCTTAATTTTAAACAGTCCTCAGGTTGTGACATGTTGTTACATATTTGGCCCCAAGGTATGGTCTGTCTCCTTCTCCTAGGACTAATCTCAATTTTGACAGGTCATCCAATTCCTTGAAATCTGGGGTTGTTTGGCTTAGCTTGTTGAATAATATGTTTCTTGATGTGTTGAATTTTTCGCATTTTAGGAGGAAATGCATCTCTCTTTCAACCTCGCCGGCCAGACATTGATCGCATATTCTATTCTCTCTAGGCTGCCAGGATTTCTTGTATCTGCCTTTTTCAATTTCCAGTTGGTGGTCGCTTAGTCTGTACCTGGTGAGGGTCTGTCTCTGTTTTGTGTCTCTGATGGTCGTGAGGTAGTCTGCCAGTTTATATTCTCTTTTTAGGGCCCGGTAACATTCTAATCTGCTTTGGCTTTCGGTTATTTTGTTCCAATGTTCCAGGTAGGTTTCTTTGCATTTTTTAATGATTTGGTTCACTCGGATTGGTGTTTGGACGGCTGTGTTGGTCTGGGGCTGGTCAGGGTCCGGCTGAGTACTTAGTTTCAGTAGCAGCTGACTCAGGGGACTCTTTTCTGGGCTTAGCTCTTGGGTCTGAAAGGCTTTGAAATGAAGGGTGTCTGGGGAGCTAGATTTGAGGTGATTTAGGAAGTTTAGTGCTCGTTTTTGGATGTTTATTATCAGTGGGTATCTGCCTAGTTCGGCTCTGCATGCATTTGTTGGCGTTTTTCTTTGGGTGCGAAGGATGCTTCGGCAGAATTCTGCATGTAGGGCTTCTATTGTGTGTTTTTCCCATTTAGTGTAGCTTTGGTGATTTAGCGGGCCCCATACTTCACTACCGTACAGTGCAATGGGCAGGATTATGCTGTCAAATATTTT
The DNA here is from genome assembly GCF_052327205.1 of Somniosus microcephalus. Taxonomy (NCBI): domain Eukaryota; kingdom Metazoa; phylum Chordata; class Chondrichthyes; order Squaliformes; family Somniosidae; genus Somniosus; species Somniosus microcephalus. The sequence continues at coordinate 246,104,204 of NC_140995.1, read as the reverse complement.
GAGCCAGATTTTGATTGGGATTTGGATGTTGTAGAATTTTCTTTTTATTGCATATAGGGCTCTTCGGGCTTTTTCTTTTAGTGCATTCACTGCTATGCTGAAGCTCCCTGATGCTGTAATAGTTAGACCAAGGTAGGTGTAGCTCATAGTGTGTCCTATAGCGGTATCACTGAGGGTAAACAGGTATTTGTTTTCCTGACATCTGGGCCTTTTTTGAAAAATCATGATGTTGGTTTTCTTTAGATTTACTGTTAGAGCCCAATTTTGGCAGTATTTGTCGAGTAGGTCTAGTTGTTGCTGTAATCCCTGTTCTGTGGGAGACAGCAGAACCAGGTCGTCCGCATAGAACAGGGATTTCACTTCTCCATCCAGGAGACGGAGACCTGGTGACTCGCTTTGCTCCAGCATGTCTGCTAATTCATTTATGTATATGTTGAACAGGGTCGGGCTCAAATTGCAGCCCTGCCGGACGCCTCTTCTCTGGGTGAAGAAATCGGTGCGTTTGTCTCCAATTTTGACCCCGCATTTGTTTTTCAGATACATTGATTTAATAAGGTCATAGACTTTGCCCCCTATTCCACACTGAAGAAGTTTATAATAGAGCCCTTCGTGCCATATAGAGTCAAAGGCTTTCTTGAAGTCGATGAAACAGGCGAATATTTTCCCATTTTTTGTTTGGTGTTTATGTTTTTCAATGAGGGTGTGAAGGGTATAGATATGGTCGGCGGTGCGGTGTTTTGGAAGAAAGCCTATTTGGTTTTTTCTGAGGATATTATGTTTGTTAAGAAAATCAAGTAATCTACTATTTAGAATACTGCAGAATAACTTCCCTAGACAACTGTTGACACAGATGCCGCGGTAGTTATTTGGGTCTGATTTGTTTCCACTTTTATATATGGGGGAGATTAGTCCTTGGCACCAGATATCGGGAAAACAGCCTGAGCGTAATATGATGTTGAATAGTTTGAGTATCGCACCCTGCATCTCCATATTGCTGAACTTTAGCATTTCATTTTTGATGTTGTCTGGGCCACAGGCTTTCTTTAGGTGGAGAGATTTTGTTTTTGTGGCCAGTTCTTTCCATGTGATTGGGGAGTCTAAAGGGTTTTGGTTGTCTTTAATTGTTGCTTCTAATGTGTGGAGTTTTTCTGTGACCTGATGTTGACTTGGGTTTGTTTTGTTTTTTGGGATGTCTTTGTAGAGGTTTTCAAAATGTGTTCTCCAGATGTCGCCATCTTGGATTGGTAATGCTTGCAATTGTGTTGTACTCAGGTTATTCCACATTTCCCAGAATTGTTTTGGATTGGTGGAGTTTTCAATTTCTTCGAGTATTTTGTGGGTATAGTTTTGTGTTTTGTTCCTAATGGTGTGTTTATATCTTTTGAGGGTTTCATTGTATCTAGTACGTAGGTCCGGATTGTTTGGTTGCCGATGCTTTTGGTTTGATATTTTTCTCAGGTTTTTTCTGGCATTTTTGCATTCGTGGTCAAACCATTTCATATTTTTATTTTGTCTTTTGTGATGCTTCCTCTTCTGTTTCACGAGGTCGGCTTTTACAGCTGCCTCATGGAAGATCATATTTATATCCTCTATGGCCGTGTTTACACCATCTCTGGTGATCTCATATAGATTTTCTTTAAATTTTGAAATTTTACTTGTGAGATCAGGTGAATTTAGTGCTGTGATGAATTTATCTCCACTGTCTGGGGCCCATCTGTATGTCTGGTTTATTTTATGTAGCTTACTGTGTTCCTTTTTTGTGTCTGTAGTTTGGGCAGAAAGTTTAAGGTACACATTTATTTGGTTATGGTCTGAGAGGGGGGATTGCTGCCTGACAGTGAATGCGTTGATATCGCAGGGGTCCAGGTCAGTGATTGTATAGTCCACCACACTAGACCCAAGAGTTGAGGAGTATGTGAGTCTCCCTAGGGAGTCCCCTCTGAACCTACCATTAACTATGTACACGCCTAAGGCTCGGCAGAGTTGCACTACCTCCCTACCGCTTTTATTTATTTCACGATCAAGGTTGTTCCGATTTGCGATGGCTGGTGTGACATCTAAAGGGGTCTGGCCAAACACATGGTTGTTTCCCTGTGGGTCTATGAAGTCAGGTTCACAACCGGTCCTTGCATTTAGGTCCCCACATATTATCACCTTTCCTTGGGCCTGGAAATGGCTGATTTCCATGTGGAGAGTATCAAATAACTCCTCTTCGAAATATGGCGAATCTATTGGAGGTATGTAGATCGCACATAAGTAAACATCTTTTTTTGCTATTCCTATATTTTTATCTAGTTTTAGCCATACGTGTGATTTCCCCTGTTTTACCGGTGAGATGTGTTTGTCCAGTTCTCCCTTATACCACACCAATATTCCCCCGGAGGTTCTGCCCTTGCGTGTTTTAGTGTTCTTTACTGAGGGCACAATGATTTCATGGTACATTGGAGGACAGTGGGTCGGCATGTCCTTTTGGCACCATGTTTCTGTTAACACAATTATATCAATGTCTTTTATAGCTTTTAGGAATTCAGGGTCTGTACTCTTCATCCCAAAAGTTGAGGAGCGGAGGCCCTGGATATTCCAGCAGCTTATGTGGAAAGAACGCATTTATATAGTTCAATAAAACGAAATAAAATGGACCTATTTTGTGGGATGAGTGTGGAAACACTATTTTCTATAATGCTAAGTGATGATTTAGTATAAATTTCTCTCTCTCTCACACTCCCAATCTCTCTCTCTCTCACACTCCCAATCTCTCTCTCTCACACTCCCAATCTCTCTCTCTCACACTCCAAATCTCTCTCTCTCACACTCCCAATCTCTCTCTCTCTCACACTCCCAACCTCTCTCTCTCTCACACTCCCAATCTCTCTCTCTCACACTCCCAGTTTCTCTCTCTCACACTAACAGTCTCTCTCGCTCTCACACTCCCAATCTCGCTCTCTCACACTCCCAATCTCTCTCTCTCTCACACTCCCAATCTCTCTCTCTCTCACACTCCCAGGCTCTCTCTCTCACACTCCCAGTCTCTCTCTCTCACGCTCCCAATCTCTCTCTCTCACACTCCCAATCTCTCTCACACTCCCAATCTCTCTCTCTCACACTCCCAGTCTCTCTCTCTCTCTCACTCCCAGACTCTGTCTCTCTCACACTCCCAATCTCTCTCTCTCTCTCACACCCCCAGTCTCTCTCTCTCTCTCTCTCTTACTCCCAATCTCTCTCTCTCTCACACACTCCCAATCTCTCTCTCTCACAATTCACAATTCAAATCGCTTTATTGGCATGATAAGTTACATCTTATGTTGCCAAAGCATCAAAATACATTTATGGTTTACCACATAAACGCAGTTCTATTCATACAGTGTATAAACAGGTATATCCCTGAGTGTATAAATATACATTGGCATTGTTTATATATATTCTTTTCTTAGTTTACTGGTTGGCTCTCTGTTCATGGCAAGCTGTAACATAGCGTGCCGCCAGTGTTATACAGCTTCTCTCCTCTCCCAGTAGGAATGGGAGTTTTTGGTTGTCATTCAGATTTCTGAAATCAGGGCATATTTGTGAGAATTTTTGGTAGAAATTCTCCCTGATGCCCTGATATTTTCCACAAGCTGTGAGGAAGTGCATCTCTGTCTCCACCACTCCCTGACTGCAGTGCGAGCATATCCTGTCCTCTCTTGGCAGCCTGGTCTGCCTGTGTCTGCCTCTCTCACACTCCCAGTCTCTCTCTCTCACACTCCCAGTCTCTCTCTCTCTCACACTCCCAGTCTCTCTCTCTCTCTCACTCCCAATCTCTCTCTCTCTCACACACTCCCAATCTCTCTCTCTCACATTCCCAATCTCTCTCTCACACTCCCAATCTCTCTCTCTCACACTCCCAATCTCTCTCTCACACTCCCAATCTCTCTCTCTCAGACTCCCAATCTCTCTCTCTCTCACACTCTCAATCTCTCTCTCTCACTCTCCCAATCTCTCTCTCTCAGACTCCCAGTCTCTCTCGCTCTCTCACACTCCCAATCTCTCTCTCTCACACTCCCAGTCTCTCTCTCTCTCTCTCTCACTCCCAATCGCTCTCTCTCTCACACTCCCAATCTCTCTCTCTCTCAAACTCCCAATCTCACTCTCTCTCACGCTCCCAATCTCTCTCTCTCTCACACACTCCCAATCTCTCTCTCTCACACTCCCAATCTCTCTCTCACACTCCCAATCTCTCTCTCTCACACTCCCAATCTCTCTCTCTCACACTCCCAATCTCTCTCTCTCTCAAACTCCCAATCTCTCTCTCTCTCTCACACTCCCAATCTCTCTCTCTCACTCTCCCAATCTCTCTCTCTCACACTCCCAGTTTCTCTCTCTCACACTCCCAGTCTCTCTCTCTCTCTCACACTCCCAATCTCTCTCTCTCACACTCCCAGTCTCTCTCTCTCTCTCTCTCTCTCAATTCAGTTCAATTCAAATCGCTTTATTGGCATGATAAGGTACATCTTATGTTGCCAAAGCATCAAAATACATTTATGGTTGAACACATAAACGCAGTTCTATTCATACAGTGTATAAACAGGTATATCCCTGAGTGTATAAATATACATTCGCATTATTTATATATACTCTTTTCTTAGGTTTACTGGTTGTCCCTCTGTTCATGGCAAGCTCTAACATAGTGTGCCGCCAGTGCTACACAGCTTCTCTCCTCCCCCAGTAGGTATGGGAGTTTTTGGTCGTCATTCAGATTTCTGAATTCAGGGCATATTTGTGAGAATTTTTGGTAGAAATTCTCCCTGATGCCCTGATATTTTCCACAGGCTGTGAGGAAGTGCATCTCTCTCTCCACTACTCCCTGACTGCAGTGAGAGCATATCCTGTCCTCTCTTGGCAGCCTGGTCTGCCTGTGTCTGCCTTTTTTGATCGCTAGGCTATGTTCGCTACGTCTGTACCTTGTCAAGGTTTTTCTCAGTTTGTTATCCTTTACCATGGTCAGGTACTCAGCCATGTTGTATTGTCTGTTTAGGGCCAAGTAGCAATTGAGTTTGCTTTGGGTTTTTGTTGTTTCTGCCCAATATGACAGGTATTTTTCCTTTTGTTTAGTGACAATTGTGTTGGGTCGAATTCTCTCTGCTACGATGTCACTGTCCTGGGGCTGGTTATTGTTAGTAGTGTTAGTGGTTGCTTCACTGAGTCCCAGGACTAGTTGACTGAGGGAGTTATTCTTTATGGTCCTCTCTTGGCATTTCAAGGCTTCGTAATGATAGCAGTGGGGGTTGCTCATTTTTAGGTGTTTCCAAAATTTGGTGGCTCTTTTTTCGATAGTAATTATTAGTGGAAATTGGCCTAGTTCTGCCCTGCATGCATTGTTTACGGTTTTCCTTTGAGTCCGGAGGATACTTTTACAGAATTCTGCATGTAGGATCTCAATTGGGTGTTTGTCCCATTTTGCAAATTCTTGTTGTGTTAGCGGTCCCCACACTTCACTGCCATAGAGTGCAATTGGTTCAATTACTGATTTGAAAATTTTGAGCCAAATGCTAATTGGGATTTCTATTTGGATTGATCTTTTAATGGCGTAGAAAGCCCTTCTTGCTTTCTCTTTCAGTTCATTCACAGCCAGTTTGAAATTTCTCGTAGAGCTGATTTTTATGCCCAAGTATGTATAGTTAGTGGTTTGTTCGATTTTAGTTGTTCCTAGTGAGAGATTTATTTTGGGTCCCTGATGTCTGGATCTTTGCTGGAACACGAGGACTTTGGTTTTTTGGAGGTTTGTTGTCAGGGCCCAGGTCTGACAGACGGATTCCAGCAGATCCAGGTTCTGCTGTAAACCCTCCTTAGTTGGTGACAGCAGAACCAGGTCGTCTGCACAGAGGAGGAATTTAATCTTGGATTCATATAGCGTGAGGCCGGGTGCTGTAGATTGTTCAAGTAGTTTTGCTAATTCATTTATGTAAATATTAAAGAGTGTCGGTGAGATTGGCGAGCCCTTCGTCACCCCCCGCCCCTGTGGGAAGTATTTTGTTTGTTTGTCTCCAATTTTAACTGCACATTTGTTGTTTGTATACATTGATTTAATTACATCATATGTTTTTCCCCCTACCCCGCTTTCGATAAGTTTAAGGAATAGACCGTCGTGCCAGATGGAATCGAAAGCCTTCTGGAAATCTACAAAGCATGCGTAGATTTTGCTTTTGTTTTGATGGACGTGTTTGTCAATTAGGGTCTGTAGGGTGAAGATATGATCTGATGTTCTATAGTTTGGCTCTCTCACTCCCAATCGCTCTCTCTCTCACACTCCCAATCTCTCTCTCTCTCAAACTCCCAATCTCTCTCTCTCACGCTCCCAATCTCTCTCTCTCTCTCTCTCTCACACTCCCAATCTCTCTCTCTCACTCTCCCAATCTCTCTCTCTCACACTCCCAGTTTCTCTCTCTCAGACTCCCAGTCTCTCTCTCTCTCTCACACTCCCAATCTCTCTCTCTCACACTCCCAGTCTCTCTTTCTCTCTCTCACACACTCCCAATCGCTCTCTCTCTCACACTCTCAATCTCTCTCTCTCAAACTCCCAATCTCTCTCTCTCTCACGCTCCCAATCTCTCTCTCTCTCTCACACTCCCAATCTCTCTCTCTCACACTCCCAATCTCTCTCTCTCTCACTCTCCCAATCTCTCTCTCTCACACTCCCAGATTCTCTCTCTCTCTCACACTCCCAATCTCTCTCTCTCACACTCCCAATCTCTCTCTCTCTCAAACTCCCAATCTCTTTCTCTCTCACGCTCCCAATCCCTCTCTCTCTCTCACACTCCCAATCTCTCTCTCTCACACTCCCAATCTCTCTCTCTCTCACTCCCAGTCTCTCTCTCACACACTCCCAGTCTCTCTCTCTCTCACACTCCCAGTCTCTCTCTCTCTCACACTCCCAGATTCTCTCTCTCTCTCACACTCCCAATCTCTCTCTCTCACACTCCCAATCTCTCTCTCTCTCTCACACTCCCAATCTCTCTCTCTCACACTCCCAATCTCTCTCTCTCTCACTCCCAGTCTCTCTCTCTCACACACTCCCAGTCTCTCTCTCTCTCACACTCCCAATCTCCCTCTCTCTCACTCCCAATCTCTCTCGCTCTCTCACGCTCCCAGTCTCTCTCTCTCACACACTCCCAGTCTCTCTTTCTCACACTCCCAATCTCTCTCTCACACACTCCCAATCTCTCTCTCTCTCTCACTCCCGGTCTCTCTCTCACACACACTCCCAATCTCTCTCTCTCACACTCCCAATCTCTCTCTCTCTCACACTCCCAATCTCTCTCTCTCTCACACTCCCAGTCTCTCTCTCTCACACTCCCAGTCTCTCTCTCTCACGCTCCCAATCTCTCTCTCTCTCAAACTCCCAATGTCTCTCTCACATTCCCAATCTCTCTCTCTCACACTCCCAGTCTCTCTCTCTCTCTCACTCCCAGTCTCTGTCTCTCTCACACTCCCAGTCTCTCTCTCTCTCTCACACTCCCAATCTCTCTCTCTCACACTCCCAGTCTCTCTCTCTCTCTCTCTCTCTCAATTCAGTTCAATTCAAATCGCTTTATTGGCATGATAAGGTACATCTTATGTTGCCAAAGCATCAAAATACATTTATGGTTGAACACATAAACGCAGTTCTATTCATACAGTGTATAAACAGGTATATCCCTGAGTGTATAAATATACATTCGCATTATTTATATATACTCTTTTCTTAGGTTTACTGGTTGTCCCTCTGTTCATGGCAAGCTCTAACATAGTGTGCCGCCAGTGCTACACAGCTTCTCTCCTCCCCCAGTAGGTATGGGAGTTTTTGGTCGTCATTCAGATTTCTGAATTCAGGGCATATTTGTGAGAATTTTTGGTAGAAATTCTCCCTGATGCCCTGATATTTTCCACAGGCTGTGAGGAAGTGCATCTCTCTCTCCACTACTCCCTGACTGCAGTGAGAGCATATCCTGTCCTCTCTTGGCAGCCTGGTCTGCCTGTGTCTGCCTTTTTTGATCGCTAGGCTATGTTCGCTACGTCTGTACCTTGTCAAGGTTTTTCTCAGTTTGTTATCCTTTACCATGGTCAGGTACTCAGCCATGTTGTATTGTCTGTTTAGGGCCAAGTAGCAATTGAGTTTGCTTTGGGTTTTTGTTGTTTCTGCCCAATATGACAGGTATTTTTCCTTTTGTTTAGTGACAATTGTGTTGGGTCGAATTCTCTCTGCTACGATGTCACTGTCCTGGGGCTGGTTATTGTTAGTAGTGTTAGTGGTTGCTTCACTGAGTCCCAGGACTAGTTGACTGAGGGAGTTATTCTTTATGGTCCTCTCTTGGCATTTCAAGGCTTCGTAATGATAGCAGTGGGGGTTGCTCATTTTTAGGTGTTTCCAAAATTTGGTGGCTCTTTTTTCGATAGTAATTATTAGTGGAAATTGGCCTAGTTCTGCCCTGCATGCATTGTTTACGGTTTTCCTTTGAGTCCGGAGGATACTTTTACAGAATTCTGCATGTAGGATCTCAATTGGGTGTTTGTCCCATTTTGCAAATTCTTGTTGTGTTAGCGGTCCCCACACTTCACTGCCATAGAGTGCAATTGGTTCAATTACTGATTTGAAAATTTTGAGCCAAATGCTAATTGGGATTTCTATTTGGATTGATCTTTTAATGGCGTAGAAAGCCCTTCTTGCTTTCTCTTTCAGTTCATTCACAGCCAGTTTGAAATTTCTCGTAGAGCTGATTTTTATGCCCAAGTATGTATAGTTAGTGGTTTGTTCGATTTTAGTTGTTCCTAGTGAGAGATTTATTTTGGGTCCCTGATGTCTGGATCTTTGCTGGAACACGAGGACTTTGGTTTTTTGGAGGTTTGTTGTCAGGGCCCAGGTCTGACAGACGGATTCCAGCAGATCCAGGTTCTGCTGTAAACCCTCCTTAGTTGGTGACAGCAGAACCAGGTCGTCTGCACAGAGGAGGAATTTAATCTTGGATTCATATAGCGTGAGGCCGGGTGCTGTAGATTGTTCAAGTAGTTTTGCTAATTCATTTATGTAAATATTAAAGAGTGTCGGTGAGATTGGCGAGCCCTTCGTCACCCCCCGCCCCTGTGGGAAGTATTTTGTTTGTTTGTCTCCAATTTTAACTGCACATTTGTTGTTTGTATACATTGATTTAATTACATCATATGTTTTTCCCCCTACCCCGCTTTCGATAAGTTTAAGGAATAGACCGTCGTGCCAGATGGAATCGAAAGCCTTCTGGAAATCTACAAAGCATGCGTAGATTTTGCTTTTGTTTTGATGGACGTGTTTGTCAATTAGGGTCTGTAGGGTGAAGATATGATCTGATGTTCTATAGTTTGGCTCTCTCACTCCCAATCGCTCTCTCTCTCACACTCCCAATCTCTCTCTCTCTCAAACTCCCAATCTCTCTCTCTCACGCTCCCAATCTCTCTCTCTCTCTCTCACACACTCCCAATCTCTCTCTCTCACTCTCCCAATCTCTCTCTCTCACACTCCCAGTTTCTCTCTCTCAGACTCCCAGTCTCTCTCTCTCTCTCACACTCCCAATCTCTCTCTCTCACACTCCCAGTCTCTCTTTCTCTCTCTCACACACTCCCAATCGCTCTCTCTCTCACACTCTCAATCTCTCTCTCTCAAACTCCCAATCTCTCTCTCTCTCACGCTCCCAATCTCTCTCTCTCTCTCACACTCCCAATCTCTCTCTCTCACACTCCCAATCTCTCTCTCTCTCACTCTCCCAATCTCTCTCTCTCACACTCCCAGATTCTCTCTCTCTCTCACACTCCCAATCTCTCTCTCTCACACTCCCAATCTCTCTCTCTCTCAAACTCCCAATCTCTTTCTCTCTCACGCTCCCAATCCCTCTCTCTCTCTCACACTCCCAATCTCTCTCTCTCACACTCCCAATCTCTCTCTCTCTCACTCCCAGTCTCTCTCTCTCACACACTCCCAGTCTCTCTCTCTCTCACACTCCCAGTCTCTCTCTCTCTCACACTCCCAGATTCTCTCTCTCTCTCACACTCCCAATCTCTCTCTCTCACACTCCCAATCTCTCTCTCTCTCAAACTCCCAATCTCTTTCTCTCTCACGCTCCCAATCTCTCTCTCTCTCTCACACTCCCAATCTCTCTCTCACACTCCCAATCTCTCTCTCTCTCACTCCCAGTCTCTCTCTCTCACACACTCCCAGTCTCTCTCTCTCTCACACTCCCAATCTCCCTCTCTCTCACTCCCAATCTCTCTCGCTCTCTCACGCTCCCAGTCTCTCTCTCTCACACACTCCCAGTCTCTCTTTCTCACACTCCCAATCTCTCTCTCACACACTCCCAATCTCTCTCTCTCTCACACTCCCAGTCTCTCTCTCTCACACTCCCACTCTCTCTCTCTCACGCTCCCAATCTCTCTCTCTCTCACACTCCCAATGTCTCTCTCACATTCCCAATCTCTCTCTCTCACACTCCCAGTCTCTCTCTCTCTCTCACTCCCAGTCTCTGTCTCTCTCACACTCCCAATCTCTCTCTCTCTCTCACACTCCCAGTCTCTCTCTCTCTCTCACTCCCAATCTCTCTCTCTCTCTCACACACTCCCAATCTCTCTCTCTCACACTCCCAGTCTCTCTCTCTCACACTCCCAGTCTCTCTCTCTCTCACACTCCCAGTCTCTCTCTCTCTCTCTCTCACTCCCAATCTTTCTCTCTCTCACACTCCCAATCTCTCTCTCTCTCTCACACACTCCCAATCTCTCTCCCTCTCACACTCCCAATCTCTCTCTCTCTCTCACACTCCCAATCTCTCTCTCTCTCTCACACTCCCAATCTCTCTCTCTCACACTCCGAATCTCTCTCTCACACTCCCAATCTCTCTCTCTCACACGCCCAATCTCTCTCTCTCACACATCCAATCTCTCTCTCTCTCAGACTCCCAATCTCTCTCTCTTTCACACTCCCAATCTCTCTCTCTCACTCTGCCAATCTCTCTCTCTCACACTCCCAGTTTCTCTCTCTCAGACTCCCGGTCTCTCTCTCTCTCTCACACTCCCAATCTCTCTCTCTCACACTCCCAGTCTCTCTCTCTCTCTCACTCACAATCGCTCTCTCTCTCACACTCCCAATTTCTCCCTCTCTCAAACTCACAATCTCTCTCTCTCTCACGCTCCCAATCTCTCTCTCTCTCTCACACTCCCAGTCTCTCTCTCTCTCACACTCCCAATCTCTCTCTCCCTCTCACACTCCCAATCTCTCTCTCTCACTCCCAATCTCTCTCGCTCTTTCACGCTCCCAATCTGTGTCTCACACTCCCAGTCTCTCTCTCACACACTCCCAGTCTCTCTTTCTCACACTCCCAACCTCTCTCTCACACACTCCCAATCTCTCTCTCTCACTCCCAGTCTCTCTCTCGCACACACTCCCAATTTCTCTCTCACACTCCCAATCTCTCTCTCTCACACTCCCAATCTCTCTCTCTCACTCTCCCAATCTATCTCCCTCTCACACTCCCAGTCTCTCTCTCTCTCTCTCTCTCTCACTCCCAATCTCTCTCTCTCTCACACTCCCAATCTCTCTCTCTCACACTCACAATCTCTCTCTCTCACTCTCCCAATCTCTCACTCTCACACTCCCAGTTTCTCTCTCTCGGACTCCCAGTCTCTCTCTCTCTCTCACACTCCCAATCTCTCTCTCTCACACTCCCAATCTCTCTCCCTCTCACACTCCCAATCTCTCTCTTGCTCACGCCCCCAAGCTCTCTCTCTGTCTCACACTCCCAATCTCTCTCTCTCACACTCCCAATCTCTCGCTCTCACACTCCCAATCTCTCTCTCTCACTCCCAGTCTCTCTCTCTCTCTCACACTCCCAATCTCTCTCTCTCACACTCCCAATGTCTCTCTCACTCTCACACTCCCAATCTCTCTCTCTCTCACTCCCAGTCTCTCTCTCTCACACTCCCAATCTCTCTCTCACATCCCAATCTCTCGCTCTCACACTCCCAATCTCTCTCTCTCTCACTCCCAGTCTCTCTCTCTCTCTCACACTCCCAATCTCTCCCTCTCACATTCCCAATCAGTTCAGTTTTCAGTTCAAATGCTTTATTGGCATGAAAGTTTACAGAGAACCATATTGCCAAAGCTTACATAGCAAAAAGGTACAGTTTTCCAACATTCTGTAGGTGTCAATCGATTTGACATTTGTTGGGTACATACAATATTACTTTTAAACAATATTAATTTTAAACAGTCTTTCTACTTCATTTGGTACGTTCAATATTAATTTTAAACAGTCTTACTTTTAAACAGTCCTCAGGTTGTGACATGTTGTTACATATTTAGCCCCAAGGTATGGTCTGTCTCCTTCTCCTAGGACTAATCTCAATTTTGACAGATCATCCAATTCCTTGAAATCTGGGGTTGTTTGGCTTAGCTTGTTGAATAATATGTTTCTTGATGTGTTGAATTTTTCGCATTTTAGGAGGAAATGCATTTCTGTTTCAACCTCGCCAGCCAGACATTGATCGCATATTCTATTCTCTCTAGGCTGCCAGGATTTCTTGTATCTGCCTTTTTCAATTTCCAGTTGGTGGTCGCTTAGTCTGTACCTGGTGAGGGTCTGTCTCTGTTTTGTGTCTCTGATGGTCGTGAGGTAGTCTGCCAGTTTATATTCTCTTTTTAGGGCCCGATAACATTCTAATCTGCTTTGGCTTTCGGTTATTTTGTTCCAATGTTCCAGGTAGGTTTCTTTGCATTTTTTAATGATTTGGTTCACTCGGATTGGTGTTTGGACGGCTGTGTTGGTCTGGGGCTGGTCAGGGTCCGGCTGAGTACTTAGTTTCAGTAGCAGCTGACTCAGGGGACTCTTTTCTGGGTTTAGCTCTTGGGTCTGAAAGGCTTTGAAATGAAGGGTGTCTGGGGAGCTAGATTTGAGGTGATTTAGGAAGTTTAGTGCTCGTTTTTGGATGTTTATTATCAGTGGGTATCTGCCTAGTTCGGCTCTGCATGCATTTGTTGGCGTTTTTCTTTGGGTGCGAAGGATGCTTCGGCAGAATTCTGCATGTAGGGCTTCTATTGTGTGTTTTTCCCATTTAGTGTAGCTTTGGTGATTTAGCGGGCCCCATACTTCACTACCGTACAGTGCAATGGGCAGGATTATGCTGTCAAAAATTTTGAGCCAGATTTTGATTGGGATTTGGATGTTGTAGAATTTTCTTTTTATTGCATATAGGGCTCTTCGGGCTTTTTCTTTTAGTGCATTCACTGCTATGCTGAAGCTCCCTGATGCTGTAATAGTTAGACCAAGGTAGGTGTAGCTCATAGTGTGTCCTATAGTGGTATCACTGAGGGTAAACTGGTATTTGTTTTCCTGACATCTGGGTCTTTTCTGAAAAATCATGATGTTGGTTTTCTTTAGATTTACTGTTAGAGCCCAATTTTGGCAGTATTTGTCGAGTAGGTCTAGTTTTTGCTGTAATCCCTGTTCTGTGGGAGACAGCAGAACCAGGTCGTCCGCATAGAACAGGGACTTCACTTCTCCATCCAGGAGACGGAGACCTGGTGACTCGCCTTTGCTCCAGCATGTCTGCTAATTCATTTATGTATATGTTGAACAGGGTTGGGCTCAAATTGCAGCCCTGCCGGACGCCTCTTCTCTGGGTGAAGAAATCGGTGCGTTTGTCTCCAATTTTGACCCCGCATTTGTTTTTCAGATACATTGATTTAATAAGGTCATAGACTTTGCCCCCTATTCCACATTGAAGAAGTTTATAATAGAGCCCTTCGTGCCATATAGAGTCAAAGGCTTTCTTGAAGTCGATGAAACAGGCGAATATTTTCCCATTTTTTGTTTGGTGTTTATGTTTTTCAATGAGGGTGTGAAGGGTATAGATATGGTCGGCGGTGCGGTGTTTTGGAAGAAAGCCTATTTGGTTTTTTCTGAGGATATTATGTTTGTTAAGAAAATCAAGTAATCTACTATTTAGAATACTGCAGAATAACTTCCCTAGACAACTGTTGACACAGATGCCGCGGTAGTTATTTGGGTCTGATTTGTTTCCATTTTATATATGGGGGAGATTAGTCCTTGGCACCAGATATCGGAAAACAGCCTGAACGTAATATGATGTTGAATAATTTGAGTACCGCACCCTGCATCTCCATATTGCTGAACTTGAGCATTTCATTTTTGATGTTGTCTGGGCCACAGGCTTTCTTTAGGTGGAGAGATTTTGTTTTTGTGGCCAGTTCTTTCCATGTGATTGGGGAGTCTAGAGGGTTTTGGTTGTCTTTGATTGTTGCTTCTAATGTGTGGAGTTTTTCTGTGACCTGATGTTGACTTGGGTTTGTTTCGTTTATTGGGATGTCTTTGTAGAGGTTTTCAAAATGTGTTCTCCAGATGTCGCCATCTTGGATTGGTAATGCTTGCAATTGTGTTGTACTCAGGTTATTCCACATTTCCCAGAATTGTTTTGGGTTGGTGGAGTTTTCAATTTCTTCTAGTATTTTGTGGGTATAGTTTTGTGTTTTGTTCCTAATGGTGTGTTTATATCTTTTGAGGGTTTCATTGTATCTAGTACGTAGGTCCGGATTGTTTGGTTGGCGATGCTTTTGGTTTGATATTTTTCTCAGGTCTTTTCTGGCATTTTTGCATTCGTGGTCAAACCATTTCTTATTTTTATTTTGTCTTTTGTGACTCTTCCTCTTCTGTTTCACGAGGTCGGCTTTTACAGCTGCCTCATGAAAGATCATATTTATATCCTCTATGGCCATGTTTACCCCATCTCTGGTGATCTCATATAGATTTTCTTTAAATTTTGAAATTTTACTTGTGAGATCAGGTGAATTTAGTGCTGTGATGAATTTATCTCCACTGTCTGGGGCCCATCTGTATGTCTGGTTTATTTTATGTAGCTTACTGGGTTCCTTTTTTGTGTCTGTAGTTTGGGCAGAAAGTTTAAGGTACACATTTATTTGGTTATGGTCTGAGAGGGGGGATTGCTGCCTGACAGTGAATGCGTTGATATCGCAGGGGTCCAGGTCAGTGATTGTATAATCCACCACACTAGACCCAAGAGTTGAGGAATATGTGAGTCTCCCTAAGGAGTCCCCTCTGAACCTACCGTTAACTATGTACAGGCCTAAGGCTCGGCAGAGTTGCACTACCTCCCTACCGCTTTTATTTATTTCACAATCGAGGTTGTTTCGGTTTGCGATGGCTGGTGTGACATATAGAGGGGTCTGGCCAAACACATGGTTGTTGCCCTGTGGGTCTATGAAGTCAGGTTCACATCCTGTCCTTGCATTTAGGTCCCCACATAGTAGCACCTTTCCTTGGGCCTGGAAATGGCTGATTTCCATGTGGAGACTGTCAAATATCTCCTCTTCAAAATATGGCGATTCTATTGGAGGTATGTAGATCGCACATAAGTAAACATCGTTTTTTTCTATTCCTATATTTTTATCTAATTTTAGCCATACGTGTGATTTTCCCTGTTTTATCGGTGAGATGTGTTTGTTCAGTTCTCCTTTATACCACACCAGGATTCCCCCGGAGGTTCTGCCCTTGCGTGTCTTAATGTTCTTTACTGAAGGCACAATAATTTCATGGTACATTGGGGGACAGTGGGTCGGCATGTCCTTTTGGCACCATGTTTCTGTTAACACAATTATATCAATGTCTTTTATAGCTTTTAGGAATTCAGGGTCTGTACTCTTCATCCCAAAAGTTGAGGAGCGGAGGCCCTGGATATTCCAGCAGCTTATGTGGAAAGAACGCATTTATATAGTTCAATAAAACGAAATAAAATGGACCTATTTTGTGGGATGAGTGTGGAAACACTATTTTCTATAATGCTAAATGATGATTTAGTATAAATTTCATGAGGCATGCACATATATCTATCTAATAGTAGTAATAATACTGATAAGATAACAATAATGATAATGATAAATAACAATATTAATAATTTCTCCGGCTTTCTATCAGGCTGTTCAGCATCGTCATGATCTTTCTCAGTTCTTGGTCTACAGTCTGTGGTCTAGAGGGGGGTCTTGGGTTCTGTTGTTGGTTTTGTAAAGGGGGGTGGGGGACATTGGTGGTCCTGTTTGGGTTACGGCTCCCAATGGTAGAGGGGGTGGGAGGGCTGCGTCTTTTGGCAGTGTTTATGAGGTTTTTTGCAAAGACCCACATCCGCTGTTTGAGTAGATGTATTTCGTCATAGAGGTCCCTTGTGTTGATGTTTGGATGATGGGCCAGGTAGACGTTGGGGAAGACAGAACATCTCGTGTCGATCTCCCTGTTGGTGTTGTGGATTATATAGGCTGGGGTGTCCTTTCTGGCAGTAGTGTGGAGATCACGATCCGCGCCTCGGGGAATTCCTTGCTGGCCTTTTCCGCCATCCTGCTCACCGCCCTAGCAGTGCCTTCCCGTAGGGTGCGTAGGTCGTTTGTGCCTGTGTGGATCACAAGCCATTTGGGGCTTCCAAGGGATTCTTTGTTCAGGATCTTTGTTCAGGATCTTCATTGCATGTTCTGTGTTGCTGCACCATTTTTTCAGGACTTGATGACCTGGGAACAGCCTCTGGGGGTCCAGAAACTTTCCGTTGGAGTCGGTCAGCAGGACTGCCTGAGGGGCTGGTTTTTCAGACTGGGTAGCAGTAGTCTGGGCAGGACTCGACTGATGGCTGGTTGTTGGCTGGGTTTCTGGGATATGTTGTGTGGCAGGAGCGGGGTTTGAGGCTTTCGGTGTGTCCTCGTGTGGGGGGGCATCTGACGGGTTCTGCGTCCCTGTGTGTGAGGACTGGGTAGCGGTAGTCTGGGCAGGACTCGACTGAGGGCTGGTTGTTGGCTGGGTTTCTGTGGTGAGCTGTGTGGCAGGAGCGGGGTTTGTGGCTTTCGGTGTGTCCTCGTGTGGGGTGGCATCCGACGGGTTCTGTGTCCTTGTGTGTGTTGTTTTTTGGACCTTAAGAGGTTTGTGTTGCCTGCTGAGCCTTTCTACGGCCTCCGTCATTTTGTTTAGTTGGGTATGGAGTTCTTGGATCTTATTTATTTGTTCCTCTACGGTCTTTCTCAGATTGTGGATGGTGGACTCGTTTTCCATTTTCAGCTGTTTGAGTTCCTCCGTCCAGTTCTTGGTCTGTGTTTCTCTGTATTCGTTGAATTCGAGTTCTAGTTTGGACAGACTCTCTTTCAGCAGTTTGTTTGCGTTGAGAGGTGTGGGGGGGGTGGAGATGGTCAGGGAGGTGTGTGTCTCTGCTGGACTCTCTTCTTCTTCCTCCGCTTGGCTCTCATCATCCTCTGTTCGATTCTCTTTTGCCTCCTGTCCATTGGTCCTATTTGTGTCTGCCTTAGTTTTCAGCTGGGGGAATTCCTTTTCGAAGGAGTCCAGACTTTCTACATTCCCCTGTATCATGATCTTTCCTTTTTTGTTGTAGTAGCTTATGGTTAGCAGGGGGTCATCTTTATCTAGATTTCCATCTTTACATATTTTCAGTCTGCCTCCACTGCCAATACCTTCGCTGGAGACGTATGCGTAGTATTTTTGTAAAGTCTCCTTCCATGAGGGAATGGAGTCGGTGTAGAATATGAGGTTGTTCTTCGTCTTAATCCCTTTGTGTGTGGTATAGTCAACGTAGAGGACCTCTGGGTTACTTTTTAGTGTTATGTCCTTGTGTTTTTCCTTTGCTTTATTTTTTGTGCATTGCTCAGGATATTTCATTTCCCTGCTCATTGTAGTCGTTTGTTTTGTCTCAGGTAGATAACTTTTTTTCTCTTTTTTGTGTCGTGTTCCACCTTATCCCACTTTTAGGTCCAAAATTGAGAGTTTTTCAGGGGTTCATCTTTGATATAGCTGCTCTTAAAAGTTTCTCTCTCTCTCTCTCACAGGTTCCTGGTTCGGGTTGTTTATCGTTTCTCTCTGGTTTCTATTCCTTTTTTTTCTTTCTTTCTTTTTTTTTCTTTTTTTTTTTTTTTCTTTTTTCTTTTTTTTTTTTCTTCGGGTTTGTTGTTCTTTTTCTAGGTTAACTAAATTTAGGTAGATCTAGGTATAGCTTTTTTCCTCCGGACCCGGAGTTTTCCTCTCTCTCCTCGCGTCGGTCTCAGGCTGTTTCTGCTCTGGTCCCAGCCCCTCGGCTCGGCTGTGCAGTCCCGTCCCGGCCCGGTGTTTGTCCGAGTTTCTCCGACCCCGGAGTTTCTCGGGTTTCGGGCCCCGGGCTTGCTCTCTCTCCGGGCTTCTGCCCTGGTCCCAGCCCCTCGGCTCGGCTGTGCAGTCCCCGCCCGGCCCGGTGTTTGTCCGAGTTTCTCCGATCCCGGAGTTTCTCGGTTTTCAGGCCCCGGGCTTGCTCGCTCTCCGGGCCTCTGCCCTGGTCCCAGCCCCTCGGCTCGGCTGTGCAGTCCCGGCCCGGCCGAGTCTCTCCGACCCCGGAGTTTCTCGGATTTCAGGCCCCGGACTTGCTCGCTCTCCAGGCCCGACCCGATCCGGCACCCCTACCTCTCCACTCGCCTCTTTGACTGGCTCGGGCCGTTCCTCCCGGTCTGGGTCGACTCCTGTTGCTGCTCGCTCTCCTTCTCTCCGGTGCCTCTCTCTCACACACTCCCAGTCTCTCTTTCTCACACTCCCAATCTCTCTCTCACACACTCCCAATCTCTCTCTCTCTCTCACTCCCGGTCTCTCTCTCACACACACTCCCAATCTCTCTCTCTCACACTCCCAATCTCTCTCTCTCACACTCCCAATCTCTCTCTCTCTCACACTCCCAGTCTCTCTCTCTCACACTCCAGTCTCTCTCTCTCACGCTCCCAATCTCTCTCTCTCTCACACTCCCAATCTCTCTCCCTCTCACACTCCCAGTCTCTCTCTCTCTCTCTCTCTCACTCCCAATCTCTCGCTCTCACACTCCCATTCTCTCTCTCTCACACTCCCAATCTCTCTCTCTCACACTCCCAATCTCTCTCTCTCTCACACTCCCAATCTCTCTCTCTCTCACTCTCCCAATCTCTCTCCCTCTCACACTCCCAGTCTCTCTCTCTCTCTCTCTCTCACTCCCAATCTCTCGCTCTCTCACACTCCCAATCTCTCTCTCTCTCACACTCCCAATCTCTCTCTCTCAC
The DNA here is from genome assembly GCF_052327205.1 of Somniosus microcephalus. NCBI lineage: Eukaryota > Metazoa > Chordata > Chondrichthyes > Squaliformes > Somniosidae > Somniosus > Somniosus microcephalus. Next base: position 246,085,105 of record NC_140995.1, on the reverse strand, counting down.
ACTCCCAATCTCTCTCTCTCACACTCCCAATCTCTCTCTCTCTCTCACACTCCCAATCTCTCTCTCTCTCACACTCCCAATCTCTCTCTCTCACACTCCCAATCTCTCTCTCTCACACTCCAAATCTCTCTCTCTCACACTCCCAATCTCTCTCTCTCTCACACTCCCAACCTCTCTCTCTCTCAAACTCCAATCTCTCTCTCTCACGCTCCCAATCTCTCTCTCTCTCTCTCACACTCCCAATCTCTCTCTCTCACTCTCCCAATCTCTCTCTCTCACACTCCCTGTTTCTCTCTCTCAGACTCCCAGTCTCTCTCTCTCTCTCACTCCCAATCTCTCTCTCTCACACTCCCAGTCTCTCTTTCTCTCTCTCACACACTGCCAATCGCTCTCTCTCTCACACACCCAATCTCTCTCTCTCTCAAACTCCCAATCTCTCTCTCTCTCACACTCCCAATCGCTCTCTCTCTCACTCCCAGTCTCTCTCTCTCACACTCCCAATCTCTCTCTCACATCCCAATCTCTCGCTCTCACACTCCCAATCTCTCTCTCTCTCACTCCCAGTCTCTCTCTCTCTCTCACACTCCCAATCTCTCTCTCTCACATTCCCAATCTCTCTCTCTCTCTCACACTCCCAATCTCTCTCTCTCTCACTCTCCCAATCTCTCTCCCTCTCACACTCCCAGTCTCTCTCTCTCTCTCTCTCTCACTCCCAATCTCTCTCTCTCTCACACTCCCAATCTCTCTCTCTCTCACACTCCCAATCTCTCTCTCTCACACTCCCAATCTCTCTCTCTCACACTCCCAATCTCTCTCTCTCTCTCACACTCCCAATCTCTCTCTCTCTCACACTCCCAATCTCTCTCTCTCACACTCCCAATCTCTCTCTCTCACACTCCAAATCTCTCTCTCTCACACTCCCAATCTCTCTCTCTCTCACACTCCCAACCTCTCTCTCTCTCACACTCCCAATCTCTCTCTCTCACACTCCCAGTTTCTCTCTCTCACACTCCCAGTCTCTCTCGCTCTCACACTCCCAATCTCGCTCTCTCACACTCCCAATCTCTCTCTCTCTCACACTCCCAATCTCTCTCTCTCTCACACTCCCAGGCTCTCTCTCTCACACTCCCAGTCTCTCTCTCTCACGCTCCCAATCTCTCTCTCTCACACTCCCAATCTCTCTCTCACACTCCCAATCTCTCTCTCTCACACTCCCAGTCTCTCTCTCTCTCTCACTCCCAGACTCTGTCTCTCTCACACTCCCAATCTCTCTCTCTCTCTCACACTCCCAGTCTCTCAGTTCAAATGCTTTATTGGCATGAAAGTTTACAGAGAACCATGTTGCCAAAGCTTACATAGCAAAAAGGTACAGTTTTCCAACATTCTGTAGGTGTCAATCGATTTGACATTTGTTGGGTATATACAATATTACTTTTAAACAATATTAATTTTAAACAGTCTTTCTACTTCATTTGGTACGTTCAATATTAATTTTAAACAGTCTTACTTTTAAACAGTCCTCAGGTTGTGACATGTTGTTACATATTTAGCCCCAAGGTATGGTCTGTCTCCTTCTCCTAGGACTAATCTCAATTAGTCTCTCTCTCTCTCTCTCTCTCTTACTCCCAATCTCTCTCTCTCTCACCCACTCCCAATCTCTCTCTCTCACACTCCCAGTCTCTCTCTCTCACACTCTCAATCTCTCTCTCTCACTCTCCCAATCTCTCTCTCTCAGACTCCCAGTCTCTCTCGCTCTCTCACACTCCCAATCTCTCTCTCTCACACTCCCAGTCTCTCTCTCTCTCTCACTCCCAATCGCTCTCTCTCTCACACTCCCAATCTCTCTCTCTCTCACGCTCCCAATCTCTCTCTCTCTCACACACTCCCAATCTCTCTCTCTCACACTCCCAATCTCTCTCTCACACTCCCAATCTCTCTCTCTCACACTCCCAATCTCTCCCTCTCACACTCCCAATCTCTCTCTCTCACACTCCCAATCTCTCTCTCTCACACTCCAAATCTCTCTCTCTCTCACTCCCAATCGCTCTCTCTCTCACACTCCCAATCTCTCTCTCTCACACTCCCAATCTCTCTCTCTCACACTCCCAATCTCTCTCTCTCTCACACTCCCAACCTCTCTCTCTCTCACACTCCCAATCTCTCTCTCTCACACTCCCAGTTTCTCTCTCTCACACTCCCAGTCTCTCTCGCTCTCACACTCCCAATCTCGTTCTCTCACACTCCCAATCTCTCTCTCTCTCACACTCCCAGGCTCTCTCTCTCACACTCCCAGTCTCTCTCTCTCACGCTCCCAATCTCTCTCTCTCACACTCCCAATCTCTCTCTCACACTCCCAATCTCTCTCTCTCACACTCCCAGTCTCTCTCTCTCTCTCACTCCCAGACTCTGTCTCTCTCACACTCCCAATCTCTCTCTCTCTCTCACACTCCCAATCTCTCTCTCTCTCACTCCCAGTCTCTCTCTCTCTCTCTCTCTCACTCCCAGTCGCTCTCTCTCTCACACTCACAATCTCTCTCTCTCTCAAACTCCCAATCTCTCTCTCTCTCACGCTCCCAATCTCTCTCTCTCTCTCACACTCCCAATCTCTCTCTCTCACACTCCCAATCTCTCGCTCTCACACTCCCAATCTCTCTCTCTCTCCCTCCCAGTCTCTCTCTCTCTCTCTCACAGTCCCAATCTCTCTCTCTCACACTACCAGTCTCTCTCTCTCTCACACTCCCAGTCTCTCTCTCTCTCACACTCCCAGATTCTCTCTCTCTCTCACACTCCCAATCTCTCTCTCTCACACTCCCAATCTCTCTATCTCTCAAACTCCCAATCTCTTTCTCTCTCACGCTCCCAATCTCTCAGTTCAGTTCAGTTCAGTTCAAATGCTTTATTGGCATGAAAGTTTACAGAGAACCATATTGCCAAAGCTTACATAGCAAAAAGGTACAGTTTTCCAACATTCTGTAGGTGTCAATCGATTTGACATTTGTTGGGTATATACAATATTACTTTTAAACAATATTAATTTTAAACAGTCTTTCTACTTCATTTGGTACGTTCAATATTAATTTTAAACAGTCTTACTTTTAAACAGTCCTCAGGTTGTGACATGTTGTTACATATTTAGCCCCAAGGTATGGTCTGTCTCCTTCTCCTAGGACTAATCTCAATTTTGACAGATCATCCAATTCCTTGAAATCTGGGGTTGTTTGGCTTAGCTTGTTGAATAATATGTTTCTTGATGTGTTGAATTTTTCGCATTTTAGGAGGAAATGCATTTCTGTTTCAACCTCGCCAGCCAGACATTGATCGCATATTCTATTCTCTCTAGGCTGCCAGGATTTCTTGTATCTGCCTTTTTCAATTTCCAGTTGGTGGTCGCTTAGTCTGTACCTGGTGAGGGTCTGTCTCTGTTTTGTGTCTCTGATGGTCGTGAGGTAGTCTCCCAGTTTATATTCTCTTTTTAGGGCCCGGTAACATTCTAATCTGCTTTGGCTTTCGGTTATTTTGTTCCAATGTTCCAGGTAGGTTTCTTTGCATTTTTTAATGATTTGGTTCACTCGGATTGGTGTTTGGACGGCTGTGTTGGTCTGGGGCTGGTCAGGGTCCGGCTGAGTACTTAGTTTCAGTAGCAGCTGACTCAGGGGACTCTTTTCTGGGTTTAGCTCTTGGGTCTGAAAGGCTTTGAAATGAAGGGTGTCTGGGGAGCTAGATTTGAGGTGATTTAGGAAGTTTAGTGCTCGTTTTTGGATGTTTATTATCAGTGGGTATCTGCCTAGTTCGGCTCTGCATGCATTTGTTGGCGTTTTTCTTTGGGTGCGAAGGATGCTTCGGCAGAATTCTGCATGTAGGGCTTCTATTGTGTGTTTTTCCCATTTAGTGTAGCTTTGGTGATTTAGCGGGCCCCATACTTCACTACCGTACAGTGCAATGGGCAGGATTATGCTGTCAAAAATTTTGAGCCAGATTTTGATTGGGATTTGGATGTTGTAGAATTTTCTTTTTATTGCATATAGGGCTCTTCGGGCTTTTTCTTTTAGTGCATTCACTGCTATGCTGAAGCTCCCTGATGCTGTAATAGTTAGACCAAGGTAGGTGTAGCTCATAGTGTGTCCTATAGTGGTATCACTGAGGGTAAACTGGTATTTGTTTTCCTGACATCTGGGTCTTTTCTGAAAAATCATGATGTTGGTTTTCTTTAGATTTACTGTTAGAGCCCAATTTTGGCAGTATTTGTCGAGTAGGTCTAGTTGTTGCTGTAATCCCTGTTCTGTGGGAGACAGCAGAACCAGGTCGTCCGCATAGAACAGGGACTTCACTTCTCCATCCAGGAGACGGAGACCTGGTGACTCGCTTTCCTCCAGCATGTCTGCTAATTCATTTATGTATATGTTGAACAGGGTCGGGCTCAAATTGCAGCCCTGCCGGACGCCTCTTCTCTGGGTGAAGAAATCGGTGCGTTTGTCTCCAATTTTGACCCCGCATTTGTTTTTCAGATACATTGATTTAATAAGGTCATAGACTTTGCCCCCTATTCCACACTGAAGAAGTTTATAATAGAGCCCTTCGTGCCATATAGAGTCAAAGGCTTTCTTGAAGTCGATGAAACAGGCGAATATTTTCCCATTTTTTGTTTGGTGTTTATGTTTTTCAATGAGGGTGTGAAGGGTATAGATATGGTCGGCGGTGCGGTGTTTTGGAAGAAAGCCTATTTGTTTTTTTCTGAGGATATTATGTTTGTTAAGAAAATCAAGTAATCTCTCTCTCACACTCCCAATCTCTCTCTCTCACACTCCCAATCTCTCGCTCTCACACTCCCAATCTCTCTCTCTCTCACTCCCAGTCTCTCTCTCTCTCTCACACTCCCAATCTCTCTCTCTCACACTACCAATCTCTCTCTCTCTCACTCCCAGTCCCTCTCTCTCTCTCACACTCTCAGTCTCTCTCTCTCTCACTCCCAGTCTCTCTCTCTCTCTCACACTCCCAATCTCTCTCTCTCACACTACCAATCTCTCTCTCTCACTCCCAGTCCCTCTCTCTCACACATTCCCAGTCTCTCTCTCTCTCACACCCCCAGTCTCTCTCTCTCTCACACTCCCAATCTCTCTCTCTCTCTCACAATCCCAATCTCTCTCGCTCTCTCACGCTCCCAATCTCTGTCTCACACTCCCAGTCTCTCTCTCACACACTCCCAGTCTCTCTTTCTCACACTCCCAACCTCTCTCTCACACACTCCCAATCTCTCTCTCTCACACTCCCAATCCAATTCCAATTCCAATTCAAATGCTTTATTGGCATGAAAGTTTACAGAGAACCATATTGCCAAAGCTTACATAGCAAAAAGGTACAGTTTTCCAACATTCTGTAGGTGTCAATCGATTTGACATTTGTTGGTTACAAACAATATTACTTTTAAACAATATTAATTTTAAACAGTCTTTGTACTTCATTTGGTACGCGCAATATTAATTTTAAACAGTCTTAATTTTTAAACAGTCCTCAGGTTGTGACAGTCCCTCTCTCTCTCTCACACTCTCAGTCTCTCTCTCTCTCACTCCCAGTCTCTCTCTCTCTCTCACACTCCCAATCTCTCTCTCTCACACTACCAATCTCTCTCTCTCTCACTCCCAGTCCCTCTCTCTCTCTCACACTCTCAGTCTCTCTCTCTCTCACTCCCAGTCTCTCTCTCTCTCACACACTCCCAGTCTCTCTTTCTCACACTCCCAACCTCTCTCTCTCACTCTCCCAATCTCTCTCCCTCTCACACTCCCAGTCTCTCTCTCTCTCTCTCTCACTCCCAACCTCTCTCTCTCACACTCCCAATCTCTCTCTCTCTCACACTCCCAATCTCTCTCCCTCACACTCCCAATCTCTCTCTCTCACACTCCCAATCTCTCTCTCTCTCTCACACTCCCAATCTCTCTCTCTCACACTCCCAATCTCTCTCTCTCACACTCCCAATCTCTCTCTCTCACACTACCAGTATCTCTCTCTCCCACACTCCCAATCTCTCTCTCCCACACTCCCAACCTCTCTCTCTCTCACACTCCCAATCTCTCTCTCACACTCCCAGTTTCTCTCTCTCACACTCCCAGTTTCTCTCTCTCTCACACTCCCAATCTCGCTCTCTCACACTCCCAATCTCTCACTCTCTCACACTCCCAATCGCTCTCTCTCTCACACTCCCAGTCTCTCTCTCTCTCACTCCCAGTCCCTCTCTCTCTCTCACACTCCCAGTCTCTCTCTCTCTCACTCCCAGTCTCTCTCTCTCTCACACTCCCAATCGCTCTCTCTCTCACTCCCAGTCCCTCTCTCTCACACATTCCCAGTCTCTCTCTCTCTCACACTCCCAGTCTCTCTCTCTCTCACACTCCCAATCTCTCTCTCTCTCTCACACTCCCAATCTCTCTCTCTCTCACTCCCAATCTCTCTCGCTCTCTCACGCTCCCAATCTCTTTCTCACACTCCCAGTTTCTCTCTCTCACACACTCCCAGTCTCTCTTTCTCACACTCCCAATCTCTCTCTCACACACTCCCAATCTCTCTCTCTCACACTCCCAATCTCTCTCTCTCTCACTCTCCCAATCTCTCTCTCTCACACTCCCAGTCTCTCTCTCTCTCTCACTCCCAGATTCTCTCTCTCCCTCACACTCCCAAACTCTCTCTCACACTCCCAATCTCTCTCTCTCTCAAACTCCCAATCTCTTTCTCTCTCACGCTCCCAATCTCTCTCTCTCTCTCACACTCCCAATCTCTCTCTCTCACACTCCCAATCTCTCGCTCTCACACTCCCAATCTCTCTCTCTCTCACTCCCAGTCTCTCTCTCTCTCTCACACTCCCAATCTCTCTCTCTCACACTACCAATCTCTCTCTCTCTCACTCCCAGTCCCTCTCTCTCTCTCACACTCTCAGTCTCTCTCTCTCTCACTCCCAGTCTCTCTCTCTCTCTCACACTCCCAATCTCTCTCTCTCACACTACCAATCTCTCTCTCTCACTCCCAGTCCCTCTCTCTCACACTTTCCCCGTCTCTCTCTCTCTCACACCCCCAGTCTCTCTCTCTCTCACACTCCCAATCTCTCTCTCTCTCTCACAATCCCAATCTCTCTCGCTCTCTCACGCTCCCAATCTCTGTCTCACACTCCCAGTCTCTCTCTCACACACTCCCAGTCTCTCTTTCTCACACTCCCAACCTCTCTCTCACACACTCCCAATCTCTCTCTCTCACACTCCCAATCCAATTCCAATTCCAATTCAAATGCTTTATTGGCATGAAAGTTTACAGAGAACCATATTGCCAAAGCTTACATAGCAAAAAGGTACAGTTTTCCAACATTCTGTAGGTGTCAATCGATTTGACATTTGTTGGTTTCATACAATATTACTTTTAAACAATATTAATTTTAAACAGTCTTTGTACTTCATTTGGTACGCTCAATATTAATTTTAAACAGTCTTAATTTTTAAACAGTCCTCAGGTTGTGACAGTCCCTCTCTCTCTCTCACACTCTCAGTCTCTCTCTCTCTCACTCCCAGTCTCTCTCTCTCTCTCACACTCCCAATCTCTCTCTCTCACACTACCAATCTCTCTCTCTCTCACTCCCAGTCCCTCTCTCTCTCTCACACTCTCAGTCTCTCTCTCTCTCACTCCCAGTCTCTCTCTCTCTCACACACTCACAGTCTCTCTTTCTCACACTCCCAACCTCTCTCTCTCACTCTCCCAATCTCTCTCCCTCTCACACTCCCAGTCTCTCTCTCTCTCTCTCTCACTCCCAACCTCTCTCTCTCACACTCCCAATCTCTCTCTCTCTCACACTCCCAATCTCTCTCCCTCACACTCCCAATCTCTCTCTCTCACACTCCCAATCTCTCTCTCTCTCTCACACTCCCAATCTCTCTCTCTCTCACACTCCCAATCTCTCTCTCTCACACTCCCAATCTCTCTCTCTCACACTACCAGTATCTCTCTCTCCCACACTCCCAATCTCTCTCTCCCACACTCCCAACCTCTCTCTCTCTCACACTCCCAATCTCTCTCTCACACTCCCAGTTTCTCTCTCTCACACTCCCAGTCTCTCTCTCTCTCACACTCCCAATCTCGCTCTCTCACACACCCAATCTCTCACTCTCTCACACTCCCAATCGCTCTCTCTCTCACACTCCCAGTCTCTCTCTCTCACACTCCCAGTCTCTCTCTCTCACGCTCCCAATCTCCCTCTCTCTCACACTCCCAATCTCTCTCTCACACTCCCAATCTCTTTCTCTCACACTCCCAATCTCTCTCTCTCTCAAACTCCCAATCTCTCTCCCTCTCACGCTCCCAATATCTCTCTCTCTCACACGCCCAATCTCTCTCTCTCACACTCCCAATCTCTCGCTCTCACACTTCCAATCTCTCTCTCTCTCTCACTCCCAGTCTCTCTCTCTCTCTCACACTCCCAATCTCTCTCTCTCACACTACCAATCTCCCTCTCTCTCACTCCCAGTCCCTTTCTCTCTCTCACACTCCCAGTCTCTCTCTCTCTCACTCCCAGTCTCTCTCTCTCTCACACTCCCAATCGCTCTCTCTCTCACTCCCAGTCCCTCTCTCTCACACATTCCCAGTCTCTCTCTCTCTCACACTCCCAGTCTCTCTCTCTCTCACACTCCCAATCTCTCTCTCTCTCTCACACTCCCAATCTCTCTCTCTCTCACTCCCAATCTCTCTCGCTCTCTCACGCTCCCAATCTCTTTCTCACACTCCCAGTTTCTCTCTCTCACACACTCCCAGTCTCTCTTTCTCACACTCCCAATCTCTCTCTCACACACTCCCAATCTCTCTCTCTCACACTCCCAATCTCTCTCTCTCTCACTCTCCCAATCTCTCTCTCTCACACTCCCAGTCTCTCTCTCTCTCTCACTCCCAGATTCTCTCTCTCCCTCACACTCCCAATCTCTCTCTCTCACACTCCCAATCTCTCTCTCTCTCAAACTCCCAATCTCTTTCTCTCTCACGCTCCCAATCTCTCTCTCTCTCTCACACTCCCAATCTCTCTCTCTCACACTCCCAATCTCTCTCTCTCTCACTCCCCGTCTCTCTCTCTCACACACTCCCAGTCTCTCTCTCTCTCACACTCCCTGTCTCTCTCTCTCTCACACTCCCAATCTCTCTCTCTCTCTCACACTTCCAATCTCCCTCTCTCTCACTCCCAATCTCTCTCGCTCTCTCACGCTCCCAATCTCTGTCTCACACTCCCAGTCTCTCTCTCTCACACACTCCCAGTCTCTCTTTCTCACACTCCCAATCTCTCTCTCTCACACTCCCAATCTCTCTCTCTCTCTCACTCCCAATCTCTCTCTCTCTCACACTCCCAACCTCTCTCTCTCACTCTCCCAATCTCTCTCTCTCACACTCCCAGTTTCTCTCTCTCAGACTCCCAGTCTCTCTCTCTCTCTCACACTCCCAGTCTCTCTCTCTCTCTCTCAGTTCAGTTCAGTTCAGTTCAGTTCAAATGCTTTATTTGCATGAAAGTTTACAGAGAACCATATTGCCAAAGCTTACATAGCAAAAAGGTACAGTTTTCCAACATTCTGTAGGTGTCAATCGATTTGACATTTGTTGGGTACATACAATATTACTTTTAAACAATATTAATTTTAAACAGTCTTTCTACTTCATTTGGTACGTTCAATATTAATTTTAAACGGTCTTACTTTTAAACAGTCCTCAGGTTGTGACATGTTGTTACATATTTGGCCCCAAGGTATGGTCTGTCTCCTTCTCCTAGGACTAATCTCAATTTTGACAGATCATCCAATTCCTTGAAATCTGGGGTTGTTTGGCTTAGCTTGTTGAATAATATGTTTCTTGATGTGTTGAATTTTTCGCATTTTAGGAGGAAATGCATTTCTGTTTCAACCTCGCCAGCCAGACATTGATCGCATATTCTATTCTCTCTAGGCTGCCAGGATTTCTTGTATCTGCCTTTTTCAATTTCCAGTTGGTGGTCGCTTAGTCTGTACCTGGTGAGGGTCTGTCTCTGTTTTGTGTCTCTGATGGTCGTGAGGTAGTCTGCCAGTTTATATTCTCTTTTTAGGGCCCGGTAACATTCTAATCTGCTTTGGCTTTCGGTTATTTTGTTCCAATGTTCCAGGTAGGTTTCTTTGCATTTTTTAATGATTTGGTTCACTCGGATTGGTGTTTGGACGGCTGTGTTGGTCTGGGGCTGGTCAGGGTCCGGCTGAGTACTTAGTTTCAGTAGCAGCTGACTCAGGGGACTCTTTTCTGGGTTTAGCTCTTGGGTCTGAAAGGCTTTGAAATGAAGGGTGTCTGGGGAGCTGGATTTGAGGTGATTTAGGAAGTTTAGTGCTCGTTTTTGGATGTTTATTATCAGTGGGTATCTGCCTAGTTCGGCTCTGCATGCATTTGTTGGCGTTTTTCTTTGGGTGCGAAGGATGCTTCGGCAGAATTCTGCATGTAGGGCTTCTATTGTGTGTTTTTCCCATTTAGTGTAGCTTTGGTGATTTAGCGGGCCCCATACTTCACTACCGTACAGTGCAATGGGCAGGATTATGCTGTCAAATATTTTGAGCCAGATTTTGATTGGGATTTGGATGTTGTAGAATTTTCTTTTTATTGCATATAGGGCTCTTCGGGCTTTTTCTTTTAGTGCATTCACTGCTATGCTGAAGCTCCCTGATGCTGTAATAGTTAGACCAAGGTAGGTGTAGCTCATAGTGTGTCCTATAGTGGTATCACTGAGGGTAAACTGGTATTTGTTTTCCTGACATCTGGGCCTTTTTTGAAAAATCATGATGTTGGTTTTCTTTAGATTTACTGTTAGAGCCCAATTTTGGCAGTATTTGTCGAGTAGGTCTAGTTGTTGCTGTAATCCCTGTTCTGTGGGAGACAGCAGAACCAGGTCGTCCGCATAGAACAGGGATTTCACTTCTCCATCCAGGAGACGGAGACCTGGTGACTCGCTTTGCTCCAGCATGTCTGCTAATTCATTTATGTATATGTTGAACAGGGTCGGGCTCAAATTGCAGCCCTGCCGGACGCCTCTTCTCTCTCCCAGTCTCTCTCTCTCTCCTCCTCAGTCTCTCTCTCTCGCCCCCAGTCTCTCTCTCTCCCCCAGTCTCTCTCTCTCTCCTCCAGTCTCTCTCTCTCTCCTCCAGTCTCTCTCTCCCCTAGTCTCTCTCTCCCCCCCAGTCTCTCTCTCCCCCACTCTCTCCCTCTCCCCCCAAGTCTCTCTCTCTCTCTCTCCCCATCTCTCTCTCCCTCCCCTCAGTCTCTCTCTCTCTCTCCCCCCCCACCCCCCGGTCTCTCTCTCTCCCCCCCCCCAGTCTCTCTCTCGCTCTCTCTCTCTCTCTCTCTCCCTTCCCCCATCTCTCTCTCTCTCCCCCCCAGTCTCCCCCGTCTCTCTCCCCCAGTCTCTCTCTCTCTCTCTCCCCCAGTCTCTCTCTCTCTCTCTCTCTATCTATCTCCCCATTCTCTCTCTCTCTCCCCAGTCTATCTCCTCTCTCTCTCCCCAAGTCTCTCTCTCTCTCCCCCTCAGTCGCTCTCTCTCTCCCCCCCAGTCTCTCTCTCACTATCTCCCCAGTCTCTCTCTCTCTCTCACCCCCCCAGTCTCTCCCTCTCTCTTTCTCCCCGTCTCTCTCTCTCCCCCCTCAGTCGCACTCTCTCTCCCCCAGTCTCTCTCTCTCTCCGCCCTGGTCTCTCTCTCTCTCTCTCTACCCCAGTCTCTCTCTCTCCCCCACAGTCACTCTCTCTCTCCCCCTTCAGTCTCTCTCTCTATCTCCCCAGTCTCTCTCTCTCTCTATCTCCCCGTCTCTCTCTCTCTCCCTCTCTCCCCCCAGTCTCTCTACTCTTTCTCTCTCCCCGTCTCTCTCTCTCTCCCCCCAGTCTCTCTCTCTCCTTCCCTCGGGACATCGGGGATGGGGCTCGCGACATCGGGAGATCGGGGGAAGGGACATCGGGAGAGGGACATCGGGGGACGGGAGATCGGGGGGCGGGACATCGGGGGACGGGAGATCGGGGGGCGGGACATCGGGAGATCGGGGGCGGGGCTCGGGGACTCCCCTCTCCTCCTCCCCCCCTCCCCCATCCCCCCTCCTCACCTTCCTCCCCCCACTCCTCCCCCCTCCCTCCTCCCCCCTCCACCCCCTCCCTTCTCCCCCCCTTATTGCCCCCCTTCCCCCCTCCCCCCTTCCCCCAATTCCCCCCTCCCCCCGCTCTTTCCCCCCCCTCCTCCCCTCCCTTCCCCCCCTCCCCTTTCCCCCCTTCCTCCCAGTCGCGCTTTCTCTTCCCCCGTCGCTCTCTCTTCCCCCAGTCGCTCTCTCTCTTCCCCCCCAGTCGCTCTCTCTTCCCCCCCAGTTGCACTCTCTCTTCCCCCCCCAGTCGCTCTCTCTCTCTTCCCCCCAGTTGCTCTCTCTCTTCCCCCCAGTCGCTCTCTCTCTCTTCCCCCCCAGTCGCTCTCTCTCTTCCCCCCCCAGTCGCTCTCTCTCTTCCTCCCGCAGTGGCTCTCTCTCTTCCCCCCCCACTCGCTCTCTCTCTTCCCCCCAGTCGCTCTCTCTCTTCCCCCCCAGTTGCACTCTCTCTTCCCCCCCAGTCGCTCTCTCTCTCTTCCCCCCCAGTTGCTCTCTCTCTCTTCCCCCCAGTCGCTCTCTCTCTTCCCCCCCCAGTCGCTCTCTCTCTTCCCCCCCCAGTCGCTCTCTCTCTTCCCCCCGCAGTCGCTCTCTCTCTTCCCCCCCCCAGTCGCTCTCTCTCTTCCAATAACAACATGCCCTCGAAAAAGCCTCGGCACCGCCGGGCACTCTTGCTAGTCTATATTTCAAAGGATACATCTGTCTGTCATTCCGTCTGTCTGTCTGTCTCTCTCTCTGTATTGTATAAACTCGAAAGTTATAGAACGTACCTACACGTGTGTTACATCGAAAGAAAGCTTACGATTCCAGAACCGCCATAAGCGTATTTACGTTACAGCGAGACAAAAATTGCGCCCGCGGTATCCAAAAAACGTTCAACATTCCGCTCATTAGCATCTCATTATCCACTCATTAGCATCGAGTGACGTCGAGGTCGACCAATCGTACGGTCGAGCGACCCGACGGTTGACCAATCGCTGCATGGCGGGGGCGGGTTCCTGGCGCGTGCGGGCGGGCCCTCCTAGAGTCGAGTGACGGGACGATTGACCAATCCTACGCTTCGGTGACCTGACGGTTGACCAATCAGTGCGTGTGTGGGTGGGCCTTATCGTTCTGAACCGAGGTGAATCGCCGCCATCTTGATTCCAAACTTTTCATTTCTTTTTCCCGCTTTCTGCGTCTTTAAAAAAAAGTCGCTTTTAAAACACCTAGGCCGAGAAATTCAGTATAGCCAAGTTCGGGGCGCTACAGTCGGGCGGCCGCTAAAGTTTGCGCCTGGCGCAAGTTCGCACCACCTTCGCCAATATTCAGTCGCATCGCCCCAAGAGGTTGCTGCTGCGCTAAAACAGGCGATGCACGACTATCATTAGGTGCTAAGCCGGCGGTCCGGGGCGATACCCCCGAGGGAGGGCGCGGCGCAGCGCAGGTGCGGCGAGTTGCTGATTGACGGCAGACACTCTGGCGCCGGTCAGCTCTTAAAGGGGGAGGGTGGATTTGTTTGCCTGCCACGCCCTGCACACTGCAGCCCTCAAGCTAGGCCTGACCACTTCTGCTTCATCTGTGCAACGCCCAGGGCTATGGAGAAGGCCAGGGAGAGAGCGCAGCGCTTCAGCGAGGGTAACCTGAGGGTGCTGGTTGGCGGAGTGGAGCGCCGGCGCCATGTTCTGTTCCCTGAAGGTGGCAGGAGGCCGCTGCCCAGCGCCTACCGGAAAGCCTGGAGGGAGGTGTCAAACAGGGTGACCTCCAACAGCGTGGTTGCCAGGACTCCTGTGCAATGCCGGAAAAAGTTCAACGACCTCACTCGGGTTGTCAGGGTGAGTACCCTTTCCAGTGTCCTCCTCATCCCTGCATGTGCACCTCAGTTTATGGGCAAAGGGACCTGAAAGCCCTAATGGCCAACCCTCATCCAGCAGCTATGGGACTGTCATGAAAAGCACTTGCACATTCAGCACTTTACACACTGTACAAGCTATTCGACCATGGGAGGCAGTACAGCCAAGATCAGGGCTTCACACTGTCAGGGCCAGTCCACCATGGGAGGCAGTGCAGACAAGATCAGGGCTTCACACTGTCAGGGCCAGTCCACCATGGGAGGCAGTGCAGACAAGATCAGGGCTCACACTGTACTTAGAGGCCGTCCTTTCTCTTGCAGGCCAAGGTGGCGCACAACAGGAGGAACCAGCGTGACACCGGGGGAGGCCGTCCTGACCTCAAAGAGCTCTCCGACCTCGACTAGCGTGTGGAGCGCATTATGGCAGGCCGGCTGATTGGCCCCGTTGCCAGTGGAGATGCCGACCCTGTTCTGGGCCCCAATGGTAAGGGCATCACCTTTTTGACCTCTCTCTTTCCACTTGCGCCTCAGATCAGCATCCTTTGCCACTGTCCGACCAATGCAGTGCATGGCAGCACTCATGCCTCCCTCGCTGCCCGCCCTGTCCTCACTCGAAAGCAACTCTTGTGCCTCCCTACTTTCTGATGGTGAATCGCCAGGTGAGGAGGCGGGCCCTCAAGCTGCCACTGTCAGCGATTCAGAATTCGAGGAGGAGGAAGAGGAAGCCGGCCCATCAGTGCCACCCTCAGCGAAGGCAGCCCATGGCGATGATGGGGACACGTCTTCCCTGGAGGGGAGCCGGGGGGAAGGGTCGGAGGAGAGTGAAGCTCCGGGGCCCAGCGGCCTGCAGCAACGCGGGAGGGGTGGGGAAGCTCGGCGGACTTCTCCCCAGAGGGTGAGTGCGGCCTCCAGTCCTGCGACGGTGAGCGCAGAGGAGGTGCGCCTCCTAGAGGAAATGGCCATCCAGGCTGAGCGCAGGCACACTGAGCTCATGGCTGCAGTGGCAAGGATGCCTGACTCCATAGAGTCTCTGTCAAGGAGTGTGCAGGAATTCGGAGCAGCACAGGCCAGGAGTCTGCAACAATTCAGTGCAGCACAGGCCAGGAGTCTGGAACAATTCAGTGCAGCACAGGCCAGGAGTCTGCAGGACTTCGCGGCAGCACAGGCGGCTTCTAGCCAAGTGCTCAGTCGTGCCGTCCATTCACTGGCTGGTGTCATGCGGACACAGACCAGGGCCACACGGGCACTAACTGCTGCCACCCTCGTTGGATCGGCCAGGCATCGCCAGGGCACTCGCCGCGCAGCAGCAGCGCAGCAGGCTGTTCTTCAGCAGTTTGCTGCGCATGCTGCAGTGCTGGCCCGTGCGAGTGCCAATGTCTCAGGCGACCAGGGAGTACCTGCGATCTGTCAGGTTGGCACCATTCCTGCAGCCGACACTGCCACACCGCCATTGCAGCTGCCACCAGCCGCTGGACAGACTGCTGCCGCCCAAGCAGAGTTGGAGCAGTCAGCAGCCGGCCCCTCCAGGGCCAGAGCTGGTGCAGGCCGACCCCCAAGGGCATCTGCCGTCTCGCCATCTGACCCTCAGCAGCCTTCCCCCAGCCTTGCTGCAGCCACTGGGGTCCCATTGAGGAGGAGCAGCAGGGCGGGCAGGGGCCAGTCACGGATGCGAAAGGCATCACCCTCGCAGGGCAAAAAGTAGAAGGTTTGGCCAAATGCTTTGTGTTTGTTGAAAGGCCAAGACTGGTGCAGTTGTGTTTTTGTAAGGCCGAGACTGGTGTCTTTCTTTTTTTTGTAAGGCCGAGATTGTTCGGTTTGTGTTTTTGGAGGGGGCTTCTCTCCATTAGTTTGTAATGTGGGAAGGGCAGAGGTTTCCAAGTAATAAATGTTCTTAAATCGCACTGCCCATGCTATATTTTGCAAGTCCTGGTTGCCCTGCTCAGCTGAGGGCTTGTGGAGCGGCTACATTAATCTGGTGACATTGGCACAAGCCTTTCCCTGAGAGGGGGGCCTAGAACCGACGTTCAATAAGCCGCCGACGGGCGGCCCTTGCACTTTCTGCCTCCCTCCTGTGCTGGTCCTCCTCCTCCTCCTCCTCCTCCTCAGGTGGTCCTCCAATCTCTGGTGGCAGTGGCTGAGTCCCTGCGGATAGCCAGGTTGTGCAGCATGCAGCACACGACAACGAAATGGGAGACTCGCTCCGGCGAATATTGTAGGGCTCCACCGGAACGATCCAGACAGCGGAACCGTTGCTTCAGGACGCCGATTGTTTGCTCAATGATGTTCCTGGTTGCTTGATGGCTGGCATTGTATCCCTCTTCAGCAGGGGTGCTGGGCGCACGGAGCGGGGTCATCAGCCAGGTACACAAAGGATAGCCTTTGTCCCCGAGAATCCATCCTCGTGGGTGAGGCTGGGCCTGGAACATGTCTGCCACAGAAGTCTGGTGCAGGATGAAGGCATTGTGGCTGCTGCCTGGGAAGCGGGCATTGACAGCTAGGATGAGTTGCCTGTGGTCACACACCAGCTGGACATTGAGCGAATGGTAGCCCTTCCGGTTGCGGTAATCCTCGGCATTCTCCAGAGCTGCCCACAAAGCCACATGCATTCAGTCAATGGCGCCCTGCCCCATGGGGAAGCCCGCTAATGCTGCAAAGCCCATTGCACGCTGTTGCTGCTTGACAAGGGCCATGGAGAAGGAGATGAACTGACGTCTCCTTCTGAAAAGGGCATTGGTCACCTGGCGGATGCAGCAATGCACGGCGAACTGGGAGATGTTGGAAATGTCCCCAGTAGCGGATTGGAAGGAGCCGGTGGCATAGAAGTTGAGAGCCACCGTCACCTTCACTGCCACCGACAGAGACGTCCTGCTCCTCAGATGTGGCTGCAGATCACCGCCAAGCAGGTGGCAGATCTCAGTGACCACCGCCCTTCGGAATCGCAGCCTCCGAACACACTGCTCGTCAGACATGTTCAGATAGGAGAACTGCTGGCGGTATACCCTGGGTGGGTAAGGCCTCCTTTGCCGACACCTGTTGCCCCCCTCTCCGTCTGGCCATGACTGCCACTCTCTCACGGCGTCTGTGAGCCCTTTGAATGCAATGGAGAAGGCCAGCGTTTGCATCCATTGCAGCCCCCATTATATGTTTGCAAACAATGATATGACACTGAAGGTAAAGACAATTGGAAAGCTGTGGCCTGAACCCACAAGTACCTGTCCGAGTGTTGAGCCAAAGCAGAAAGCTCTCGACCTTTGTCTCTCTGCAAAGATCCGTCTCTCAAAAAGGAGTGCTGCGAAATGGCTGCCTTTTCTACTGCAGGAGGAGTGCCCTTTAATTTGCACCCCCCGCGCCCCGCATCGACTGAGAACCGTTCCCCTCTACCAGTCGCTAGGGGCGCCAGGCGCACAATAGGGCGTCGCCACCGAATTTCCGGTTTGGGGCGCACAAAGGGCGTTGCACGAGGAAATGACGTCAGGATCTGCGCGCGCAGCTGAGCGCGCGCAAAGACTTTGCGCCGCTGCTAAATCTTTAGTGAAGTTGGGGAGAGGCGCAGATCGCGCTGCGCCCGGCCGCTAGCCGCCCAGCACCCAACATCTCCTCCTCCTAAGGCGCTACCGGCTGGCGCAAACAACTGAATTTCTAGGTCATATTGTTTTTTAAAAAGTTAATTACTTTCTAAATCTTTTATCTAATCTCATTAATTTTCCTACCTTTCCCCGTTTTTGCAGGTAGGCCTCAAAGCCTGGCCGTCTGTTGCCAGCCATGCTGGACCCTAGGCAATTGTTTTGTGGCAAGCTCCTCCCACCCTCACCCCCCCACCCCCCCGCTGGGCCCAATTCCGAACCAGCGACCAGCCATCTTGGTAAAGGCTGGCTGGGCTCACTGCAACCTCCTCGCGCTTCATTCGGTGGGGGGGGGGGGGCTCGGGAGGGGAGGGGGAGCAGAGAGGGTTACCCCGGCATCCGGGCTCGCCAGCTGCAATCGGCCGCTCAGGCCCAGAGATCGGGAGGCGGAGAGGGGAGGAGGGTTACCAAGGCAACCGGGCCCGGCCAGCCGCAATCGGCCGTCTCAGGCCCGGTCTCGGGAGGGCGGGGCTCGGGCTCACTGGGGCGCTGCGCTCGGCATGTCAGTGCGTGGGGCGGCACGGAGCTCGGCGGAGCCATCGCCGGCAGTGGGGAGAGGGTCTGCTGGCTCCCCCACTCCCTTTCCTCCCCCCCCTCCTTCCCCCACCTCCTCCACCCCTCCCCTCTCCCCCCACCCCTCCCCTCTCCCCCTCCCCTCTCCCCTTCCCTCCCTCCCCTCCCCTTCCCCCCCTTCCTCCCCCCCTCCCCTTCCCCCCTCCCCTTCCTAACCCCCCCTCCCCTTCCTCCCCCCTCCCCTCCCTCCTCCCCCCTCCTCCCCTCCCCTCCCCTTTCCTCCCCCTCCCCCTCCCCTCCCCTTCCCCCTCCCCTTGCCTCCCCTCCCCCCTCCCCCCAGTCGCGCTCTCTCTCCCCCCCTTCCCCCCTCCTTCCCCCCCCTCCTCCTTCCCCCCCTCCTTCCCCCCTTCCCAGTCACTCTCTCTCTTCCCCCCCCCAGGCGCTCTCTCTCTTCCAACAACAACATGCCCTCGAAAAAGCCTCGGCACCGCCGGCACTCCAGCTAGTATATGTATAATTGCTCTTCTGTCTGTCTGTCTGTCTGTCCTCTATACACTCAAAAGTTAAAGAGCGTACCTACACGTGTGTTACATCAAAAGAAAGCTTACGATTCCGGAACGGTCATAAGCATGTTTACTTTTCGGTGAGACAAAAATTGTGCCGACGGTATCCAAAGAACTTTCAAAATTCCACTCATTATCCCCTCATTAGCATTGAGTGACTATGATGTCGAAGAGCTGCTATGATGTCAGAAGCAGTTTTTGTGCTGTCATAAGGAAATCAATGCTTTCACTGTGCCCAGCCTACTCAGCTGGGGTGACTCGGGCCGGGACTATTCCTCTCTTCTCTCTCTCTCTCCCCCGTCTCTCTCTCTCCCCCCCTCAGTCTCTTTCTCTCCCCTCTCTCTCTATCTCCAGTCTCTCTCTCTCCCCCCAGTCTCCGTCTCTCTCCCTCCTCCAGTCTCGCTCTCTCTCCCCCCAGTCTCTCTCTCTCTATCTCCCCAGTCTCTCTCTCCCCCTCAGTCGCTCTCTCTCTCTCTCCCCCAGTCTCTCTCTCTCCCAATCTCTCTCTCCTCCCCCCAGTCTCTCTCTCTCCCCCCGTCTCTCTCTCTCCCCCCCCCCGTCTCTCTCCTCGCTCCTCCAGTCTCTCTCTCCTCCAGTCTCTCTCCCCCCAGTCTCTCTCTCCCCCCAGTCTCTCTCTCTCTCCCCTCCAGTCTCTCGCCCAGCCTCTCTCCTCCCCAATCTCCTCTCTCTCCTCCTCCCCCACTCTCTCCCTCTCCCCCCAAGTCTCTCAATTTCAATTCAATTCAATTCGAATCGCTTTATTGGCATGACAAGTTACCTCTTATGTTGCCAAAGCATCAGAAAACATTCATGTTTGTTCACAAAAATACAGATCTATCCATACAGTGTATAAACAGATATATCCCTGAGTGTATAAATATATACTTTCATATAATTTATATTGTGATGAAATATTTCCATTCATCACTGCCTGTGACTGAGATCGGTTTCAGTGTCATTTCCCTTCCCCCAGACCTCAATTTATTGTGTACTGGAATGTGCTGTATTGTATACTGGAATGTGCTGTGTGTAGGGCTCCGCCCATACCTGGCCCCGTTTGTAAGCTAACTCAGTCTGGCCTCAGTCTCCAGAAGGAAGACATCTCTCTCTCTTACGTGTTATGTTCTAAGTTAATAAAAGCCTTGTTTTGTTCTGCTAACTTCGAGTCTCGGAATTATTGAGGCACATCAATTTTATTAACTTATTTTTCAACACTATGGATCAACTCCTGAAACCCGAACGTTTGGATTTGGATCAACATGCTCCGGACGCATCAGCACGCTTCGGACACTGGTTTGAGTGTATGGAATTCTTCCTGAACAATTCCGCAGCCGTCAAAGACGCTACGGACGCTGCGAGGATGAGACTCGGAATTCTGCGGAATTGGGTAAGCCACCGGGTTTACCCCCCTCATCCAAGACGCCGAGACGTACCTGGCCACCTGCGACATCTTAAAGGCGCATTACCAGCAGCCTACGAATGAGGTGTATGCTAGGCACCTGCTCGCCACCCCGCGCACAGCGACCTGGGGAATCGGTGGAGGAGTTCCTAAGCACCCTGAAAATGCTTGGCAAAGACTGCAAGTGCCGAGATGTAAAAGCCGCAGTGTACACTGACGAGCTTGTTCGCGATGCCTTCATCACAGGCCTCAGCTCCACTTACATCCGGCAAAGACTGCTGGAAAAAACGGGGTTGGACCTGAAACAGGCTGCGGACACCGCGCGATCCCTGGATGTGGCCCAGAGAAACTCGGACGCCTACTCTTCAGCCCGCGCCGTCCACAGCCGCCACGTGTGCACCGAGGGTGCCGCCATCTTGGAAGGCATCTTCCCCGCCCGACAGCCCGACACCGGCTGGGCCCCCCGCTCCTCCCCCCCAGAAGCCCTACGACAGCCGCGACGCGTCAGGGACCCAACTGCTACTTCTGCGGGCAGCCAAAGCACACCAGAAACCTGTGCCCGGCAAAAGGCACCACCTGCTTTAAGTGCGGTAAGAAGGGGCACTTCGGGAAGGTGTGCAGAGGGAACGCCGCCGGAAAACCAACCGCCGGAAAACCCGCCACCGCCACCGCCGCGTGTACGCCGTGGGAGCGGCCATCTTGGACGCCATCTTGCCCGACCTCGTGGGGTCCGCCATCTTGTGAGCAGACAGCGTGGACGCCATCTTGTATCGATCAGGGCCCTACAGTGGCATCGGTCACAGTGGACCAGACCAGGCCGCACCCGCTATCCAGATCAATGGTGGACATCGAGGTAAACGGGTGCCGGGTTAAATGCTTAATTGACAGTGGAAGCACGGAGAGCTTTATCCACCCAGAACTGGCACAACAACTCTCCCTAAAGGTGGTCCCTACTCAGGGTACCATCTCTATGGCTGACAAAACCCAGACATCGACCATTCTGGGTTACTGCACGGTACAATTGTGCGTTAACGGAACTGTATATGATAATTTTAAAGTATTAATCATGAAGAACCTATGTGCGAGCGTGATCTTGGGCCTGGATTTCCAGTGCAACCACCAAAGCATCACGCTCAAGTACGGTGGGTCCCAGCCGCCCCTCACAGTGTGCGGTCTGGCTACCCTGAAGGTAAAGCCGCCTTCGCTATTCGCGAACCTTACCCCTAACTGCCGGCCAATAGCGACCAAAAGCAGGAGGTACAACTGGGAGGACAGGCGGTTTATCGCGACCGAGGTAGACAGGCTCCTGAAAGAGCGCATTATTGAACGCAGCAATAGCCCGTGGCGCGCCCAAGTGGTGGTGGTAAGGGGTAGCGAGAAGAAACGGATGGTGATCGACTATAGTCAAACGATCAACAGGTACACCCTACTAGACGCCTACCCGCTACCCCGCATATCAGAAATGGTGAACCAAATCGCCCAATACCGGGTGTTCTCCACCATCGACCTCAAGTCA
>NC_140995.1:245856582-246063026 GCF_052327205.1 Somniosus microcephalus | reverse complement strand
TCCCTCAACTCACCCCTAAAAATCACCATCCAACACTCCCCTCCCTAAACAACCCCACAAATAAAACATACTCCCCCCCTAAAACACCCCCTACCACCCAATCCCCCACTCATATCAACCAAAATCCCTACAACAACATATTTCCAACACTCCCTCAACATCCCTACCCCCCACCCCCCCACCCCATTAACACCAACACAAAACCCCTAACACACCCCCCACCAACCCTACTCAACTACCCTCTATCAAAACCCAAATACCCACATATCAAATACCACAACACTACCCATAAACCCCTATCACATCAACAACAAATAAACAACTACACCCTCAAAACCCCACCTCATACATTAACCTTACAAACAACCCTCAAAACAAACCACCCAAAAAATCCACTATTTTACCCAACTACAGCCCCACCATTTAACCTAACTCTACACATCTAACATCTAATACCATCCATCAAACACAACACATTTACAACTAACCTACATCCCCAACCCTATCCCTCTCACACCCTACATCCACCTGCCCTATCTTACCACCCACCTAAAATCCCCATCCCTATCAGCCCACCACTACATCACATACCAACGACCCTCTCACCCACATACCACCCCCCCCCCCCCCAGCACCAGTCATCGCTCCTCAGTACTCCCCTCCGACATCCCTCTCATACACCCCCGCCGACAGTCATCCTCCACATACATCCCCTCCCTACATCAGCAGCATCCCTCATACTGCCCCTCCGACAGTGCGCGCCCCTCAGTACATCCCTCGACAGTCAGCACACTCCTCAATACTCCCCTACCCACAGCGTCGCTCCACATACTGCCCTCCGACAGTTCGGCGCTCCCTCAGTACTGCCCTCCTCCCAGTGCGGCGCTCCCTCAGTACTTCCCCTCTGACAGTGCAGCACTCCCTCAGTATTGCCCTACCGACAGTGCAGTGCTCCCTCAGTACTGCCCCTTCACACGTGCAGCGCTCCCTCAGTACTGCCCTCCGACAATGCAACGCTCCCTCAGTACAGACTGTCCGACAGTGCGGCGCTCCCTCAGTACTGCCCCTGCGACAGTGCAGCGCTCCTCAGTACTGACCCTCCGACAGTGCAGCGCTCCCTCAGTACTGACCCTCCGACAGTGCAGCACTCTCTCAGTACTGCCCCTCCGACAGTGCAGCGCTCCCTCAGTACTGACTGTCCGACAGTGCGGCGCTCCCTCAGTACTGCCCCTCCGACAGTGCAGCGCTCCCTCAGTACTGACCCTCCGACAGTGCAGCGCTCCCTCAGTACTGCCCCTCCGACAGTGCAGCGCTCCCTCAGTGCAGCTTATCCTCCCAGAGTTTTGGGACGAGTTTTTAACCCGAAGTCCTGTGGAAAGGAAGCCCGTGGCAGTGCCAGAGCCAGAGCTGGCAGCTTCACCTATGGTCCTCCATGCCTGAGCTGTCTGAGCTTCTGTCTGTCTGGTTGTTCTGTCCAGAGCCAGGTCCCAGAGCTCCCCAGCAAGTTGGCACCCCCACAGTCACAGCCAGCCTGTGTGAATGGTGTTTATTCCCCCCTCCCCGGGCTACGGACCCCATTGGATGGACACTCTGGATAAACCGGAGCTGGGGGAGGTGAAGAGGCGGGGGCCAGACTGTGAGCCAGGTGTCGCTGGGCTTGTGTGTGTTGTTGTCGTTGCTTGGGATCCTGTTGTCGTGGTTACCTCGCTGTCTGGCTGATGATGGAAGTAACACCCTACAGCAGCTCGCTTCCTCAAAGATATTTGTGAGCTGCAGTGATCTCAGTGTGATTTCACCTTCTTCTCAATTTAATATAGAATTAATACAATTTATAGCATAGGAACAGGCCAACCGGTCCCCGTCGGTGTTTATGCTCCACACGAGCTGCCGCCTACCGTACTTCATCTCATCTCACCCTGTCAGCATAATCCTCGATTCCCTTCTCCCTCATCTGTTTTCCAGCTTCCCCTTAAATGCATCGATACCACTCGCCTCGACCACTCCCTGTGGGAGCGAGTTCCCCATTCTCACCACTCTCTGGGGAAAGGAGTTCCTCCTGAATTCCCTGTTGATTTATTAGTGACGATCCTATATTGATGGCCCCGAGTTCTGATCTCCCCACAAGTGGAAACATCTTCTCTCCGTCTACCCGATCGAACCCCTTCATAATCTTAACTTCTCCGTTCTGGTACCATCCTTGTGGATCGTTTTTGCACCTTCTCCAGGGCCTCTATATCCTTCTTATAATATGGAGTCTAGAACTGCTCACAGTGCTCCGAGTGTGGGCTAACCGAGGTTCGAGACAAGTTAAACACAACTGCTGGGATTTCAATTCTATCCCTCTAGAAGTGAACCCCAGTGCTTGGTTTGCTTTTATTCTGGCCTTGTTAACCTGCGTCTCTGCTTTTAGTGATTTGTGAATCTGTACCCCTCGATCCCTTTAAGAGAGGAAATTCCTGACCATTTTCAATTGTTTGGAGGGAGGGGGGACAGGCTGCAGTTAAATGAGCAGTGACCGAACCAACACTCCCCGACAAGGTCTCTTCTCACTACCTCGAGGCTCCTTAACCTGCCTTTCACCTGGACAGGAGTCGGGGTAGATGGTGTTTGTTATTGTTGTGTGTGCACAATGTGTAGACACATGGTTTCAGTCATGCCCCTGATAGAGAGAAACTGTTTCCGCTGGTTGGGGAGTCTAGGACTAGGGAACATCGCCTAAAAATTAGAGCCAGGCTTTTCAGGAGTGAAGTTAAGAAAGACTTGCATTTATATAGCGCCTTTCATGACCTCAGGACGTCCCAAAGCGCTTTACAGCCAATGAGGTACTTTTTGAAGTGGAGTCACTGTTGTAAAGTAGGAAACGCAGCAGCCAATTTGTGCACAGCAAGCTCCCACAAACAGCAACGTGAAATTGAGCAGATAATCTGTTTTAGTGATGTTGATTAAGGGATGAATATTGGCCAGGACAGAATAACCGAGGAAACACTTCTGCACACAAAGGGTGGTAGAAGTTTGGAACTCTCTTCTGCAAATGGCAATTGATGCGCGATCAAACCGTGGCTAACAAGGGAAGTTAAAGATAGTATTAGACCAAAGGAAGATGTTGCCAAAAAGAGTAGTGAGCCTGAGGATTGGGAGGATTTTAGAATTCAGCAAAGGAGGACCAAGAAATTGATAAAGAAAGGAAAAATAGAATATGATAGTAAACTAGCGAGAGACATAAACACAGACTGTATGTAAAAAGGAAAACAGATAGGAATGAAAAAAGGAAAAGATTAGCGAAAGTAAAAGTGGGTCCCGTACAGGCTGAGACAGGAGAAATTATAACGGGGAACAAGGAAATGGCAGAGAAATTAAACAAATACTTTGTGTCTGTCTTCACGGAAGAAGACGCAAAAAACGTCCCTGAAATAGTGAAGAACCAAGGGTCTAGCGAGAATAAGGAACTGAAAGAAATTAGTATCAGTAAAAAAAATAGTACTGGAGAAATTAATGGGACTGAAAGCCGATAAATGCCCTGGACCTGATGGCCTACATCCTAGGGTTTTGAAAGAGTTGGCTATCGAGATAGTGGATGCATTGGTTGTCATTTTCCAAAATTCCATAGATTCTAGAACGGTTCCCGCGGATTGGAAGGTAGCAAAAGTGACCCCACTATTTAAAAAAGGAGGGTGAGAGAAAACGGGGAACTGCAGACCAGATAGCCTGACGTCAGTTGTGGGGAAACTGCTAGAATCTATTACAGGAAACTCTCGATTTACTGGCACCTAAATAACTGGAAACCTCTATTAACCGGCAAAATTCAGGAGGAGGTTCAGGTAAGTTTTACTTCATATTAGTAGCCGTTCCTGGATCTGTGGCCGTGTAACCGGGGTTCCTGCACCCGTTGCTATGCAACAGGGACGCCTGGATCTGTGGCCGAGGTTCCTGCACCTGGGACGCCACCTGGATCTGTGGCCGTGTACGGGGCTCTCGTACCTTTCACTATACCTCTCTGTAATCCAGACTTTTTGATAAACCGGCACCACGCCGGTCCCGTCGGTGCCGGATAAAGAAGAGTTTCCGGTATTAAGGACATGGTAACAGGGCACTTAGAAAATAATAATAGGAGTGGGCAGTCAACACGGATTTATGAAAGGGAAATCGTGTTTGACAAATCTGTTGGGTTTTTTGGGTTGTAACTATCAGAATAGGTAAGGGGGAACCAGTGGATGTGGTGTACTGTATTTCGATTTTCAGAAGGCATTCAATAAGGAGCCACACAAGAGGTTATTAAACAAAATTGGGGCTCATGGGATTGGGGGTAATATAGTAGCATAGATTGAGGATTGGTTAACGGACAGAAAACAGAGTAGGAATAAATGGATCATTTTCAGGTTGGCAGGCTGTAACTAGTGGGGTACCGCAAGGATCAGTGCTTGGGCCTCAGCTATTCACAATCTACATCAATGATTTGGATGAGGGGATCAAATGTAATATATCCAAGTTTGCTGATGATACAAAGCTGGGTGGGGATGTAAGTTGTGAGGAGGATGCAAAGAGGCTTCAAGGGGATATAGATAGGATAAGTGAGTGGGCAAGAACATGGCAAATGGAATATAATGTGAGGAATGTGAAATTATCCACTTTGGTAGGAAAAATAGAAAAGCAGAGTATTTTTTAAATGGTGAGAGATTGGGAAATGTTGGTGTTCAGAGGGACCTGGGTGTCCTTGTACACGAATCACTGAAAGTTAACATGCAGGTACAGCAAGCAATTAGGAAAGTGAATGGTATGTTGGCCTTTATTACAAGAGGATTTGAGTAGAAGAGTAAAGACGTCTTACTGAAATTATATAGGGCCCTGGTGAGACCACACCTGGAGTATTATGTGAAGTTTTGGTCTCCTTATCTAAGGAAGGATATACTTGCCATAGAGGGAGTGCAACAAAGGTTCACCAGACTGGTTCCTGGGATGGGGGGATTGTCCTGTGAGGAGAGATTGAGTAGACTAGGCCTATATTCTCGAGTTTAGAAGAATGAGAAGTGATCTCATTGAAACATACAAAATTCTTACAGGGCTTGACAGGGTAGATACAGGGAGGATGTTTCCCCTGGCTGGGGAGTCTAGAACCAGGGGTCACAGTCTCAGAATAAGGGGTCGGCCATTTAGGACTGAGATGAGGAGAAATTTCTTCACTCAGAGGGTGGTGAATCTTTGGAATTCTCTCCCCCAGAGGGCTGTGGAGGCTCAGTCATTGAGTAGATTCAAGACAGAGAGCGATAGATTTTTGAATATTAAAGGAATCAAGGGATATGGGGATAGTGCAGGAACGTGGAGACGAGGGAGAAGATCAGCCATGATCTTATTGAATGGCGGAGCGGGCTCGAGGGGCCAAATGGCCGACTCCTGCTCCTATTTCTTATGTCAACTGTTAATTTTAAATCTGAGATTGATAGATTTTTGTTAACCAAAGATATTAAGGGATATGGGGCAAAGGCGGGCAAAGGGTTGGCTCCTAGCGACACTGGTGCTGTCGGAATGTAAAAGATCCCATGGCACTATGCTGGGAGATGAGAATTTTTTTACGCAGCGAGTTGTTGTGACCTGGAACGCGCTGCCTGAAAGGGCGGTGGAAGCAGATTCAATAGTAACTTTCAAAAGGGAATTGGAGAAATACTTGATGGGGAAAATTGCAGGGCTTTGGGAAAGAGCAGGGGGGAGTGGGACTAATTGGAGAGCTCGTTCAAAGAGCCAGCACAGGCACGATGGACCGAATGGCCTCTCTCTGTGCTGTATCATAGAAACATAGAAGATAGGAGCAGGAGTAGGCCATTCTGCCCCTCGAGCCTGCTCCGCCATTCAATGCGATCATGGCTGATCATCCAAATTCAGTACCCTGGCCCTGCTTTCTCCCCATATCCCTTGATCCCGTTAGCCTTAAGAAATATATCTAACTCCTTCTTGAATATATTTAATGAATTGGCCTCAACTGCCTCTGTGGTAGAGAATTCCACAGGTTCACCACTCTCTGGGTGAAGAAATTCCTCCTCATCTCAGTCCTAAATGACTTACCCCTTATCCTTAGACTGTGACCCCTGGTTCTGGACTCCCCCGCCATCGAGAACATCCTTCCTGCATCTAGTCTGCCCGTCCTGTCAGAATTTTATAAGTTTCGATGAGATCCCCTCTCATTCTTCTAAACTCCAGCGAGTAAAAGCCCAATTGACCCAATCTCTCCTCATACGTCATTCCTGCCACCCCAGGTGTCAGTCTGGTGAATCTTCGCTGCACTCCCTCCATGGCAAGAACATCCTTCCTCAGATAAGGCGACCAAAACTGCACACAATACTCAAGGTGTGTCAGTCTATGACTGGCCCAAGGCAACTCTGGGAGGAAATAGTTAACGAGAAGGGTAAATTTATAGAAATGGTTTTCAAGCAGAGCACTGAACCGGATTAATCCCGGAGTGACGCCCTAATCTGGATTAATCCCGGAGTGAAACACCGAACCAGATTAACCACCGAGTGACACACTGAACCAGATTAACCCCCGAGTGACACACTGAACCAGATTAACCCCCAAGTGACACACTGAACCAGATTAACCCCCGAGTGACACCCTAATCTGGATTAATCCCGGAGTGACACACCGAACCAGATTAACCCCGGAGTGACACACTGAACCAGATTAACCCCCGAGTGACACACTGAACCAGATTAACCCCCGAGTGACACACTGAACCAGATTAACCCCCGAGTGACACACTAAACCAGATTAACCCCCGAGTGACACACTGAACCAGATTAACCCCGGAGTGACACACCGAACCAGATTAACCCCCGAGTGACACACCGAACCGGATTAACCCCCGAGCGACCCACTGAACCGGATTAACCCCCGAGTGACCCACTAAACCGGATTAACCCCCAAGTGACACACTGAACCAGATTAATCCCAGAGTGACACACCGAACCAGATTAACCCGGAGTGACACACTGAACCAGATTAACCCCGAGTGACACACTGAACCAGATTAACCCCCGAGTGACACACTGAACCCGGATTAACCCCCGAGTGACACACCGACCCGGATTAACACCCGAGTGACACACTGAACCAGATTAACCCCGGAGTGACCCACTGAACCGGATTAACCCCGGAGTGACACCCTGAACCGGATTAACCCCGGAGTGACACACCGACCCGGATTAACCCCGGAGTGACACCCTGAACCGGATTAACCCCGGAGTGACACACCGACCCGGATTAACCCCGGAGTGACACACCGACCCGGATTAACCCCGGAGTGACACCCTGAACCGGATTAACCCCGGAGTGGCACACCGACCCGGATTAACCCCGGAGTGACACACCGACCCGGATTAACCCCCGAGTGACACCCTGAACCAGATTAACCCCGGAGTGACCCACCGACCCGGATTAACCTCGGAGTGACCCACCGACCCGGATTAACCTCGGAGTGACCCACCGACCCGGATTAACCCCGGAGTGACACATCGACCCGGATTAACCCCGGAGTGACACACCGACCCGGATTAACCCCCGAGTGACACCCTGAACCGGATTAACCCCGGAGTGACACACCGACCCGGATTAACCCCCGAGTGACACACCGAACCAGATTAACCCCGGAGTGACACATCGACCCGGATTAACCCCAGAGTGACCCACCGACCCGGATTAACCTGGAGTGACCCACCGACCCGGATTAACCCCGGAGGAACACCCTGAACCGGATTAACCCGGAGTGACCCACCAACCCGGATTAACACGCCGACCCGGATTAACCCCCGAGTGACACACCGACCCGGATTAACCCCCGAGTGACACACCGACCCGGATTAACCCCGGAGTGACACACCGACCCGGATTAACCCCAGAGTGACCAACCGACCCGGATTAACCCCAGAGTGACCCACCGACCCAGATTAACCCCGGAGTGACCCACCGACCCGGATTAACCCCGGAGTGACACACCGACCCGGATTAACCCCGGAGTGACACACCGACCCGGATTAACCCCGGAGGGACCCACCGACCCGGATTAACCCCAGAGTGACACACCGACACGGATTAACCCTGGAGTGAACCACCGACCCGGATTAACCCCGGAGTGAACCACCGACCCGGATTAACCCCGGAGTGACACACTGACCCGGATTAACCCCGGAGTGACCCACCGACCCGGATTAACCCCGGAGTGACCCACCGACCCGGATTACTCACGAGTCACCGTCTTCTCCCAGGAAGGTGTAGGGATTGAGCGTGTCAGCGGCTCCGGGACCAGGCTCCAGCTCCACGATGGCCCCGGGCTCCTCATCCCCGGCCTCCCGCAGCCGGCAGGACCGCTCCAGGGCCTCCGACAGCGACTCGCTGAGCGACTGTGATCCATAGGAGGAGTCGAGGCGTTCGGCCTCGGCCTTGGGGTCCGGCCCGGCCCCCAGCTCCCGGTCCCCGGCCCCCAGCGGCTGGGCCAGCGGGCAGGAGGCCGAGTCCAGCCGGCCGCTCAGGGACTGCGAACCGTACGAGGAGTCCAGGCGCTCGGCCTCGGGGTCCGACTGACAGCGCCAGGCCTCGGGCTCCATCTCCCCGGTCTCAATTACAACCACTCGCCCCGGACCCGAGACTCAAAACTCAGCAAAAATCGCAGCCGGGGCCGCGCCCCCTCACTGTCAATCACCCTGACCCCGCCCCCTCACAGTCAATCACCCGGGCCCCGCCCCCTCACAGTCAATCACCCGGGCCCCGCCCCCTCACAGTCAATCACCCTGACCCCGCCCCCTCACCGCCAATCACCCGGGCCCCGCCCCCTCACAGTCAATCACCCGGGCCCCGCCCCCTCACAGTCAATCACCCTAACCCCGCCCCCTCACCGTCAATCACCCTGACCCCGTCCCCTCACTGTCAATCACCCGGGCCCCGCCCCCTCACAGTCAATCACCCGGGCCCCGCCCCCTCACAGTCAATCACCCTAACCCCGCCCCCTCACCGTCAATCACCCGGGGCCCCGCCCCCTCACTGTCAATCACCGGGGCCCCGCCCCCTCACAGTCAATCACCCGGGCCCCGCCCCCTCACAGTCAATCACCCTAACCCCGCCCCCTCACCGTCAATCACCCTGACCCCGTCCCCTCACTGTCAATCACCCGGGCCCCGCCCCCTCACAGTCAATCACCCTGACCCCGCCCCCTCACCGCCAATCACCCGGGCCCCGCCCCCTCACAGTCAATCACCCGGGCCCCGCCCCCTCACAGTCAATCACCCTAACCCCGCCCCCTCACCGTCAATCACCCTGACCCCGTCCCCTCACTGTCAATCACCCGGGCCCCGCCCCCTCACAGTCAATCACCCGGGCCCCGCCCCCTCACAGTCAATCACCCTGACCCCGCCCCCTCACAGTCAATCACCCTGACCCCGCCCCCTCACAGTCAATCACCCTGACCCCGCCCCCTCACCGTCAATCACCCTGACCCCGCCCCCTCTGTCAATCAACCGGGGCCCCGCCCCCTCACTGTCAATCACACTAACCCCGCCCACTCACTGTCAATCACCCGGGGCCCCGCCCACTCACTGTCAATCACCCGGGGCCCCGCCCCCTCACTGTCAATCACCCTAACCCCGCCCCCTCACCGTCAATCACCCTGACCCCGTCCCCTCACCGTCAATCACCCGGGGCCCCGCCCCCTCACTGTCAATCACACTAACCCCGCCCCCTCACTGACAATCACCCTGACCCCGCCCCCTCACTGTCAATCACCCTGACCCCGCCCCCTCACTGTCAATCACCCTGACCCCGCCCCCTCACTGTCAATCACCCTGACCCCGCCCCCTCTCAGTCAATCACCCTGACCCCGCCCCCTCACAGTCAATCACCCGGGGCCCCGCCCCCTCACAGTCAATCACCCGGGGCCCCGCCCCCTCACAGTCAATCACCCGGTGCCCCGCCCCCTCACAGTCAATCACCCGGGGCCCCGCCCCCTCACAGTCAATCACCCGGGGCCCCGCCCCCTCACAGTCAAACACCCTCACCCCGCCCCCTCACAGTCAAACACCCTCACCCCGCCCCCTCACTGTCAATCACACTGACCCCGTCCCCTCACTGTCAATCACACTGACCCCGCCCCCTCACTCTCAATCACACTGACCCCGCCCCCTCACTGTCAATCACCCTGACCCTGCCCCCTCACTGTCACTCACCGGGGACCCCGCCCCCTCGCTCGCAATCACCTGGGGCCCCGCCCCCTCGCTGTCACTCACCGGGGAACCCGCCCCCTCGCTGTCAATCACCCGGGGCCCCGCCCCCTCGCTGTCACTCACCGGGGACCCCGCCCCCTCGCTGTCACTCACCCGGGGCCCCGCCCGTCACTGTCACTCACCCGGGGTCCCGCCCGTCACTGTCACTCACCCGGGGCCCCGCCCCTCACTGTCACTCACCCGGGGCCCCGCCCCCTCACTGTCAATCACCCGGGGCCCCGCCCCCTCACTGTCAATCACCCGGGGCCCCGCCCCCTCACTATCGCTCCCCTGGCCCCGCCCCTCTGTGTCGCTCCCCTGGCCCCGCCCCTCTCACTGTTTCACTCCCGACCCCGCCTCTGTCACTGTATCACTCCCCTGACCCCGCCCCCTCACTGTATCCCTCCCCTGGCCCCGCCCCTCTCTGTGTTGCTCCCCTCGTCCCGCCCCCTCTCACTATCACTCCCCTGGCCCCGCCCCTCTCACTGTATCACTCCCCTGGCCCCGCCCTTCTCACTGTATCACTGCACTGGCCCCGCCCCTCTCACTGTATCACTCCCCTGGCCCCGCCCCTCTCACTGTATCACTGCACTGGCCCCGCCCCTCTCACTG
Source organism: Somniosus microcephalus (assembly GCF_052327205.1). Taxonomy (NCBI): domain Eukaryota; kingdom Metazoa; phylum Chordata; class Chondrichthyes; order Squaliformes; family Somniosidae; genus Somniosus; species Somniosus microcephalus. Next base: position 246,052,179 of record NC_140995.1, on the reverse strand, counting down.
TACCACTCCCATGGCCCCGCCTCTCTCACTGTACCACTCCCATGGCCCCGCCCCTCTCACTGTATCACTGCCCTGGCCCCGCCTCTATCACTCCCTCTGGCACTGCCCCTCTCACTATCACTCCCCTGGCCCCGCCCCCTGGCCCCACCCACACTCCCTCTCCCTCCCCTCGCCCCGCCCCGCCCCTCTCTATCACGTCCATGGCCCCGCCCACTCTCACTGTATCACTCACCTGGCCCCGCCCCCTCTCACTGCATCACTCCCCTGGCCCCGCCCACTCTCACTGTATCACTCCCCCTGGCCCCGCCCCTCTCTGTATCACTCTCACTGTATCCCTCCCCTGGCCCCGCCCCTCTCTGTATCACTCCCCTGGCCCTGCCCCCTCTCACTGTATCACCCCCTGGCCCCGCCCACTCTCACCATTTCACTCCACTGGCCCCGCCCTGGCCCCACCCCTCTCACTGCATCATTCCCCTGGCACCGCCCCCTCTCTATCACTCCCCTGGAGCCACGAGTCATCAGAGAGTGCTGAGAGTTTGGGTAAGTGTGAGTTAGGGTAAGTGGGGTGTTAGGTGCTCTTTTCAAACTTTAACTCTGTGGGTTGTAGTTAATAAGGCCTTTCTGGTGCAGAGTGACTGTTGGTAACCATTTAACTGGTGTAATTAGAGGGATTGATTTAATTTAAATCCAATTAATTAAAGGGGAAAATAGCATCTAAAATCAGGCAGAGGGTGTACATAACTAACAATAAAAAATTTAATTAATTACATAGAATGGAGCAGGTGATGTGTTACTGTTGCAAGATGTGGGAGCCGGTGAACCCCATTGAGGCTCACGGTGATTACGTCTGTGACAAGTGTCTGCTGCTACAGGAACTCCAGCTCTGTTGATGAGCTGGAGTCTGAGCTTCAGACACTGCGACACATCAGGGAGGGGGAGAAGTACCTGGACTTTGTGTATCAGGAGGTGGTCACACCTATGAAGTTAATTAATTTAGATGTAGCCCATGGTCAGGGACAGGACGGTGTGACTACGAGTGAGGCAGGTACGGGGATCCAGGAGGGAGAGCTGGAGGAGCCGCAGCCCTTGCTCTTGTCCAACAGGTTCGAGGTTCTTACTCCCTGTGGGGACAGGAGCAGGGACTGCAGGGAGGATGAGCAACCTGGCCACAGCACCGTGGAACGGGGGGCCATTCAAGAGGGGGGAGTAAATAGAAATGTTGTAGTGGTAGGGGATAGTATTATTAGGGGGATAGATAGAGTTCTCTGCAGCCGAGAGCGAGAGTCCCGAAGGCTGTGTTGCCTACCCGGTGCCAGGGTTAAGGACATCTCCTCTGGGCTGGAAAGAAACTTGCAGTGAGAGGGGGTGGATCCAGTTGTCGTGGTCCATGTTGGTACAAACGACGTAGATAGGACTAGGAAGCCGGTTCTGTTAAAGGAGTATGAGCAGCTAGGGGTCAAATTAAAAAACAGAACCTCAAGGGAGCCACGAGCGAATTTGGCTAGGACAAATAAAATTAGAGAGTTAAATGTGTGGCTCAAACACTGGTGTGGGAGAAATGGGTTTTGCTTCCTGGGACACTGGCACCAGTACTGAGGCAGGAGGGAGCTGTTCCGTTGGGACGGGCTTCACTTGGCCAGTGCTGGGACTAGAGTCCTGGCGGATCATATAACTAGGGCTGCAGAGAGGGCTTTAAACTAACTAGTGGGGGGGGAGGTTCCTAGAGAGCAAATAATAAAAATGACAACAGAGAAGGTCATAGACTTAGGTAGCAGTAGGGAAATTAAAAACCAGAGCGTGTCAGGAAGGGGCAGAAGGTATGGAGTAAAAGGTAAAGTAATAAAAAGGGCAAAAGCAGGAACTAAGTGTCACAAAACATATTTGAAAGTTCTCTATCTGAATGCACGTAGCATTCGTAACAAAATAGATGAGTTAATGGCACAAATATGGGTATGATCTTGTGGCCATTACAGAAACATGGCTGCAGGGTGACAATGCCTGGGAATTAAACATACCAGGTTATTTAACGATCAGGAAGGACAGGCAGGAAGGAAGGGGAGGTGGGGTGGCTATGTTAATAAAGGAAGGAATCACTGTAATACAGAGAAATGATATTGGGTCAAAAGATCAGGATAATGAAACAGTTTGGGTGGAGGTAAGGAATAATAAGGGGAAAAAAACATTAGTGGGCGTAGTCTATAGGCCTCCGAACAGTGGCAACTCTGTTGGACGGAGTATCAATCAGGAAACAGTTGAGGCTTGTAATAAGGGAACATCTATAATTATGGGGGATTTTAACTATCATATTAATTGGACAAATCAAATTGGGCAGGGCTGCCTTGAGGATGAGTTCATTGAGTGTATTAGGGATGGGTTTCTTGAGCAGTATGTAACTGAACCGACCAGGGGGCAAGCAACCTTAGATCTGGTCCTGTGTAACGAGACAGGATTAATTAAAAATGTCCTAGTAAAGGATCCCCTTGGAATGAGTGACCATAACATGGTTGAATTCCATATTCAATTAGAGGGTGAGAAGGTTGGATCTCAAACAAGCGTGCTAAGCTTGAATAAAGGAGACTATGAAGGTATGAGAGCGGAATTGAGTAGAGTGGATTGGGAAAATAGATTAAAGGGTAAGACGATACATGATCAGTGGTGTACATTTAAGGAGTTATTTTACAACTTCCAAAAAATATATATTCCACTGAGAAGAAAAGGGTGTAAAAGAAAAGACAGCCATCCGTGGCTAAGTAAAGAAATTAAGGATAGTATTCGACTAAAAACAAGGGCATATAAGGTAGCCAAATCTAGTGGGAGGATAGAGGATTGGGAAAACTTTAAAAGACAGCAAAAAATAACAAAAAGATTGATTAAGAAAGGGAAGATAGATTATGAAAGTAAATTAGCAAAAAATATAAAAACAGATAGTAAGAGTTTTTATAGTTATATAAAAAGAAAAAGGGTGGCTAAAGTAAATGTTGGTCCCTTAGAGGATGAGACCGGGAAATTAATGGTGGGAAATATGGAGATGGCAAAAACACTGAATGAATATTTTGTATCAGTCTTTACAGTAGAGGACACTAAGAATATCCCAACACTGGACAAACAGGGGGCTATGGGGGGGAGGAGCTAAACACGATCAAAATCACTAAGGAAGTGGTACTCGGTAAAATAATGGGACTCAAGGCGGATAAATCACCTGGACCTGATGGCTTACATCCTAGGGTCTTGAGGGAAGTGGCGGTAGGGATTGTGGATGCATTAGTAATAATTTTCCAAAACTCCCTGGACTCAGCAAAGGTCCCGGCAGACTGGAAAACTGCTAATGTAACACCCTTATTTAAAAAGGGCAGTAGACAGAAGGCTGGAAACTATAGACCGGTTAGCCTAATGTCTGTGGTAGGTAAAATTTTGGAGTCCATTATTAAGGAGACAGTAACAGGACATTTGGATAATCATAATTTAATAGGACAAAGTCAGCATGGTTTTATGAAGGGGAAGTCATGTTTGACAAATTTGCTGGAGTTCTTTGAGGAAGTAACATTTTGGGTGGATAAAGGGGAACTAGTGGACGTAGTGTATTTAGACTTCCAAAAGGCATTTGACAAGGTGCCACACAAAAGATTATTGCTTAAGATAAAAAATCACGGGATTGGGGGTAATATTCTGGCATGGATAGAGGATTGGCTATCTAACAGAAGGCAGAGAGTTGGGATAAATGGTTCATTCTCAGACTGGCAATCAGTAACTAGTGGTGTTCCGCAGGGGTCAGTGCTGGGTCCCCAACTCTTTACAATCTATATTAACGATTTGGAGGAGGGGACCGAGTGTAACATATCAAAGTTTGCAGATGATACTAAGAGTCATAGAGTCATAGAGTTTTACAGCACAGAAAGAGGCCCTTCGGCCCATCGTGTCTGCGCCGCCCATCCATCCCTGTCCAGTCTAATCCCATTTTCCAGCATTTGGTCCATAGCCTTGTATGCAATGGCATTTCAAGTGCTCATCCAAATGCTTCTTGAATGCTGTGAGGGTTCCTGCCTCTACCACCCTTTCAGGCATTGAGTTCCACATTCCAACCACCCTCTGGGTGAAGAAGTTCCTCCTCAAATCCCCTCTAAATCTCCTGCCCCTTACCCTGAATCTATGCCCCCTTGTTATTGACCCCCCTACTAAGGGGAAAAGTTCCTCTTTATCTACCCTATCTATGCCCCTCATTATTTTGTACACCTCAATCAGGTCCCCCCTCAGCCTTTTTTGCTCCAAGGAAAACAACCCCAGCCTGTCCAGCCTCTCTTCATAGCTGAGGCGCTCCATCCCAGGTAACATCCTGGTGAATCTTCTCTGCACCCTCTCCAAAGCAATCACATCCTTCCTATAGTGAGGCGACCAGAACTGCACACAGTACTCCAGCTGTGGCCTCACCAGCGTTTTGTACAGCTCCATCATAACCTCCCTGCTCTTATATTCTATGCCTCGGCTAATGAAGGCAAGTATCCCATATGCCTTTTTAACCACTTTATCTACCTGTTCCGCTGCCTTCAGGGATCTATGTACATGTACACCAAGGTCCCTCTGACCCTCTGTACTTCCTAGGGTCCTACCACTCATTGTGTATTCCCTTGCCTTATTTGTCCATCCAAAATGCATCACCTCGCACTTTTCAGGGTTAAATTCCATTTGCCACTTTTCCGCCCATCTGACCAACCCGTTTATATCGTCCTGTAGCCTGAGGCTTTCCTCCTCGCAATTTACCACCCCACCAATTTTCGTGTCATCTGCGAACTTACTGATCATACCTTTTACATTCTCATCCAAATCATTTATGTAGATCACAAACAACAAGGGACCCAGCACCGATCCCTGAGGTACCCCACTGGACACAGGCTTCCAGTCACAAAAGCAACCTTCGACCATCACCCTCTGCCTCCTGCCACTCAGCCAGTTTAGGATCCAACGCGCCAAGGCACCCTGGATCCCATGGGCTCTTACCTTCTTGACCAGTCTCCTATGCGGGACTTTGTCAAAAGCTTTACTGAAGTCCATGTAAACCACATCCACAGCATTTCCCTCATCCACCCCCCTAGTCACCCCCTCGAAAAATTCAATCAGATTTGTCAGACATGATTTACCCTTGACAAAGCCATGCTGACTATCCCCGATTAATCCTTGCCTCTCCAAGTGGAGACTAATTTTGTCCCTCAGAATTTTTTCCAATAATTTCCCTACCACAGATGTTAGGCTCACTGGCCTGTAATTCCCTGGTTTATCCCTGCTACCCTTCTTGAATAATGGTACTACGTTAGCTGTTCTCCAGTCCTCTGGTACATCCCCTGTGGCCAGAGAGGTTCTGAAAATTTGTGTCAGAGCCCCTGCAATCTCCTCCTTTGCCTCCCACAGCAGCCTGGGATACATCTCGTCCGGGCCTGGGGATTTATCCACTTTTTGGCCTGCTAAAACCGCTAGCACCTCCTCCCTCTCGATGCTAATATGTTCAAGTATGTCACAGTCCCCCTGCCCGATTTCTATGTCTGCATCGTCTTTCTCCATAGTGAACACAGATGCAAAAAATTCATTTAAAACCCCGCCTACATCATCTGGCTCTACACACAGATTGCCACTTTGGTCCCTAATGGGCCCTACCCTTTCCCTGGTTATCCTCTTGCCCTTAATATACTTATAAAACATCTTAGGATTTTCCTTTATTTTGCTCGCCAGTGTTATTTCATGGCCCCTCCTCGCCCTCCTAATTTCTTTTTTAAGTACGCCCCTGCACTTTTTATACTCCTCTAGGGCTTCTTCCGTCTTTAGTCTTTTGTAACTGCCAAAAGCCCCCCTTTTATTCCTAATGCATTTTTGTATATCCCTTGTCATCCAAGGTTCCCTTTGCTTGTTGGTCCCACCCTTGACCTTTACAGGAACATGTTGGCGTTGTACTCTCTCTATTTCCCTTCTGAAAGTCTCCCACTGTTTTGATGTGGATTTTCCTATAAGTAGCTGCTCCCAGTCCACTTTGGCCAGATCCTGCCTTATCATATTAAGATGGGAGGGAAAGTAGTGAGTGAGGAGGACATAAAAAACCTGCAAGGGGACATAGACAGGCTAAGTAAGTGGGCAGAGATTTGGCAGATGGAATACAATACTGGAAAGTGTGAGGTTATGCACTTTGGCTGGAAAAATCGTAGAGCAAGTTATTATCTTAATGGCAAGAAACTGGAAAGTACTGAAGTACAAAGGGATCTGGGGGTCCTGGTGCACGAAACTCAAAAGGTTAGTATGCAGGTGCAGCAAGTGATTAAGAAGGCCAATGGAATGTTGGCTTTCATTGCTAGGGGGATAGAATATAAAAATAGGGAGGTATTGCTTCAGTTGTACAGGGTATTGGTGAGACCGCACCTGGAATACCGCGTACAGTTTTGGTGTCCATACTTAAGAAAAGACATACTTGCTCTCGAGTCAGTACAAAGAAGGTTCACTCGGTTAATCCCGGGGATGAGGGGATGGACATATGAGGAGAGGTTGAGTAGATTGGGACTCTACTCATTGGAGTTCAGAAGAATGAGAGGCGATCTTATTGAAACATATAAGATTGTGAAGGGGTTGGATTGGGTGGATGCGGGGAGGATGTTCCCGATGATGGGTGAAACTAGAACTAGGGGGCATAGTCTTAGAATAAGGGGCTGCTCTTTCAAAACTGAGATGAGGAGGAACTACTTCACTCAGAGGGTGGTAGGTCCATGGAATATGCTGCCCCAAAAAGCTGTAGAAGCTACATCATTACATAAAGTTAAAACAGAAATAGACAGTTTCCGAGAAGTAAAGGGAATTAAGGGTGACGGGGAGCGGGCAGGAATTTGGACATGAGACTAGGTTCGGATCGGTCATGGCCCTGTGGGTAGCGGAGCGGGCCCAGGGGCCGTGTAGCCTGATCCTGCTCCTATTTCGTGTGTCTAATTCTGTTAGATTCAGGAGATGGTTCTGTGATAGTAGATTGGCGGTTAGGATCAGATCAGCCATGATCTTATTGAATGGCGGAGCAGGCTCGAGGGGCCGATTGGCCTGCTCCTGCTCCTATTTCTTATGCTATTTTGTTCTTATGCCCACTCTCACTGTATCCCTCCCCTGGCCCTGCCCCTCTCTGTATCACTCCCCTGGCCCCGCCCACTCTCACTGTATCCCTCCCCTGGCCCCGCCCCTCTCTGTATCACTCCCCTGGCCCCGCCCCTCTCTGTATCACTCCCCTGGCCCCGCCCACTCTCACGGTATCCCTCCCCTGGCCCCGCCCCTCTCTGTATCACTCCCCTGGCCCCGCCCACTCTCACTATCACTCCCCTGGCCCCACCCCCTCTCACTGTGTCACACCCCTGGCCCCGCCTCCTCTCTGTATCACTGCACTAGCCCCGCCCCTCTCACTATCACTCCCACGGCCCCACCCCCCTCTGTGTCACTACCACTGGCCCCGCCCCTCTCTGTGTCACTACCACTGGCCTCGCCCCCTCTCGCTGTATCACTCCCCTGGCCCCGCCCCTCTCATTGTATCCCTCCCTGGCCCCGCCCCTCTCATTGTATCCCTCCCTGGCCCCGCCCCTCTCTGTATCACTCCCCTGGCCCTGCCCACACTCACTGTATCACTCCCCTGGCCCCGCCCCCTCACTGTATCACTCCCCTGGCCCCGCCCCCTCACTGTATCACTCCCCTGGCCCCGCCCCCTCACTGTATCACTCCCCTGGCCCCGCCCCCTCCCTGTGTCACTCCCCTGGCCCCGCCCCCTCACTATCACTCCCCTGGCCCCGCCCCTTTCACTATCACTCCTCTGGCCCCGCACCTCTCACTGTCTCACTCCCCTGGCCCCGCCCCTCTCTGTATCACTCCCCTGGCCCCGCCCCTCTCTATATCACTCCCCTGGCCCCGCCCCTCTCTGTATCACTCCCCTGGCCCCGCCCCCTCACTATCACTCCCCTGGCCCCGCCCCTTTCACTATCACTCCCCTGGCCCCACCCCTCTCACTGTCTCACTCCCCTGGCCCCACCCCTCTCACTGTCTCACTCCCCTGGCCCCGCCCCCTCACTATATCACTCCCCTGGCCCTGCCCCCTGGTCCCACCCACACTCTGTATCCCTCCCCTGGCCCCGCCCACTCTGTGTCCCTCCCCTGGCCCCGCCCCCTCACTGTATCACTCCCCAGGCCCCGCCCCCTCTCACTGTATCACACCCCTGGCCCCGCCCCTCTCTGTATCACTCCCCTGGCCCCGCCCCCTCACTGTATCACTCCCCTGGCCCCGCCCCTCGCTGTATCACTCCCCTGGCCCCGCCCCCTCCCTGTCTCACTCCCCAGGCCCCGCCCCCTCACTGTATCCCTCCCCTGGCCCCGCCCCCTCACTGTATCACTCCCCTGGCCCCGCCCCCTCACTGTATCACTCCCCTGGCCCCGCCCCCTCACTGTATCACTCCACTGGCCCCGCCCCCTCCCTGTGTCACTCCCCTGGCCCCGCCCCCTCACTATCACTCCCCTGGCCCCGCCCCTTTCACTATCACTCCTCTGGCCCCGCACCTCTCACTGTCTCACTCCCCTGGCCCCGCCCCTCTCTGTATCACTCCCCTGGCCCCGCCCCTCTCTATATCACTCCCCTGGCCCCGCCCCTCTCTGTATCACTCCCCTGGCCCTGCCCCCTCACTATCACTCCCCTGGCCCCGCCCCCTCACTATCACTCCCCTGGCCCCGCCCCTTTCACTATCACTCCCCTGGCCCCACCCCTCTCACTGTCTCACTCCCCTGGCCCCACCCCTCTCACTGTCTCACTCCCCTGGCCCCGCCCCCTCACTATATCACTCCCCTGGCCCTGCCCCCTGGCCCCACCCACACTCTGTATCCCTCCCCTGGCCCCGCCCACTCTGTGTCCCTCCCCTGGCCCCGCCCCCTCACTGTATCACTCCCCAGGCCCCGCCCCTCTCACTGTATCACACCCTGGCCCCGCCCCTCTCTGTATCACTCCCCTGGCCCCGCCCCCTCACTGTATCACTCCCCTGGCCCCGCCCCTCGCTGTATCCCTCCCCTGGCCCCGCCCCCTCACTGTGTCACTCCCCAGGCCGCGCCCCCTCTCACTGTATCACTCCCCTGGCCCCGCCCCTTTCACTATCACTCCTCTGGCCCCACCCCTCACTGTATCACTCCCCAGGCCCCGCCCCCTCTCATTGTATCACTCCCACTGGCCCTGCCCCCTCTCACTGTATCCCACCCCTGGCTCCACCCCTCTCTGTATCACTCCCCTGGCCCCACCCCCTCTCTGTCACTCCCCTGGCCCCGCCCCTTCTCACTATCTCACTCCCCTGGCCCCGCCCCCTCACACTATCACTCCCCTGGCCCCGCCCCCTCACACTATCACTCCCCTGGCCCCGCCCCCTTTCACTATCACTCCACTAGCCCTGCCCCCTCTCACTATCACTCCCACGGCCCCACCCCCTCTCTGTGTCACTACCACTGGCCCCGCCCCTCTGTGTCACTCCCCTGGCCCCGCCCCTTCACTGTATCGCTCCCCTGGCTCTGCCCCTCCCTGTATCACTCCCCTGGCCCCGCCCACTCTCACTGTCTCACTCCCCTGGCCCCACCCCTCTCACTGTCTCACTCCCCTGGCCCCGCCCCCTCACTATATCACTCCCCTGGCCCTGGCCCCACCCACACTCTGTATCCCTCCCCTGGCCCCGCCTACTCTGTGTCCCTCCCCTGGCCCCGCCCACTCTGTGTCCCTCCCCTGGCCCCGCCCCCTCACTGTATCACTCCCCAGGCCCCGCCCCCTCTCACTGTATCACACCCCTGGCCCCGCCCCTCTCTGTATCACTCCCCTGGCCCCGCCCCCTCACTGTATCACTCCCCTGGCCCCGCCCCTCGCTGTATCACTCCCCTGGCCCCGCCCCCTCCCTGTCTCACTCCCCAGGCCCCGCCCCCTCACTGTATCCCTCCCCTGGCCCCGCCCCCTCACGGTATCACTCCCCTGGCCCCGCCCCCTCACTGTATCACTCCACTGGCCCCGCCCCCTCCCTGTGTCACTCCCCTGGCCCCGCCCCCTCACTATCACTCCCCTGGCCCCGCCCCTTTCACTATCACTCCTCTGGCCCCGCACCTCTCACTGTCTCACTCCCCTGGCCCCGCCCCTCTCTGTATCACTCCCCTGGCCCCGCCCCCTTTCACTATCACTCCACTAGCCCTGCCCCCTCTCACTATCACTCCCACGGCCCCACCCCCTCTCTGTGTCACTACCACTGGCCCCGCCTCCTCTCACTGTATCACTCCCCTGGACCCGCCCCTCCCTGTATCACTCCCCTGGCCCCGCCCACTCTCACTATCACTCCCCTGGCCCCGCCTCCTCTCACTGTATCACTCCCCTGGCCCCGCCCACTCTCACTGTATCACTCCCCTGGCCCCGCCCACTCTCACTGTATCACTCCCCTGGCCCCGCCCCTCTCACTGTGTCACTCCCCTGGTCCTGCCCTCTCTCACTGTCACACCCCTGGCCCCGCCCACACTATCCCTCCCCTGGCCCCGCCCCTCTCACTGTATCCCTCCCCTGGCCCCACCCCTCCGTATCACTCCCCTGGCCCCGCCCCTCTCACTATCACTCCCCTGGCCCCGCCCCCTCTCCCCTGTATCACTCCCCCTGGCCCCGCCCCCTCACTATCACTCCCCTGGCACCGCCCCCTCTCACTGTGTCACTCCCATGGCACTGCCCCCTCGCACTATGTCACTCCCATGGCACTGCCCCCTCGCACTGTGTCACTCCCCTGGCCCCGCCCCTCTCAATGTGTCACTCCCCTGGCCCCGCCCCTCTCAATGTGTCACTCCCCTGGCCTCGCCCTTCTCACTATATCACTCCCCCGGCCCCACCCCCTCTCTGTCACTACCACTGGCCCCACCCCTCTGTGTCACTCCCCTGGCCCCGCCCCCTCTCCTTGTATCACTCCCCTGGCCCCACCCTGCCCCCTCTCACTTTCCATACCTCGGGAGCCTACTGTCAAGAAGGGCAGACGTCGATGACGAAGTCCAACACCGCCTTCAGTGTACCAGTGCAGCCTTCGGTCACCTGAGGAGGAGAGTATTTTAAGACCAGGACCTCAAACCCGGCACTAAGCTCATGGTCTACAGGGCAGCAGCGATACCCGCCCTCCTGTATGCTTCAGAGACATGGACCATGTACAGCAGGCACCTCAAAGCACTGGAGAGGTACCACCAACGCTGCCTCCGCAAGATCCTGCAAATCCATTAGCAGGATAGGCGCACCATCAGTGTTCTCGCTCAGGCCAACATCCCCAGCATCGAAGCTTTGACCACGCTCGATCAGCTCCAATGGATGGGTCACATTGTCCGCATGCCTGATACGAGACTCCCAACACAAGTGCTCTACTCGGACCTCCGGCAAGCAAGAGAGCCCCAGGTGGGCAGAGGAAACGCTTCAAGGACACCCTCAAAGACTCCTTGAAAAAGTGTAACATCCCCACCGACACCTGGGAATCCCTGGCCCAAAACCGCACAAAGTGTAGGAGAAGCATCTGGGAAGGCGCCGAACACCTCGAGTCTCTTCGCCGGGAGCAAGCGGAAGCCAAGCGCAAACAGCGGAATGCACATCAACCCAAGCACCCCATCCACCCGCCCCTTCAACCACCGTCTGCCCCACCTGTGACAGAGACTGTAGGTCCCGCATTGGACTCATCAGTCACCTGAGAACTCATTTTCAGTGTGGAAGCAAGTCATCCTCGGTTCCGAGAGACTGCCTAAGAAGAAGGACTTGAATGTAGAAAGTATGATTAAGAAGTTTGTAGATTATACAAAAATTGGCCGTGTGGTTGATAATGAAGAAGGCGGTTGGCTGCAGACAGAATTCAATCCGGAGAAGTGTGAGGTAATGCATTTGGGGAGGGCTAACAAGGCAAGGAAATACACATTAAATGGTAGGACACTGAGAAGTGTAGAGGATCAGAGGGACCTTGGAGTGCATGTCCACAGATCCCTGAAGGTAGCAGGACAGGTAGATAAGGTGGTTAAGGAGGCATACGGGATACTTGCCTTTATTAGCCGAGGCATAGAATAGAAGAGCAGGGAGGTTATGCTTGAACTGTATAAAACACTAGTTAGGTCGCAGCTAGAATACTGCGTGCAGTTCTGGTCACCACATTACAGGAAGGGTGTGATTGCACTAGAGAGGGTGCAGAGGAGATTTACAAGGATGTTGCCTGGGCTGGGGAATTTTAGCTATGAGGAAAAATTGGATAGGCTGGGGTTGTTTTCTTTGGAACAGAGGAGGCTGAGGGGAGACCTAATTGAGGTGTATAAAATGATGAGGGGCTGAGATAGAGTGGATAGGAAGGACCTATCTCCCTTAGCAGAGAGGTCAATAACCAGGGGGCAGAGATTTAAAGTAATTGGTTGGCGGATTAGAGCGGAGTTGAGGTGACATTTTTTCACCCAGAGGGTGGTGGGGGTCTGGAACTCACTGCCTGAAACGGTGGTCGAGGCAGAAACCCTCATCACATTTAAAAAGTACTTGGATATGCACCTGAAGTGCTGAAACCTACAGGGCTACGGGCCAAGAGCTGGAAAGTGGGATTAGGGTGGGGAGCTCTTTGTCGGCTGGCACGGACATGATGGGTCGAATGGCCTCCTTCGGTGCTGTAAATTTCGATGATTCTATGATATGATTCTCCCTAGGGTGTGTGCGTTTCTCTAGGGTGTGCCACTGCCCCGGCACCATGCATTGGGTAGGCAATCTCATCCCATTGTCTCTGCTGATGCCCCTCTTTTCATGGGGTCTCAGTGAACTGGGGGGAAGTGAAATGGTGACCTATCGCTGGAGCAGGGCACAGACCACCACAGCGGGAAGGGCACTGAACCATCCTGCATCAGCACTCTCCTGGCTGGCCTGCCATCTCCCATCCTCCGTAAACTCTGCGGCCCTCATCCAAACTCGCACCAAGTCCCATTCACCCATCATCTCGCTGACCGACATCGTCTCCCAGTCCAGCAACGCCTCCATTTTAAAATTCTCATTCTTGTGTTCAAATCCCTCCATGGCCTCGCCCCTCCGTATCTCTGTAACCTCCTCCAGCCCCACAACCCCCCAAGATATCTGCGCTCCTCCAATTCTGGCCTCTTGCGCATCCCTGATTATAATCGCTCCACCATTGGTGGCCGTGCCTTCTGTTGCCGAGGTCCTAAGCTCTGGAATTCCCTCCCTAAACCTCTCCGCCTCGCCACTTCTCTCTCCTCCTTTAAGACGCTCCTTAAAACCAACCTCTTTGACCAAGCTTTTGGTCACCTGTCCTAATATCTCCTTATGTGGCTCGGTGTCAAATTTTGTTTGATAATCGCTCCTGTGAAGCGCCCTGGGACATTTTACTACGTTAAAGGCGCTATATAAATACAAGTTGTTGTTGCTGATTCAGGCCTTGAGGGAAAAGAAAATTGAGGCAAAATGAGCTTCAAACAATATATTTATTTTTTAACACGATAAAAATAGTCCAGTCAATGTGTGCGTGTTTCATACAAAATACTCCACAGGTTTGAATTAAAATGGAGCGTCAGTATTGACGACAACACAAGAATGAGTAGAGTGGGGGATTCGCGCCAGAGAGGAGTGCAGAGTGTTCAGTCAGACGCTCGATAGTGGTCTGATAATACCTGCTGCACTGGGATGGTCTTCACTGGGTGGCAGATGGCATCCCTCACCCTCTCCCGATTGTGGTGCAAGATCTGGTTGATGGTATATTCATTCTCCTCCCCGATATTGGTCAAGCGCAGGTCAAACTCCATCAGGGTCTTGTTCATCGACATTCCCTCTTGTAGCTGGCTCCCGCCCTCCTAACAGAAGAGAACAGGAAATCTCAGTGCAGTAGATAGAGAGAGACTGGAGAGACCTGAGAAAGAGATTGATGTCGACTTTTTAAACTGAATTCAATTTCTCAACCTTCCCTGGTAGCAGATCAACTCTGGATTATTAGTCCAGTCACATAAGCAGCTGTTAGCTACCACATCAGTCCAAGTCTGGTTATTGCCCAGGTGCTGCTGTCGGCCTGTGAACGGAGCTGGACACTGTGGGATTGTCAGCGAACAGACTCACTCCTGACCTGAAGCAGATTAACACACCTTCTACACTATCCCATCAAACACTCCCAGGACAGGTACAGCACGGGGTTAGATACAGAGTAAAGCTCCCTCTACACTGTCCCATCAAACACTCCCAGGGCCGTACAGCACGTGTTAGATACAGAGTAAAGCTCGCTCTACACTGTCCCATCAAACACTCCCAGGGCAGGTACAGCACGGGTTAGATACAGAGTAAAGCTCGCTCTACACTGTCCCATCAAACACTCCCAGGGCAGGTACAGTACGGGTTGGATACAGAGTAAAGCTCCCTCTGCACTGTCCCATCAAACACTCCCAGGTCAGGTACAGCACAGGTTGGATACAGAGTAAAGCTCCCTCTGCACTGTCCCATCAAACACTCCCAGGACAGGGACGGCACGGGTTAGATACAGAGTAAAGCTCCCCCTACACTGTCCCATCAAACACTCCCAGGGCAGGTACAGCACGGATTAGATAAACAATAAAGCTGCCTCTACACTGCCCCATCAAACACTCCCAGGGCAGGTACAGCACGGGTTAGATACAGAGTAAAGCTCCCTCTACACTGCCCCATCAAATACTCCCAGGGCAGGTACAGCACGGGTTAGATACAGAGTAAAGCTCCTTCTACACTGTCCCGTCAAACACTCGCAGGGCAGGTACAGCACGGGTTAGATACAGAGTAAAGCTCCCTCTACACTGCCCCATCAAACACTCCCAGGGCAGGTACAGCACGGGTTAGATACAGAGTAAAGCTCCCTCTACACTGCCCCATCAAACACTCCCAGGGCAGGTACAGCACGGGTTAGATACAGAGTGTGATGAAACATTTCCATTCATCACTGCCTGTGACTGAGATCAGTTTCAGTGTCATTTCCCTTCCCCCAGACCTCATTGTATTGTGTACTGGAATGTGCTGTATTGTATACTGGAATGTGCTGTGTGTAGGGCTTCGCCCATACCTGGCCCCGTTTGTAAGCTAGCTTCAGTCTAGCCCCAATCTCCAGAAGGATGACATCTCTCTCGCTTACGTGTTTCGTTCTAAGTTAATAAAAGCCTTGTTTTGTTCTGCTACCTTCGAGTCTCGGAATTATTGAGCCACATCACAGAGTAAAGCTCCCTCTACACTGTCCCATCAAACACTCCCAGGGCAGGTACAGCATGGGTTAGATACAGAGTAAAGCTCCCTCTACACTGACCCATCAAACACTCTCAGGGCAGGTACAGCACAGGTTAGATACAGAGTAAAGCTCCCTCTACACTGACCCATCAAAGACTCCCAGGGCAGGTACAGAACGGGTTAGATACAGAGTAAAGCTCCCCCTACACTGTCCCATCAAACACTCCCAGGGCAGGTACAGCACGGGTTAGATACAGAGTAAAGCTCCCTCTACACCCTCCCATCAAACACTCCCAGGGCAGGTACAGCACGGGTTAGATACAGAGTAAAGCTCCCTCTACACTGTCCCATCAAACACTCCCAGGGCAGGTACAGCACGGGTTAGATACAGAGTAAAGCTCCCTCTACACTGACCCATCAAACACTCCCAGGGCAGGTACAGCACGGGTTAGATACAGAGTAAGCTCCCTCTACACTGTCCCATCAAACACTCCCAGGGCAGGTACAGCACGTGGTTAGATACAGAGTAAAGCTCCTTCTACACTGTCCCACCAAACACTCCCAGGGCAGGTACAGCACGTGGTTAGATACAGAGTAAAGCTCCCTCTACACTGTTCCATCAAACACTCCCAGGGCAGGTACAGCACGGGTTAGATACAGAGTAAAGCTCCCTCTACACTGCCCATCAAACACTCCCAGGGCAGGTACAGCACGGGTTAGATACAGAGTAAGCTCCCTCTACAATGTCCCATCAAACATTCCCAGGGCAGGTACAGCACGGGTTAGATACAGAGTAAAGCTCCCTCTCCAGAGCCCCATCAAACATTCCCAGGGCAGGTACAGCACGGGTTAGATACAGAGTAAGCTCCCTCTACACTGCCCCATCAAAGACTCCCAGGGCAGGTACAGCACGGGTTAGATACAGAGTAAAGCTCCCTCTACACTGCGCCATCAAACACTCCCAGGGCAGGTACAGCACGGGTTAGATACAGAGTAAAGCTCCCTCTACACTGTCCCATCAAACACTCCCAGGGCAGGTACAGCACGGGTTAGATACAGAGTCAAGCTCCCTCTGCACTGTCCCATCAAACACTCCCTGGGCAGGTACAGCACGGGTTGGATACAGAGTAAAGCTCCCTCTGCACTGTCCCATCAAACACTCCCAGGGCAGGTACAGCACGGGTTGGATACAGAGTAAAGCTCCCTCTGCACTGTCCCATCAAACACTCCCAGGGCGGGTACAGCACAGGTTAGATACAGAGTAAAGCTCCCTCTACACTGTCCCATCAAACATTCCCAGGGCAGGTACAGCACAGGTTCGATACAGAGTAAAGCTCCCTCTACACTGTCCCATCAAACACTCCCAGGGCAGGTACAGCACGGGTTAGATACAGAGTAAAGCTCCCTCTACACTGCCCCATCAAATACTCCCAGGGCAGGTACAGCACGGGTTAGATACAGAGTAAAGCTTCTTCTACACTGTCCCGTCAAACACTCGCAGGGCAGGTACAGCACGGGTTAGATACAGAGTAAAGCTCCCTCTGCACTGCCCCATCAAACACTCCCAGGGCAGGTATAGCCCGGGTTAGATACAGAGTAAAGCTCCCTCTACACTGACCCATCAAACACTCCCAGGGCAGGTATAGCCCGGGTTAGATAGAGTAAAGCTCCCTCTACACTGTCCCATCAAACACTCCCAGGGCAGGTACAGCACGGGTTAGATACAGAGTAAAGCTCCCTCTACACTGTCCCATCAAACACTCCCAGGGCAGGTACAGCACGGGTTAGATACAGAGTAAAGCTCCCTCTACACTGCCCCATCAAACACTCCCAGGGCAGGTATAGCCCGGGTTAGATACAGAGTAAAGCTCCCTCTACACTGTCCCATCAAACACTCCCAGGGCAGGTACAGCACGGGTTAGATACAGAGTGTGATGAAATATTTCCATTCATCACTGCCTGTGACTGAGATCAGTTTCAGTGTAATTTCCCTTCCCCCAGACCTCATTGTATTGTGTACTGGAATGTGCTGTATTGTATACTGGAATGTGCTGTGTGTAGGGCTCCGCCCATACCTGGCCCCGTTTGTAAGCTAGCTTCAGTCTAGCCCCAATCTCCAGAAGGATGACATCTCTCTCGCTTACGTGTTTCGTTCTAAGTTAATAAAAGCCTTGTTTTGTTCTGCTACCTTCGAGTCTCGGAATTATTGAGCCATATCACAGAGTAAAGCTCCCTCTACACTGTCCCATCAAACACTCCCAGGGCAGGTACAGCACGGGTTAGATACAGAGTAAAGCTCCCTCTACACTGTCCCATCAAACACTCCCAGGGCAGGTACAGCATGGGTTAGATACAGAGTAAAGCTCCCTCTACACTGACCCATCAAACACTCTCAGGGCAGGTACAGCACAGGTTAGATACAGAGTAAAGCTCCCTCTGCACTGCCCCATCAAACACTCCCAGGGCAGGTACAGCATGGGTTAGATACAGAGTAAGCTCCCTCTACACTGTCCCATCAAACACTCCCAGGGCAGGTACAGCACGTGGTTAGATACAGAGTAAAGCTCCTTCTACACTGTCCCATCAAACACTCCCAGTGCAGGTACAGCACGTGTTTAGATACAGAGTAAAGCTCCCTCTACACTGTTCCATCAAACACTCCCAGGGCAGGTACAGCACGGGTTAGATACAGAGTAAAGCTCCCTCTACACTGCCCATCAAACACTCCCAGGGCAGGTACAGCACGGGTTAGATACAGAGTAAGCTCCCTCTACAATGTCCCATCAAACATTCCCAGGGCAGGTACAGCACGGGTTAGATACAGAGTAAAGCTCCCTCTCCAGAGCCCCATCAAACATTCCCAGGGCAGGTACAGCACGGGTTAGATACAGAGTAAGCTCCCTCTACACTGCCCCATCAAAGACTCCCAGGGCAGGTACAGCACGTGGTTAGATACAGAGTAAAGCTCCCTCTACACTGTCCCATCAAACACTCCCAGGGCAGGTACAGCACGGGTTAGATACAGAGTAAAGCTCCTTCTACACTGTCCCATCAAACACTCCCAGGGCAGGTACAGCACGTGGTTAGATACAGAGTAAAGCTCCCTCTACACTGCCCCATCAAACACTCCCAGGGCAGGTACAGCACGGGTTCGATACAGAGTAAAGCTCCCTCTACACTGTCCCATCAAACACTCCCAGGGCAGGTACAGCACGGGTTAGATACAGAGTAAGCTCCCTCTACACTGCCCCATCAAACACTCCCAGGGCAGGTACAGCACGGGTTAGATACAGAGTAAGCTCCTTCTACACGTTCCCATCAAACACTCCCAGGGCAGGTACAGCACGGGTTAGATACAGAGTAAAGCTCCCTCTACACTGACCCATCAAAGACTCCCAGGGCAGGTACAGAACGGGTTAGATACAGAGTAAAGCTCCCCCTACACTGTCCCATCAAACACTCCCAGGGCAGGTACAGCACGGGTTAGATACAGAGTAAAGCTCCCTCTACACCCTCCCATCAAACACTCCCAGGGCAGGTACAGCACGGGTTAGATACAGAGTAAAGCTCCCTCTACACTGTCCCATCAAACACTCCCAGGGCAGGTACAGCACGGGTTAGATACAGAGTAAAGCTCCCTCTACACTGACCCATCAAACACTCCCAGGGCAGGTACAGCACGGGTTAGATACAGAGTAAGCTCCCTCTACACTGTCCCATCAAACACTCCCAGGGCAGGTACAGCACGTGGTTAGATACAGAGTAAAGCTCCTTCTACACTGTCCCACCAAACACTCCCAGGGCAGGTACAGCACGTGGTTAGATACAGAGTAAAGCTCCCTCTACACTGTTCCATCAAACACTCCCAGGGCAGGTACAGCACGGGTTAGATACAGAGTAAAGCTTCCTCTACACTGCCCATCAAACACTCCCAGGGCAGGTACAGCACGGGTTAGATACAGAGTAAGCTCCCTCTACAATGTCCCATCAAACATTCCCAGGGCAGGTACAGCACGGGTTAGATACAGAGTAAAGCTCCGTCTCCAGAGCCCCATCAAACATTCCCAGGGCAGGTACAGCACGGGTTAGATACAGAGTAAGCTCCCTCTACACTGCCCCATCAAAGACTCCCAGGGCAGGTACAGCACGGGTTAGATACAGAGTAAAGCTCCCTCTACACTGCGCCATCAAACACTCCCAGGGCAGGTACAGCACGGGTTAGATACAGAGTAAAGCTCCCTCTACACTGTCCCATCAAACACTCCCAGGGCAGGTACAGCACGGGTTAGATACAGAGTCAAGCTCCCTCTGCACTGTCCCATCAAACACTCCCTGGGCAGGTACAGCACGGGTTGGATACAGAGTAAAGCTCCCTCTGCACTGTCCCATCAAACACTCCCAGGGCAGGTACAGCACGGGTTAGATACAGAGTAAAGCTCCCTCTACACTGCCCCATCAAACACTCCCAGGGCAGGTACAGCACGGGTTAGATACAGAGTGTGATGAAATATTTCCATTCATCACTGCCTGTGACTGAGATCAGTTTCAGTGTCATTTCCCTTCCCCCAGACCTCATTGTATTGTGTACTGGAATGTGCTGTATTGTATACTGGAATGTGCTGTGTGTAGGGCTCCGCCCATACCTGGCCCCGTTTGTAAGCTAGCTTCAGTCTAGCCCCAATCTCCAGAAGGATGACATCTCTCTCGCTTACGTGTTTCGTTCTAAGTTAATAAAAGCCTTGTTTTGTTCTGCTACCTTCGAGTCTCGGAATTATTGAGCCACATCACAGAGTAAAGCTCCCTCTACACTGTCCCATCAAACACTCCCAGGGCAGGTACAGCACGGGTTAGATACAGAGTAAAGCTCCCTCTACACTGTCCCATCAAACACTCCCAGGGCAGGTACAGCATGGGTTAGATACAGAGTAAAGCTCCCTCTACACTGACCCATCAAACACTCTCAGGGCAGGTACAGCACAGGTTAGATACAGAGTAAAGCTCCCTCTACACTGCCCCATCAAACACTCCCAGGGCAGGTACAGCACGGGTTAGATACAGAGTAAGCTCCCTCTACACTGTCCCATCAAACACTCCCAGGGCAGGTACAGCACGTGGTTAGATACAGAGTAAAGCTCCTTCTACACTGTCCCATCAAACACTCCCAGGGCAGGTACAGCACGTGTTTAGATACAGAGTAAAGCTCCCTCTACACTGTTCCATCAAACACTCCCAGGGCAGGTACAGCACGGGTTAGATACAGAGTAAAGCTCCCTCTACACTGCCCATCAAACACTCCCAGGGCAGGTACAGCACGGGTTAGGTACAGAGTAAGCTCCCTCTACAATGTCCCATCAAACATTCCCAGGGCAGGTACAGCACGGGTTAGATACAGAGTAAAGCTCCCTCTCCAGAGCCCCATCAAACATTCCCAGGGCAGGTACAGCACGGGTTAGATACAGAGTAAGCTCCCTCTACACTGCCCCATCAAAGACTCCCAGGGCAGGTACAGCACGTGGTTAGATACAGAGTAAAGCTCCCTCTACACTGTCCCATCAAACACTCCCAGGGCAGGTACAGCACGGGTTAGATACAGAGTAAAGCTCCTTCTACACTGTCCCATCAAACACTCCCAGGGCAGGTACAGCACGTGGTTAGATACAGAGTAAAGCTCCCTCTACACTGCCCCATCAAACACTCCCAGGGCAGGTACAGCACGGGTTCGATACAGAGTAAAGCTCCCTCTACACTGTCCCATCAAACACTCCCAGGGCAGGTACAGCACGGGTTAGATACAGAGTAAGCTCCCTCTACACTGCCCCATCAAACACTCCCAGGGCAGGTACAGCACGGGTTAGATCCAGAGTAAAGCTCCTTCTACACGGTCCCATCAAACACTCCCAGGGCAGGTACAGCACGGGTTAGATACAGAGTAAAGCTCCCTCTACACTGCCCCATCAAACACTCCCAGGGCAGGTACAGCACGGGTTAGATACAGAGTCAAGCTCCCTCTACACTGTCCCATCAAACACTCCCAGGACAGGTACAGCACGGGTTAGATACAGAGTAAAGCTCCCTCTGCACTGTCCCATCAAACACTCCCAGGGCAGGTACAGCACGGGTTAGATACAGAGTAAGCTCCCTCTACACTGTCCCATCAAACATTCCCAGGGCAGGTACACCACGGGTTAGATACAGAGTAAAGCTCCCTCTCCAGAGCCCCATCAAACATTCCCAGGGCAGGTACAGCACGGGTTAGATACAGAGTAAGCTCCCTCTACACTGCCCCATCAAACACTCCCAGGGCAGGTACAGCACGGGTTAGATCCAGAGTAAAGCTCCTTCTACACTGTCCCATCAAACACTCCCGGGGCAGGTACAGCACGTGGTTAGATACAGAGTAAAGCTCCCTCTACACTGCCCCATCAAACACACCCAGGGCAGGTACAGCACGGGTTAGATACAGAGTCAAGCTCCCTCTACACTGTCCCATCAAACACTCCCAGGACAGGTACAGCACGGGTTAGATACAGAGTAAAGCTCCCCCTACACTGTCCCATCAAACACTCCCAGGGCAGGTACAGCACGTGGTTAGATACAGAGTAAAGCTCCCTCTACACTGTCCCATCAAACACTCCCAGGGCAGGTACAGCACGTGGTTAGATACAGAGTAAAGCTCCCTCTACACTGTTCCATCAAACACTCCCAGGGCAGGTACAGCACGGGTTAGATACAGAGTAAAGCTCCCTCTCCAGAGCCCCATCAAACACTCCCAGGGCAGGTACAGCACGTGGTTAGATACAGAGTAAAGCTCCTTCTACACTGTCCCATCAAACACTCCCAGGGCAGGTACAGCACGTGGTTAGATACAGAGTAAAGCTCCCTCTACACTGTCCCATCAAACACTCCCAGGGCAGGTACAGCACGTGGTTAGATACAGAGTAAAGCTCCCTCTACACTGCCCCATCAAACACTCCCAGGGCAGGTACAGCACGGGTTAGATACAGAGTAAGCTCCCTCTACACTGTCCCATCAAACACTCCCAGGGCAGGTACAGCACGGGTTAGATACAGAGTAAAGCTCCCTCTACACTGTCCCATCAAAAGTTTAATCAACACTGCCCTAAGCAGGAAACCAACTCTAATCCCAGGGAAGCACGTAATACTGACTCATCTGCTAGTTCTAT
Source organism: Somniosus microcephalus (assembly GCF_052327205.1). NCBI lineage: Eukaryota > Metazoa > Chordata > Chondrichthyes > Squaliformes > Somniosidae > Somniosus > Somniosus microcephalus. Next base: position 246,029,767 of record NC_140995.1, on the reverse strand, counting down.
TGCTCACACCTGGGTGAGATACCAATTCAGTAAGAATGAATGCTGAATATTGGGGTGCGTGCGATGTAATTATTGGTCTCCCTCTGTTGCCCCTCCCCCCCGAAGCCTGCCACTCATGGTTGCACTTGCTTCCCTCACCGAGGTAGCCATGGATATGCGGACCAGCTCAGTGTAACTGTGGTTTCATCCCATACTCCGCGTGCACCAGCCCATTCCAGCAGGAGCAGCTGGATAGTGACCTGGGATAGGAGTCCCATTTTGGAGTGTCCACTGCTGGCTGGTTCAGCCCAGCTAACTCTGCACAGGCAACGTGTTGGCGCTGGAGCCTCCACTGACATCCTAGAAAGTCTCCTTCCCCTTAGAAAACCACCCACCACACATGATGGATCCATGGCCAGGTGGATTAAGCACAACCTACTGAAACCCAATGGCATAGGTGGCCATAGCTGGGTGGTAACAATTGGCCCTGGCAATCCGCTGGGCAAACCTGCCCGCTTGATCAGCACCCCATCCACCACCTTAAACATTCACTCCCTCCACCACCGGCGTACCGTGGCTGCAGTGTGTACCATCTACAAGATGCACTGCAGCAACTCGCCAAGGCTTCTTCGACAGCACCTCCCAAACCCGCAACCTCTACCACCTGGGACAGGGTGGTGCTTGGGAACACCACCACCTCCAACTTCCCCTCCAAGTCACACACCATCCTGACTTGGAAATATATCGTCGTTCCTTCATCATCGCTGGGTCAAAATCCTGGAACTCCCTCCCTAACAGTACTGTGGGAGTACCTTCACCACACCGACTGCAGCGGTTCAAGGCGGTGGCTCACCACCACCTTCTCAAGGGCAACTAGAGATGGGCAATAAATGCTGGCCTTGCCAGCGACGCCCACATCCTGGAGAAAGAATAATTTTTTTTTAAATTCAGGGATAGGAAGGGTCATAAGCTCCTGATCACGGTCTGGTGGTCCCTTTCTGGACAGAGTGCGTGTGTCGGCATTGGGCACGGACAGGGTGGAGTTCAGCTGTGGTGGTCCGGACATTGGACAGGACAAATGGCCACTCGAGTGAAGGATGGAGGCTGGGAGTGTCTGCAGTTCTGAAATCCAGCAAGAGTCAATGCTTTCAGGAGAGTGGGGGGGGGGGGAGGGTTAAGTGCCTTACAGAAGCATATGGGAGCAGTGGATACCTCACAGCTTGGTTTACATGGGTCACTCTAATCAATAGCCACATTGCTGTACATCCAACCTCACCCCCACATACTGACCGGGCCTATATTATTGCAGGAAATGTTGATGGACTTCAGGGTTTGGTTCTTCATCAGAAGTTCAGAGATAACCACAGCCACAGACTCAGTCAGCTCATTGCTTCCCAAGTTGATGTCTTCCACCGAGGACTTCACAAGTGCTCGTGCCAAGGCTTCTCCCCCCCTCATCCCCAATCTGGTTGAGGCGAAAGTTGATGGATTTGAGGGTGAGAAGCGCTTGACTTTGTAGGAGATGGCCTTGGCTCCGTAAGCTTTGATGCGGTTGTTGCACAGGTTGACTTTCTCCAGCTTGGTCCTGTGGAGGAGCTTGGCCAAAACCTTTGCCCCATTGTCCTCGATCAAGTTGTGCGACAGGTCCAGTTCCATCAGCGAGGGGTGGTTCAACATGTACTTGACCAGCACTCGCAGCTTCTCGTCGTCGATCTTGTTCCGAGGGAGTTTGAGCACCTTCAAGCTCTTGCAAGAATGGATGGCCTTCGCCAGGGAGAAGCAGTCTTGGTAAGTAAATTGAAATATATTCCATTCGAAATTCATGCCGCAGTCCTTAACTCCATAGGTCACGTCCAGCTCTTCAAGATTTGGGAGCTTGCTGAGCAATATGCTGAAGTCAAAGTGGTCCATTGAAGGTCCATTCACATCACTATCACTGCCAGCGTCCGAAGACTCGTCATCTGCCGTCTCAGGGACCTGCTTGACGGGCGGAAGGAGCTGGGCAATGTCTAACTTCTTCACGTAGCCTCTACAGAGTGGTATCAGCTCCAGGACCACCTTTACGTCGGTGGTGTCTGGGACAAAGTACTCGATGATGTTCTTCAGCAGCCGTTCGAAGAACATTCTCTTCCAGCTGTCTCCGTACCTGGAGGTGTCGCACACCTCCCAGCATTCCAGGCAGCACCTTCTCCAGTAGCCCTCGTCGCTGACCAGGTTCGCTGTCACCTGAAGTGGGATATTGGTGGAGATCTTGGCCAGCACCTTGCGCTTGTGCTCCTCCAGAAGTTGATTCAAAAGTGGATGCACTGCGGTGGTAAAAGAGGGCATAGGGCAGGTGAGTGAGTCAACGGCACAAAGCTCGAGAATCACAGCCAACGCACCGACCGTTGTGGAGATCATTTGCAAAGTACAGCTACTCCTCTTAGACTGATACAACACAGAAAGAGGCCAGTCGGCCCATCGTGCCTGTGCTGGCTCTTTGAAAGAGCTCTCCAATTAGGCCCACTCTCCCCTGCTCTTTCCCCTCAGCCCTGCAAATTTTTCCCCTTCAAGTATTTACGCAATTCCCTTTTGAAAGTTACAATTGAATCTGCTTCCACCGCCCTTTCAGGCAGTGCATTCCAGATCACTGCGTAAAAGCATTTCACAGAATCACAGAAACCCCACAGTGCAGATAGAGGCCATTTCGGCCCATCGAGCCTGCACCGACACATATCCCACCCGATCCCCGTAACCCCTACACATATCCCACCCGATCCCCACGTATTTAATCCCCCTAACACTAAGGGTCAATTTATCATAGCCAATCAACCTAACCTGCACATCTTTGGACTCTCCACATCTCCCCTCTGGTTCATTTGCCAATTACCTTAAATCATATTATTTAATTTTATTTTCAGCATTCAACTCCTAATTTCCAAAACAAAAAGCAAAAAGTAAAAACTGCAGATGTTGGAAATCTGAAACAAAAACAGGGAATGCAAAAAAACACTCGGCAGGTCAGGCAGCCTATGTGGAGAGAGATACTGAGGAGTCCATGTCTCAGGATCCGACCCTCAGTCAAAATGGGATATTACCGATAATCAGCACGTACTCGCACTCACTCCCTCTCACAAACACACACTCGGTTCCTCTCACACGCACACACTCGCTCCCTCTCACAAACACACACTCGGTTCCTCTCACACGCACACACTCGCTCCCTCCCTCACGCACACACTCGCTCCCTCTCACACGCACACACTCGCTCCCTCTCACACGCACACACTCGCTCCCTCTCACACGCACACACTCGCTCCCTCTCACACGCACACACTCGCTCCCTCTCACACGCACACACTCGCTCCCTCTCACACGCACACACTCGCTCCCTCTCACACGCACACACTCGCTCCCTCTCACAGGCACACACTCGCTCCCTCTCACACGCACACACTCGCTTCCTCTCACACGCACACACTCGCTTCTTCTCACACGCACACACTCACTCCTTCTCACACACACTCACTCACTCCTTCTCACACACACTCGCTCCCTCTCACACGCACACACTCGCTCCCTCTCAAACGCACACACTCGCTCCCTCTCACACGCACACACTCGCTTCCTCACACGCACACACTCGCTCCCTCTCACACGCACACACTCGCTCCCTCTCACACGCACACACTCGCTCCCTCTCACAGGCACACACTCGCTCCCTCTCACACGCACACACTCGCTTCCTCTCACACGCACACACTCACTCCTTCTCACACACACTCGCTCCCTCTCACACGCACACACTCGCTCCCTCTCACGCACACACTCGCTTCCTCTCACACGCACACACTCCCTCCCTCTCACACGCACACACTCACTCCCTCTCACACGCACACACTCGCTCCCTCTCACACGCACACTCGCTTCCTCTCACGCACACACTCCCTCCCTCTCACACGCACACTCGCTTCCTCTCACACGCACACACTCGCTTCCTCTCACACGCACTCGCTCCCTCTCACACGCACACACTCGCTTCCTCTCACACGCACTCGCTCCCTCTCACACGCACACACTCACTTCCTCTCACATGCACACACACTCGCTTCCTCTCACGCACACACTCGCTTCCTCTCACACGCACACACTCGCTCCCTCTCACACGCACACACTCGCTTCCTCTCACACGCACACACTCGCTCCCTCTCACACGCACACACTCGCTTCCTCTCACACGCACACACTCGCTTCCTCTCACACGCACACACTCGCTCCCTCTCACACGCAGACACTCGCTCCCTCTCACACGCACACACTCGCACTCGCTCCCTCTCACACACACACACTCGCACCCTCTCACACGCACACACTCGCACTCGCTCCCTCTCACACGCACACACTCGCTCCCTCTCACACGCACACACTCGCTCCCTCTCACACGCACACACTCGCTTCCTCTCACACGCACACACTCGCTTCCTCTCACACGCACACACTCGCTCCCTCTCACGCACACACTCGCTCCCTCTCACAGGCACACACTCGCTCCTTCTCACACGCACACACTCGCTCCCTCTCACACGCACACACTCGCTCCCTCTCATACGCACACACTCGCTTCCTCTCACACGCACACACTCGCTCCCTCTCACACGCACACACTCGCTCCCTCACACGCACACACTCGCTTCCTCTCACACGCACACACTCGCACTCGCTCCCTCTCACACGCACACACTCGCTCCCTCTCACGCACACGCTCGCACCCTCTCACACGCACACACTCGCTTCCTCTCACATGCACACACACTCGCTTCCTCTCACGCACACACTCGCTCCCTCTCACACGCACACACTCGCTTCCTCTCACACGCACACACTCGCATCCTCTCACATGCACACACTCGCTTCCTCTCACACGCACTCGCTCCCTCTCACACGCACACACTCGCACCCCCTCACACACACACACACTCGCTTCCTCTCACACGCACACACTCGCTTCCTCTCACACGCACACACTCGCACCCTCTTGCACGCACACACTCGCTCCCTCTCGCACGCACACACTCGCTCCCTCTCGCACGCACACACTCGCTCCCTCTCGCACGCACACACTCGCTCCCTCTCGCACGCACACACTCGCTCCCTCTCACACGCACACACTCGCTCCCTCTCACACGCACACACTCGCTCCCTCTCACGCACACACTCGCTCCCTCTCACAGGCACACACTCGCTCCTTCTCACACGCACACACTCGCTCCCTCTCACACGCACACACTCGCTCCCTCTCATACGCACACACTCGCTTCCTCTCACACGCACACACTCGCTCCCTCTCACACGCACACACTCGCTCCCTCACACGCACACACTCGCTTCCTCTCACACGCACACACTCGCACTCGCTCCCTCTCACACGCACACACTCGCTCCCTCTCACGCACACGCTCGCACCCTCTCACACGCACACACTCGCTTCCTCTCACACGCACACACTCGCTTCCTCTCACACGCACACACTCGCTTCCTCTCACACGCACACACTCGCTCCCTCTCACGCACACACTCGCTCCCTCTCACAGGCACACACTCGCTTCCTCTCACACGCACACACTCGCTCCCTCTCACACGCACACACTCGCTCCCTCTCACACGCACACACTCGCTTCCTCTCACACGCACACACTCGCTCCCTCTCACACGCACACACTCGCTCCCTCTCACACGCACACACTCGCTCCCTCTCACACGCACACACTCGCACTCGCTCCCTCTCACACGCACACACTCGCTTCCTCTCACACGCACACACTCGCTTCCTCTCACACGCACACACTCGCTTCCTCTCACACGCACACACTCGCTCCCTCTCACGCACACACTCACTCCCTCTCACAGGCACACACTCGCTTCCTCTCACACGCACACACTCGCTCCCTCTCACACGCACACACTCGCTCCCTCTCACACGCACACACTCGCTTCCTCTCACACGCACACACTCGCTCCCTCTCACACGCACACACTCGCTCCCTCTCACACGCACACACTCGCTGCCTCTCACACGCACACATTCGCTTCCTCTCACACGCTCACACTCGTTCCCTCTCACACGCACACACTCGCTCCCTCTCACACGCACACACTCGCTCCCTCTCACACGCACACACTCGCTCCCTCTCACACGCACACACTCGCTCCCTCTCACACGCACACACTCGCTCCCTCTCACGCACACACTCGCTCCCGCTCACACGCACACACTGGCTTCCTCTCACACGCACACACTCGCATCCTCTCACACGCACACACTCGCTTCCTCTCACACGCACTCGCTCCCTCTCACACGCACACACTCGCACCCCCTCACACACACACACACTCGCTTCCTCTCACACGCACACACTCGCTTCCTCTCACACGCACACTCTCGCTCCCTCTCACACTCACTTCCTCTCACACGCACACACTCGCTTCCTCTCACACGCACACACTCGCTCCCTCTCACACGCACACACTCGCTCCCTCTCACACGCACACACTCGCTTCCTCTCACACGCACACACTCGCATCCTCTCACACGCACACACTCGCTCCCTCTCACACGCACACACTCGCTCCCTCTCACACGCACACACTCGCTTCCTCTCACACGCACACACTCGCATCCTCTCACATGCACACACTCGCTTCCTCTCACACGCACTCGCTCCCTCTCACACGCACACACTCGCACCCCCTCACACACACACACACTCGCTTCCTCTCACACGCACACACTCGCTTCCTCTCACACGCACACACTCGCACCCTCTTGCACGCACACACTCGCTCCCTCTCGCACGCACACACTCGCTCCCTCTCGCACGCACACACTCGCTCCCTCTCGCACGCACACACTCGCTCCCTCTCGCACGCACACACTCGCTCCCTCTCACACGCACACACTCGCTCCCTCTCACACGCACACACTCGCTCCCTCTCACACGCACACACTCGCTTCCTCTCACGCGCACACACTCGCTTCCTCTCACAGGCACACACTCGCTCCCTCTCACACGCACACACTCGCTCCCTCTCACACGCACACACTCGCTCCCTCTCACACGCACACACTCGCTCCCTCTCACACGCACACTCGCTTCCTCATACGCACACACTCGCTCCCTCTCACACGCACACACTCGCTCCCTCTCACACGCACACACTCGCTTCCTCACACGCACACACTCGCTTCCTCACACGCACACTCGCTTCCTCACACGCACACACTCGCTCCCTCTCACGCACACACTCGCTTCCTCTCACACGCACACACTCGCTTCCTCTCACACACACACACTCGCTTCCTCTCACACGCACACACTCGCTTCCTCTCACACGCACACACTCGCTTCCTCTCACACGCACACACTCGCTTCCTCTCACACGCACACACTCACTCCTTCTCGCACACACTCGCTTCCTCTCACACGCACACACTCCCTCCCTCTCACACGCACACACTCGCTTCCTCTCACACGCACACACTCGCTTCCTCTCACACGCACACACTCCCTCCCTCTCACACGCACACACTCGCTCCCTCTCACACGCACACACTCGCTCCCTCTCACACGCACACACTCGCTCCCTCTCACACGCACACACTCGCTCCCTCTCACACGCACACACTCGCTCCCTCTCACACGCACACACTCGCTCCCTCTCACAGGCACACACTCGCTCCCTCTCACACGCACACACTCGCTTCCTCTCACACGCACACACTCGCTTCTTCTCACACGCACACACTCACTCCTTCTCACACACACTCACTCACTCCTTCTCACACACACTCGCTCCCTCTCACACGCACACACTCGCTCCCTCTCACACGCACACACTCGCTCCCTCTCACACGCACACACTCGCTTCCTCACACGCACACACTCGCTCCCTCTCACACGCACACACTCGCTCCCTCTCACACGCACACACTCGCTCCCTCTCACAGGCACACACTCGCTCCCTCTCACACGCACACACTCGCTTCCTCTCACACGCACACACTCACTCCTTCTCACACACACTCGCTCCCTCTCACACGCACACACTCGCTCCCTCTCACGCACACACTCGCTTCCTCTCACACGCACACACTCCCTCCCTCTCACACGCACACACTCACTCCCTCTCACACGCACACACTCGCTCCCTCTCACACGCACACTCGCTTCCTCTCACGCACACACTCCCTCCCTCTCACACGCACACTCGCTTCCTCTCACACGCACACACTCGCTTCCTCTCACACGCACTCGCTCCCTCTCACACGCACACACTCGCTTCCTCTCACACGCACTCGCTCCCTCTCACACGCACACACTCACTTCCTCTCACATGCACACACACTCGCTTCCTCTCACGCACACACTCGCTTCCTCTCACACGCACACACTCGCTCCCTCTCACACGCACACACTCGCTTCCTCTCACACGCACACACTCGCTCCCTCTCACACGCACACACTCGCTTCCTCTCACACGCACACACTCGCTTCCTCTCACACGCACACACTCGCTCCCTCTCACACGCAGACACTCGCTCCCTCTCACACGCACACACTCGCACTCGCTCCCTCTCACACACACACACTCGCACCCTCTCACACGCACACACTCGCACTCGCTCCCTCTCACACGCACACACTCGCTCCCTCTCACACGCACACACTCGCTCCCTCTCACACGCACACACTCGCTTCCTCTCACACGCACACACTCGCTTCCTCTCACACGCACACACTCGCTTCCTCTCACACGCACACACTCGCTCCCTCTCACGCACACACTCGCTCCCTCTCACAGGCACACACTCGCTCCTTCTCACACGCACACACTCGCTCCCTCTCACACGCACACACTCGCTCCCTCTCATACGCACACACTCGCTTCCTCTCACACGCACACACTCGCTCCCTCTCACACGCACACACTCGCTCCCTCACACGCACACACTCGCTTCCTCTCACACGCACACACTCGCTCCCTCTCACACGCACGCTCGCTCCCTCTCACGCACACGCTCGCACCCTCTCACACGCACACACTCGCTTCCTCTCACACGCACACACTCGCTTCCTCTCACACGCACACACTCGCTTCCTCTCACACGCACACACTCGCTCCCTCTCACGCACACACTCGCTCCCTCTCACAGGCACACACTCGCTTCCTCTCACACGCACACACTCGCTCCCTCTCACACGCACACACTCGCTCCCTCTCACACGCACACACTCGCTTCCTCTCACACGCACACACTCGCTCCCTCTCACACGCACACACTCGCTCCCTCTCACACGCACACACTCGCTCCCTCTCACACGCACACACTCGCACTCGCTCCCTCTCACACGCACACACTCGCTTCCTCTCACACGCACACACTCGCTTCCTCTCACACGCACACACTCGCTTCCTCTCACACGCACACACTCGCTCCCTCTCACGCACACACTCACTCCCTCTCACAGGCACACACTCGCTTCCTCTCACACGCACACACTCGCTCCCTCTCACACGCACACACTCGCTCCCTCTCACACGCACACACTCGCTTCCTCTCACACGCACACACTCGCTCCCTCTCACACGCACACACTCGCTCCCTCTCACACGCACACACTCGCTGCCTCTCACACGCACACACTCGCTTCCTCTCACACGCTCACACTCGTTCCCTCTCACACGCACACACTCGCTCCCTCTCACACGCACACACTCGCTCCCTCTCACACGCACACACTCGCTCCCTCTCACACGCACACACTCGCTCCCTCTCACACGCACACACTCGCTCCCTCTCACGCACACACTCGCTCCCGCTCACACGCACACACTCGCTTCCTCTCACACGCACACACTCGCATCCTCTCACACGCACACACTCGCTTCCTCTCACACGCACTCGCTCCCTCTCACACGCACACACTCGCACCCCCTCACACACACACACACTCGCTTCCTCTCACACGCACACACTCGCTTCCTCTCACACGCACACTCTCGCTCCCTCTCACACTCACTTCCTCTCACACGCACACACTCGCTTCCTCTCACACGCACACACTCGCTCCCTCTCACACGCACACACTCGCTCCCTCTCACACGCACACACTCGCTTCCTCTCACACGCACACACTCGCATCCTCTCACACGCACACACTCGCTCCCTCTCACACGCACACACTCGCTCCCTCTCACACGCACACACTCGCTTCCTCTCACACGCACACACTCGCATCCTCTCACATGCACACACTCGCTTCCTCTCACACGCACTCGCTCCCTCTCACACGCACACACTCGCACCCCCTCACACACACACACACTCGCTTCCTCTCACACGCACACACTCGCTTCCTCTCACACGCACACACTCGCACCCTCTTGCACGCACACACTCGCTCCCTCTCGCACGCACACACTCGCTCCCTCTCGCACGCACACACTCGCTCCCTCTCGCACGCACACACTCGCTCCCTCTCGCACGCACACACTCGCTCCCTCTCGCACGCACACACTCGCTCCCTCTCACACGCACACACTCGCTCCCTCTCACACGCACACACTCGCTTCCTCTCACGCGCACACACTCGCTTCCTCTCACAGGCACACACTCGCTCCCTCTCACACGCACACACTCGCTCCCTCTCACACGCACACACTCGCTCCCTCTCACACGCACACACTCGCTCCCTCTCACACGCACACTCGCTTCCTCATACGCACACACTCGCTCCCTCTCACACGCACACACTCGCTCCCTCTCACACGCACACACTCGCTTCCTCACACGCACACACTCGCTTCCTCACACGCACACTCGCTTCCTCACACGCACACACTCGCTCCCTCTCACGCACACACTCGCTTCCTCTCACACGCACACACTCGCTTCCTCTCTCACACACACACTCGCTTCCTCTCACACGCACACACTCGCTTCCTCTCACACGCACACACTCGCTTCCTCTCACACGCACACACTCGCTTCCTCTCACACGCACACACTCGCTTCCTCTCACACGCACACACTCACTCCTTCTCGCACACACTCGCTTCCTCTCACACGCACACACTCCCTCCCTCTCACACGCACACACTCGCTTCCTCTCACACGCACACACTCGCTTCCTCTCACACGCACACACTCCCTCCCTCTCACACGCACACACTCGCTCCCTCTCACACGCACACACTCGCTCCCTCTCACACGCACACACTCGCTCCCTCTCACACGCACACACTCGCTTCCTCTCACACGCACACACTCGCTTCCTCTCACACGCACACACTCGCTTCCTCTCACACGCACACACTCGCTTCCTCTCACACGCACACACTCGCTTCCTCTCACACGCACACACACTCGCTTCCTCTCACGCACACTCGCTTCCTCTCACATGCACACACTTGCTCCCTCTCACACGCACACACTCACTCCCTCTCACACGCACACACTCGCTCCCTCTCACACGCACGCACTCGCTCCCTCTCACACGCACACACTCGCTCCCTCTCACACGCACGCACTCGCTCCCTCTCACACACTCGCACTCGCTCCCTCTCACACGCACACTCGCTCCCTCTCACACGCACACACTCGCACTCGCTCCCTCTCACACGCACACACTCGCTTCCCCTCACACACTCGCTCCCTCTCACACGCACACACTCGCTCCCTCTCACACACACTCGCTCCCTCTCACACGCACACACTTGCACCCTCTCACACGCACACACTCGCTCCCTCTCACACGCACACACTCGCACCCTCTCACACGCACACACTCGCTCCCTCTCACACGCACACACTCGCACCCCCTCACACGCACACACTCGCTCCCTCTCACACTCGCTACCTTACACGCACACACTCGCGCGCCATCCCTCTCACGCACCCACTCGCGCGCCATCCCTCTCACACGCACACTCGCCCTCGCTCCCTCTCACATGCACACTCGCCCTCGCTCCCTCTCACACGCGTACACTCGCAGCCCCTCACACTCGCTCCCTCTCACACGCACACACTCGCGCTCCATCCCTCTCACACGCACACTCGCCCTCGCTCCCTCTCACATGCACACTCGCCCTCGCTCCCTCACACTCGCTCCCTCTCACACTCGCTACCTCTCACACACACACACTCGCGCTCCATCCCTCTCACACGCACACTCACCCTCGCTCCCTCTCACATGCACACTCGCCCTCGCTCCCTCTCACACGCGCACTCGCTCCCTCTCACACGCGCACACTCACTACCTCACACGCACACACTCGCTCCCTCTCACACGTGCACACTCACTACCTCACACGCACACACTCGCTCCCTCACACGCGCACACTCGCTCCCTCTCACACGCGCACACTCACTACCTCACACGCACACACTCGCTCCCTCTCACACGTGCACACTCACTACCTCACACGCACACACTCGCTCCCTCACACGCACACACTCGCTCCCTCTCACACGCACACACTCGCACTCTCTCCCACTCACACACTCACTCACTCTCTCCCACTCACACTCACTCACTCTCTCCCACTCACACGCACTCACTCTCTCCCACTCACACGCAATCACTCTCTCCCACTCACACGCACTCTCTCCCACTCACTCACACTCAGTCACACTCACTCTCTCGCTCCCACTCCCACTCACTCTCTCTCTCCCACTCTTGCCTGCACTTGCAAGCTCTCTGGCCGCACGCGTTCACTCATTCCTCTAGCTTACAGAGATCTCCCTGAAGGAGAGGGACTGAAAGACGTTTGCAACCATCTTCAGCCAGAAGTGCCGAGTGGATGATTCATCTCGGCCTCTTCCTGAGGTCCCCACCAGCACAGAAGCCAGCCTTAGCCAGTTCGATTCACTCCACATGATATCAAGGAACGGCTGAGCGCACTGGATACAGCAAAGGCTGTGGGCCCCGACAACATCCCAGCTATCGTGCTGAAGACTTGTGCTCCAGAACTAGCCGCACCTCTAGCCAAGCTGTTCCAGTACAGCTACAACACTGGCATCTATCCGACAATGTGGAAAACTGCCCAGATAAGACCTGTCCACAAAAAACAGGACAAATCCAACCCGGCCAATTACCACCCCATCAGTCTACTCTCAATCATCAGCAAAGTGATGGAAGGTGTCATCGACAGTGCTATCAAGCGGCACTTACTCACCAATAACCTGCTCACTGATGCCCAGTTTGGGTTCCGCCTGGAACACTCGGCTCCCGACCTCATTACAGCCTTGGTCCAAACAGGGACAAAAGAGCTGATTTCCAGAGGTGAGAATGACTTCCCTAGACATCAAGGAGCCCTAGTAAAACTGAAGTCAATGGGAATCAGGGTGAAAACTCTCCACTGGCTGGAGTCATACCTAGCACAAAGGAAGATGGTTGTGGTGGTTGGAGGTCAATCATCCCCAGGTCTTTGTTGCAGGAGTTCCTCAGGGGAGTGTCCTAGGCCCAACCATATTCAACTGTTTCATCAATGACCTTCTCTCCATCATAAGGTCAGAAGTGGAGATGTTCGCTGATGACTCCACAGTGTTCAGTTCTATTCACAGCTCCTCAAATAATGAAGCAGTCCTTGCCCACATGTAGCAAGACCTGGACGACGTTCAGGCTTGGGCTGATAAGTGGCAGGTAACATTCGCACCACACAAGTGCCAGGAAATGACTATCTTCAACAAGCGAGCATCTAACCACCTTGACATTCAACGGCATCACCATCGCCGAATCCCCCACCATCAACATCCTGGGGGGTCAGCATTGACCAGAAACTTAACTGAACCAGCCACATAAATACTGTGGCAACAAGAGCAGGTCAGAGGCTGGGTATTCTGTGGCGAGTGTCTCACCTCCTGACTCCCCAAAGCCATTCCACCATCTACAAGGCACAAGTAAGGAGTGTGATGGACTACTCTCCACTTGCCTGGATGAGTGCAGCTCCAACAACACTCGAGGCTCGACACCATCCAAGACAAAGCAGCCTGCTTGATTGGCACTCAATCCACCATCTTAAATATTCACCCGCTCCACCACTGACGCACCGTGGCTGCAGTGTGTACCATCTACAAGATGCACTGCAGCAACTCGCCAAGGCTTCTTCGGCAGCACCTCCCAAACCTGTGACTTCTTCCACCTAGAAGGACAAGGGCAGCAGGCGCATGGGAACAACACCACCTCCAGGTTCCCCTCCAAGTCACTGACTTGGAAGTATATCGCTGCTCCTTCATCGTTGCTGGGTCAAAATACTGGAACTCCCTCCCTAACAGCACTGCGGGAGTACCTTCACCTCAAGGACTGCAGCGGTTCAAGAAAGCGGCTCACCACCACTTTCTCAAGGGCAATTAGGAATGGGCAATAAATACTGGCCTTGCCAGCAATGCCCACATCCCATGAACAAAAAAAAAAAAACCAGTCAGTGTACAGATATCTCCCTGAGGGAGAGGGACTGAGAGACCCCAGTCAGTGTACAGATATCACCCTGAGAGAGAGGGACTGAGAGACCCCAGTCAGTGTACAGATATCTCGCTGAGGGAGAGGGACTGAGAGACCCCAGTCACTGTACAGACATCTCCCTGAGGGAGAGGGACTGAGAGACCCCAATCAGTGTATAGATAGCTCCCTGAGGGAGAGGGACTGAAAGACCCCAGTCAGTGTACAGATATCTCCCTGAGGGAGAGAGACTGAGAGACCCCAGTCAGTGTACAGATATCTCCCTGAGGGAGAGGGACTGAGAGACCCCAGTCAGTGTACAGACATCTCCCTGAGGGAGAGGGACTGAGAGACCCCAGTCACTGTACAGATATCTCCGAGAGAGGGACTCAGAGACCCCAGTCAGTGTACAGATATCTCCCTGAGGGAGAGGGACTGAGAGACCCCAGTCAGTGTACAGATATCTCCGAGAGAGGGACTCAGAGACCCCAGTCAGTGTACAGATATCTCCCTGAGGGAGAGGGACTGAGAGACCCCAGTCAGTGTACAGATATCTCCCTGAGGGAGAGAGACTGAGAGACCCCAGTCAGTGTACAGATATCTCCCTGAGGGAGAGGGACTCAGAGACCCCAGTCAGTGTACAGATATCTCCCTGAGTATCGATCTTTGCTAAAGCCCTGAAGGACGTCGCTTTTAACCGGGTCCATACCCAGACTCCAAGAGGACCCCCCCCGACCACCAGAGATCAGCGAGGTACATATCAGGACCACTACAAAGACCACCACCACACCAACCGAGACCAGAGAGGATCCCCATGCACAACAACATCAGACCTGCACCACTCCTGTCCCACAGGGGAACAGGACCGCTCCCAGCCAGACAGAGGGAGAGATGCACAGGACGTACGCAATACCTCAGACAGAGACAATCCATTAAGAGACAATAAGCAGATGTGCAGCAGCACCTACTTCCGCCTTATGGATCAAGGACTAATTAATAGAAAGAACTGTAACCAAATAGTATTAACTTTTATAGACAACCGAGATGATCTTTTTTTCCCACACTTAGACACGACAAACACGTACCACTCTTTAACCTATCATCGTAAAAGATCAAACTTAACATGAAATCCTTATATATTTTGACCTGGAATATCCAAGGTCTACGCTCTTCGGTGCTCGACGTGAAGAGTAGGACCCCAGAGTTCATAGATGAAACTAAAGATCTAGATATTATCATTTTACAGGAAACTTGGTATAAAGGAAAAGGACACACTGGCTGTCCCCAAGGGTACACTGAGCTGGTGGTCCCCTCCAATAAATTACCAAGAGTAACCCAAGGCAGAGACTCCGGAGGCATACTGATCTGGTTTAAAACAGAGCTTAAGAATTACATCAAATTTATAAAAAAGGGCGAAAACCACATGTGGCTCAAAATTGAGAGGGAGATTATCTCTAACACCCAAGATGTTTACATTTGCGCACTTTATATCCCTCCAATCGATTCCCCGTACTACAAAGAGGACACCTTCTCCAACATGGAGGGGGAAATTATCCAATACCAGGCCCAGGGGAACGTGTTGATCTGTGGGGACCTCAATTCAAGAACGGGCGAAGAACCAGACTTCACCAATAATCAGGGAAACAATTACGTATTCGGGAATAACCACTTTGATATCCCTTCCCTTCCATACAGGCATAACTGCGACAAGCAGACAAATACCAACGGAAAACAGCTCCTACAGCTCTGTCGAAGCCTGGGTCTATACATTGTCAATGGTAGGTTCATAGGAGACCTCCTAGGAAGATCGACCTATTGCTCACCTCTTGGCTGCAGCACAGTAGACTATATGATTACAGATTTGGACCCATCCTCTTTCAGAGCATTCACAGTCAAACCACAAACAACACTGTCAGATCACAGTCAAATTACTATGTATCTCAAAAAGACAGAAACAAACAACATAGAAACACAACCCAGTAAACTGTACAACACCAAAAAAATCGTACAGATGGGCCAAAAACGACACGGAAAAATACCAGAAAACAATTAGCAATGCATCAACTCAAGCTCTCTTGGACACCTTTCTGGATAACATATACACTCACAATAAAGAAGGCGTAAACCGGGCAGTAAATAACCTAAACAATATTTTTGATAATTTGGCAACAAGTGCAAACTTGAAAACTCGCAAGAACAAACTCAAAACAAAAAACTATGAAAAATGGTTTGACCCAGATTGCCATAACATGAGGAAAAAACTTAGAAAAATATCAAACCAAAAACACAGACATCCAGAAAACGAGGAAATACACCTTACTTATTGTCAGACACTAACACAATACAGAAACACACTCAGAACCAAAAAAGAGCAATATATTAAGAATACACTCAGCTCCATGGAGGAATCCATTGATTCCAATTGTTTCTTGGACAACTTGAATACACTACACAAAAAACAACACGACGAATTGGCCATTCAAAATGGGGACACATGGGAAAACCACTTTGAAAAATTATACCAGAAAAACACACGAAGGCCAGAGCAACACCAAATATGCAAAAAACTGGAAAAGCTAGAAATGGCCATAAAAGATAACCAAAACCCGCTAGACTCCATAATAACAGAAAAAGAACTTTTTGAAAAACTCAAGGACCTGCGACCAGGAAAAGCTTGCGGGACAGACGGCATACTAAACGAGATGATTAAACACACAGACGACAAAATGAAACTGGCTATCCTAAAACTCTTCAACTTGGTTCTGAGTGTCGGTTACTTCCCTGATATCTGGAACAAAGGACTCATAACGCCAATATACAAAAGTGGGGACAAAGCCGACCCAAATAACTATCGAGGCATCTGTGTAAACAGTAACCTGGGGAAGGTATTCTGTAGCATCATAAACAAAAGACTTATAAACTTCCTTGAGGAGCACAATGTCTTGAGTAAAAGCCAAATTGGATTCCTGCCAAACTATAGAACATCAGATCATATCTTCACCCTACAGACCCTAATTGACAAACACGTTCACCATGACAAAAGCAAAATCTACACATGCTTTATAGATTTCCAGAAGGCTTTCGACTCCATCTGGCATGACGGTTTATTCCTGAAACTTATCGAAAGCGGGGTAGGGGGAAAAACATATGATGTAATTAAATCAATGTATACAAACAACAAATGTGCAGTTAAAATTGGAGACAAACAAACAAAATACTTCCCACAGAGGCGGGGGGTGACGCAGGGCTCGCCAATCTCACCGACACTCTTTAATATTTACATAAATGAATTGGCAAAACTACTTGAACAATCTACAGCGCCCGGCCTCACCCTATATGAATCCAAGGTTAAATTCCTCCTCTATGCAGACGACCTGGTTCTGCTGTCACCAACTAAGGAGGGTCTACAGCAGAACCTGGATCTGCTGGAGTCGTACTGCCAGACTTGGGCCCTGACAATAAATCCCCAAAAAACCAAAGTCCTTGTGTTCCAGCAAAGATCCAGACATCAGGGACCCAAAATAAATTTCACACTAGGAACAACCAAAATTGAACAAACCACGAACTACACATACTTGGGCTTAAAAATCAGTTCTACGGGAAACTTCAAACTGGCTGTGAATGAACTGAAAGAGAAAGCAAGAAGGGCTTTCTATGCCATTAAAAAATCAATCCAAATAGAAATCCCAATTAGCATTTGGCTAAAAATTTTCAAATCAGTAATTGAACCAATTGCACTCTATGGCAGTGAGGTATGGGGACCGCTAATACAACAAGAATTTGCAAAATGGGACAAACACCCAATTGAGATCCTACATGCAGAATTCTGTAAAAGTATCCTCCGGACTCAAAGGAAAACAGTAAACAATGCATGCAGGGCGGAACTAGGCCAATATCCATTAATAATCACTATCCAAAAAAGAGCCACCAAATTTTGGAATCACCTACAAATGAGCAACCCCCAATGCTATCACTACGACGCCCTGAAATGCCAAGAGCTGACCATAAAGAAGAATACCCTCAGTCAACTAGTCCTGGGACTCAGTGAAGTAACTACGAACACTACAATACAATACAATACAAATCGCTTTATTGGCATGATAAGGTACATCTTATGTTGCCAAAGCATCAAAATACATTTATGGTTGAACACATAAACGCGGTTCCATTCATACAGTGTATAAACAGGTATATCCCTGAGTTTATAAATATATTTTCGCCTTGTTTATATATACTCTTGTCTTAGTTTACTGGTTGTCCCTCTGTTCATGGCAAGCTGTAACATAGTGTGCCGCCAGTGTTACACAGCTTCTCTCCTCCCCCAGTAGGAATGGGAGTTTTTGGTTGTCAGTCAGATTTCTGAATTCAGGGCATATTTGTGAGAATTTTTGATAGAAATTCTCTCTGATGCCCTGATATTTTCCACAGGCTGTGAGGAAGTGCATCTCTGTCTCGACTACTCCCTGACTGCAGTGAGAGCATATCCTGTCTTCTCTTGGCAGCCTGGTCTGCCTGTGTCTGCCTTTTTCGATCGCTAGGCTATGTTCGCTAAGTCTGTACCTTGTCAAGGTTCTTCTCAGTTTGTTATCCTTTACCATGGTCAGGTAATCAGCTATGTTGTATTGTCTGTTTAGGGCCAAGTAGCAATTGAGTTTGCTTTGGGTTTTTGTTGTTTCTGCCCAATATGACAGATATTTTTCCTTTTGCTTAGCGACGATTGTGTTGGGTCGAATTCTTTGTGTTACCCTGTCACTGTCCTGGGGCTGGTTATTGTTAGTATTGTTATTAGTTACTTTATTGAGTCCCAGGACTAGTTGACTGAGGGTATTCTTCTTTATGGTCAGCTCTTGGCATTTCAGGGCGTCGTAGTGATAGCATTGGGGGTTGCTCATTTGTAGGTGATTCCAAAATTTGGTGGCTCTTTTTTGGATAGTGATTATTAATGGGTATTGGCCTAGTTCCGCCCTGCATGCATTGTTTACTGTTTTCCTTTGAGTCCGGAGGATACTTTTACAGAATTCCGCATGTAGGATCTCAATTGGGTGTTTGTCCCATTTTGCAAAATCTTGTTGTGTTAGTGGTCCCCAGACCTCACTGCCATAGAGTGCAATTGGTTCAATTACTGATTTGAAAATTTTGAGCCAAATGCTAATTGGGATTTCTATTTGGATTGATTTTTTGATGGCATAGAAAGCCCTTCTTGCTTTCTCTTTCAGTTCATTCACAGCCAGTTTGAAGTTTCCCGTAGAACTGATTTTTAAGCCCAAGTATGTGTAGTGAGTGGTTTGTTCAATTTTGGTTGTTCCTACTGTGAAATTTATTGTGGGTCCATGTTGTTTGGATCTTTGCTGGAACACAAGGACTTTGGTTTTTTGGGGATTTATTGTCAGGGCCCAAGTCTGGCAGTACGACTCCAGCAGGTCCAGGTTCTGCTGTAGACCCTCCTTAGTTGGTGACAGCAGAACCAGGTCGTCGGCATAGAGGAGGAATTTAACCTTGGATTCATATAGGGTGAGGCCGGGTGCTGTAGATTGTTCAAGTAGTTTTGCCAATCCATTAATGTAAATATTAAAGAGTGTCGGTGAGATTGGCGAGCCCTGCGTCACCCCCCGCCCCTGTGGGAAGTATTTTGTTTGTTTGTCTCCAATTTTAACTGCACATTTATTGTTTGTATACATTGATTTAATTACATCATATGTTTTCCCTCCTACCCCGCTTTCGATAAGTTTCAGGAATAAACCGTCATGCCAGATGGAGTCGAAAGCCTTCTGGAAATCTACAAAGCATGCGTAGATTTTGCTTTTGTTATGGTGAACGTGTTTGTCAATTAGGGTCTGTAGGGTGAAGATATGATCGGATGTTCTATAGTTTGGCAGGAATCCAATTTGGCTTTTACTCAAGACATTGTGCTCTTCAAGGAAGTTTATAAGTCTTTTGTTTATGATGCTACAGAATACCTTCCCCAGGTTACTGTTTACACAGATGCCTCGATAGTTGTTTGGGTCGATTTTGTCCCCACTTTTGTATATGGGTGTTATGAGTCCTTTGTTCCAGATGTCAGGGAAATAACCGACACTCAGAACCAAGTTGAAGAGTTTTAGGATAGCCAGTTTCAGTTTGTCGTCTGCGTGTTTAATCATCTCGTTTAGTATGCCGTCTGTCACACAGAATCACAGAATCACAGAAACCCCACAGTGCAGATAGAGGCCATTTTGGCCCATCGAGCCTGCACCGACACATATCCCACCCGATCCCCGTAACCCCTACACCAACACATATCCCACCCTATCCCCGTAACCCCACATATTTAATCCCCCTAACACTAAGGGTCAATTTATCATAGCCAATCAACCTAACTCGCACATCTTTGGACTGTGGGAGGAAACCGGAGCACCCGGAGGAAACCCACGCAAACACGGGGAGAATGTGCAAACTCCACACAGACAGTCGCCCGAGGCCGGATTCGAACCCGGGTCCCTGGTGCTGTGAGGCAACAGTGCTAACCACTGTGCCACCGTGCTGTCCCGCAAGCTTTTCCTGGTCGCAGGTCCTTGAGTTTTTCAAGAAGTTCTTTTTCTGTTATTATGGCGTCTAGCGGGTTTTGGTTATCTTTTATGGCCATTTCAAGCTTTTCAAGTTTTTTGCGTATTTGGTGTTGCTCTGGTCCTAGTGTGTTTTTCTGGTATAATTTTTCAAAGTGGTTTACCCATGTGTCCCCATTTTGAATGGACAAATCGTCGTGTTGTTTTTTGTGTAGTGTTTTCAAGTTGTCCCAGAAACAATTCTACTCAATGGATTCCTCCATGGAGCTGAGTGTATTCTTAATAAATTGCTCTTTTTTGGTCCTGAGTGTGTTTCTGTATTGTGTTAGCGTCTGACAATAAGTAAGGCGTAATTCCTCGTTTTCTGGATGTCTGTGTTTTTGGTTTGATAGTTTTCTAAGTTTTTTCCTCATGTTATGGCAATCATGGTCAAACCATTTTTCATAGTTTTTTGTTTTGGGTTTGTTCTTGCGAGCTTTCAAGTTTGCATTTGTTGCCAAATTATCAAAAATATTGTTTAGTTTACTAACTGCCCGGTTTACGCCTTCTTTATTGTGAGTGTATATGTTATCCAGAAAGGTGTCTAAGAGAGCTTGAGTTGATGCATTGCTAATTGTTTTCTGGTATTTTTCCGTGTCGTTTTTGGCCCATCTGTACGATTTTTTGGTGTTGTACAGTTTACTGGGTTGTGTTTCTATGTTGTTTGTTTCTGTCTTTTTGAGAAACATAGTAATTTGACTGTGATCTGACAGTGTTGTTTGTGGTTTGACTGTGAATGCTCTGAAAGAGGATGGGTCCAAGTCTGTAATCATATAGTCTACTGTGCTGCAGCCAAGAGGTGAGCAGTAGGTCGATCTTCCTAGGAGGTCTCCTATGAACCTACCATTGACAATGTACAGACCCAGGTTTCGACAGAGCTGTAGTAGCTGTTTACCGTTGGTATTTGACTGCTTGTCGCAGTTATGCCTGTATGGAAGGGAAGGGATGTCAAAGTGGTTATTCCCGAATACGTAATTGTTTCCCTGATTATTGGTGAAGTCTGGTTCTTCGCCCGTTCTTGAATTGAGGTCCCCACAGATCAACACGTTCCCCTGGGCCTGGTATTGGATAATTTCCCCCTCCATGTTGGAGAAGGTGTCCTCTTTGTAGTACGGGGAATCGATTGGAGGGATATAAAGTGCGCAAATGTAAACATCTTGGGTGTTTGAGATAATCTCCCTCTCAAGTTTGAGCCACATATGGTTTTCGCCCTTTTTTATAAATTTGATGTAATTCTTAAGTTCTGTTTTAAACCAGATCAGTATGCCTCCGGAGTCTCTGCCTTGGGTTACACTTGGTAATTTATTGGAGGGGACCACTAGCTCAGTGTACCCTTGGGGACAGCCGGTGTGTCCTTTTCCTTTATACCAAGTTTCCTGTAAAATGATAATATCTAGATCTTTAGTTTCCTCTATGAACTCTGGGGTCCTACTCTTCACTTCTCGCAGTGAAGAGCGTAGACCTTGGATATTCCAGGTCGAAATATATAAGGATTTCATGTTAAGTTTTATCTTTTTCTATGATAGGTTAAAGAGTGGTACGTGTTTGTCGTGTCTAAGTGTGGGGAAAAAAAAGATCACCCCAGTTGTCTACAAAAGTTAATACAATTTGGTTACAGTTCTTTCTATTAATTAGTCCTTGATCCATAAGGCGGAAGTAGATGCTGCTGCACATCTGCTTATTGTCTCTTAATGGATTGTTTCTGTCTGAGGTATTGCGTACGTCCTGTGCATCTCTCCCTCTGTCTGGCTGGTAGCGGTCCTATTCCCCTGTGGGACAGGAGTGGTGCAGGTCTGATAATGTTGTTTTGCATGGGGATCCTCTCCGGTCTCGGTTGGTGTGGTGGTGGTCTTTGTAGTGTTCCTGATATGTACCCCGCTGATCTCTGGTGGTCGGGGGGGGGTCCTCTTGGAGTCTGGGTATGGACCCGGTTAAAAGCGACGTCCTTCAGGGCTTTAGCAAAGATCGATATTTTTTGCCTTTGGATGTGGACGTGGTCGTAAAGACATTCTTCATCGAGGGTGGGGTGTTGGGCCAGGTGTACGTTGTGGTTTGATTCGCATTCTGTTGCTATGCTGGCATTTATCTCATGAATTGTGTTGTTGTTGAAGTCTGTTCTCGGCAATATTGTGGAAACAGTGATTCTAGTGTTTGGAAATGTACTGCTTGCCTTCCTAATCATTGCTCTGAGCGATGTTGCTACCTCTTTCTGTTTGGCCTTTAGGTCATTTGTGCCCGTGTGTATTATTATGTGTTGGGGGGAGCCTAATCTGGCTTTGGTCAGCCATCCCATGGCTCTGTCTGTTGTTGGGCACCAAATCTTTTCTACTTTACTTCTAGGGAAGAGCTTTTTCTCCCATAGAAATTTCCCATTTGAGTCTATGAGTATTACGACGTCAGCCTTGTTTGTGTTTACTGTCTGGTGGCTTTCGCCTGGACTCATAGTGTGTGTGCTGGGCTGGGGTGTCTGGTGTGTGCGTACCTCTTGTGAGCGGCTCGCTTGTGGTTCCATGGTGGTGGGGGAAGATTGCGAGTCAGCATGCTGGTCGGTCTGTGTGGCACCCCTTGTATTGTGTGTCTGTTGCTTTTGTTCCGTGTGGGAGTGCAGCCGTTCCGTCCGGCTCTGTCTTGTCTTATCTCTAGTCTCTGGTTGCTGGTCTAATGGTGTTTTCTCTCCTCTATGGCTCTCTTCTTTTTCCTGCAGCTCTTTCACCTGATTCTTAAGTAGATTCACCTGGTTATCAAGTCTATTCAGCTCTCTCTTGTGTCTCTCCCTCTCCTGCTTTTGTTTGTCATTCAATTTGAGGACCTCCTCTCTAAGTTTAACCATCTCTATCTCTAATTGATAAAATTTATCTTTTGGTTGTATCTGGCTGTGTGATCCCGGGGTATGTGTCTGGTCGGCCCTGGAAGGCTCACTCACTTCCTGGCTAAGCTGGTCGGCCCTGGAAGGCTCACTCACTTCCTGGCTATGCTGCTCTTCTCTTGGTGGGCTGGGAATGGTAGGGGAACTATGTGTGGCTTCCTCCGTGGTAGTTATGCTGGGGTTTGTCAGTTGTATCGTGTGGCTGTGGTTCCCCGGGGTTAGTGTCTGGTTTGAACTGTGTGGCTCGTTCATCCCTTGACCATGCAGATTTTCTCCTGGTAAGTTGTCAATGTTGGGGGGAGTGCGGGCCACTCTGGGGCTGTTCATTCCCCTCGTAGTTGATCTTTTCAGTGTCCTGAAGGCCGTTGCAAATTTGTCGAGGTTGCCTTGCACTAATATTGTTCCGGTATTGTACGCGTTGACAGTCGTGATTGAACTGTCTCCTGGTGTGTTAATTTTCATTATGGACCCATTTGCGGTATTTTTTAGCTTAACACTGGTATAGTGTGATTTTATTGCTCTGATCCAAGCCGCTGGCTGATCTGAGTAGAATATGAGGTTACTTTTTGTCCCATTGTTGTAACAGTCAGTAAAGAGAGTTTCTGGTTTTTCTCTCATCTGAGCATGCTTGATCGTTTTTATAGCTTTTTTTGTGGTGTTGGGGGGAATCTGGAAGCGGGGCTGTTGTGGATCTTCTGATTCGCTCATTTTTGGTAAAGTATTGTTGATCTTAGAATAAGCTTTTCTGGGGCCCCGGGTTTGGTGTTACCCTCTCCCTGTTCGCGAACTTTCCCGGTCCCCCTCTCCGACCCCGTGGTCCCTGGGCCTCGGCTCCTGGGTTCACCCTTCTCAGGTCTGAGTCTGTGAGCCACTGTTTCCCGGTGCCTTCGGGCTGTTCCCCTCCCCCTCAGAGGTCTCTGGGCCTCTGTTTCGGCCTGGTTCCTCGGGCCTTTCCCTGGGCCACCCTCCCTGGGCCCTGTACTCACGGTCTTGGTTGCGAGCCTTCTGGTTGCTCTCCTTCTCCTCAGAGGTCTCTGTGCCTGCTGGCCTGGCTCCTCGGGCCTTTCCCGTGCTGGATTGTTGGGCTGTGGCCCGAGTCCCCTCGGCTGTGCTGATTGCTGGATTTCCGGGCTGCGTTCCGAATCTCCTCGGCTGTGCCGATTTCTGCGATGCGGCCCGAGTCCTCTCCGCTGTGCCGATTGCCGGGCTGCGTTCCGGATCTCCTCGGCTGTGCCGATTTCTGGGATGCGGCCCGAGTCCCCTCGGCTGTGCCGGTTGCTGGACCGCTGGGCTGCGGCCCGAGTCACCTCGCCTCCTCGAACTCGGTCCCGATGCCGCCGACTCAACCACCGCTGCTGAAGCCCCGTGTGGCTGCCGTTCACTGGTTTGTGTAGTTCTTCTCTTGTTTCTTTTTTTTTTTTTTTGCTTTGGCTTTTTTTTCCCTCTATTTTCCTCTGGGTTTTTTTTTTCTTTGGTAGTCTTTCTGGCGGTCTTTTCCTTCTCTACTTTGTCTAGACTAATCTAAACTTAAACTAACCTAAACTAAACTAACTTAACTAGAACTAAATTGAAATGAAACTTTTTCCCCCACTTTAGACACTAAAAACACTAAAATCTCAGCAGCCCATCTTCAGCATGTGTATTCACTCCGTCTGCAATTCTCTCTCTACTAACAATAACCAGCCCCGGGACAGTGACAGCGTAACACAAAGAATTCGACCCAACACAATCGTCGCTAAGCAAAAGGAAAAATATCTGACATATTGGGCAGAAACAACAAAAACCCAAAGCAAACTCAATTGCTACTTGGCCCTAAACAGACAATACAACATAGCTGATTACCTGACCATGGTAAAGGACAGCAAACTGAGAAAAATCCTGACAATGTACAGACTTAGTGAACATAGCCTGGCGATCGAAAAAGGTAGACACAGGCAGACCCGGCTACCAAGAGAGGACAGGATATGCTCTCACTGCAGTCAGGGAATGGTGGAGACAGAGATGCACTTCCTCACAGCTTGTAGAAAATATCAGGGCATAAGGGAGAATTTCTACCCAAAATTTACAAAAATATGCCCGGAATTCAGAAAATTGAATGACGACCAAAAACTCCCATACCTATTAGGGGAAGAGAGAAGTTGCATAACACTGGCGGCACGCTATGTTACAGCTTGCCATAAACAGAGGGACAACCACTAAAAATAAGATAAGAGTATATATAAATTATATGAAAGTATATTTATACACTCAGGGATCTGTCTGTTTATACACTGTATGGATAGATCTGTATTTTTGTGAACAAACATGAATGTTTTCCGATGCTTTGGCAACATAAGATGTAACTTGTCATGCCAATAAAGCGATTTGAATTGAATTGAAATTGACTGAGAGACCCCAGTCAGTGTACAGATATCTCCCTGAGGGAGAGGGACTCAGAGACCCCAGTCAGTGTATAGATATCTCCGAGAGAGGGAGAGGGACTGAGAGACCCCAGTCACTGTACAGATATCTCCGAGAGAGGGAGAGGGACTGAGAGACCCCAGTCAGTGTACAGATATCTCCCTGAGGGAGAGGGACTCAGAGACCCCAGTCAGTGTATAGATATCTCCGAGAGAGGGAGAGGGACTGAGAGACCCCAGTCACTGTACAGATATCTCCGAGAGAGGGAGAGGGACTGAGAGACCCCAGTCAGTGTATAGATATCTCCGAGAGAGGGAGAGGGACTGAGAGGCCCCAGTCAGTGTATAGATATCTCCCTGAGGGAGAGGGACTGAGAGACCCCAGTCAGTGTATAGATATCTCCGAGAGAGGGAGAGGGACTGAGAGTCCCCAGTCAGTGTACAGATACCTCCGAGAGAGGGAGAGGGACACCAGTCAGTGTACAGATATCTCCGAGAGAGGGAGAGGGACTGAGAGACCCCAGTCAGTGTACAGATATCTCCGAGAGAGGGAGAGGGACTGAGAGACCCCAGTCAGTGTACAGATATCTCCGAGAGCGGGAGAGGGACTGAGAGTCCCCAGTCAGTGTACAGATATCTCCGAGAGAGGGAGAGGGACACTAGTCAGTGTACAGATATCTCCCTGAGGGAGAGGGACTGAGAGACCCCAGTCAGTGTATAGATATCTCCGAGAGAGGGAGAGGGACTGAGAGACCCCAGTCAGTGTACAGATATCTCCGAGAGAGGGAGAGGGACTGAGAGACCCCAGTCAGTGTACAGATATCTCCCTGAGGGAGAAGAACTGAGAGACCCCAGTCAGTGTATAGATATCTCCCTGAGGGAGAGGGACTGAGAGACCCCAGTCAGTGTACAGATATCTCCCTGAGGGAGAGGGACTGAGAGACCCCAGTCAGTGTATAGATATCTCCCTGAGGGAGAGCGACTGAGCTATGCCAGTCAGTGTACAGATATCTCCGAGAGAAGGAGAGGGTCTGAGTGTGGTAAACCACTGTTTGTATTCCACTGTGTACATGCCTGGACATGTCTCGGCTGACTCCTCCCACAAGTCCTAGTATAAAGGTGACTGCTCCCCAGCCCTTTGTATTTCTGGACCGGTCGACCACTCGAGGCAGACCTTCATTCTTTTGTTAATAAAAGCCTTTAGTTACTCTCTTAACTCTCAGTCTTTTATGAGTAATTGATAGCGCATCAATTTTATTAACAACATTTTTATAATGGAGAAGATCCTCCAGCATGCCTGGACTTAGATCATCAGGAGGCGGACTCATCCACCAAGTTTACTCACTGGCTTAAGTGTTTCGAAAAATTCCTGGCCGCCTCCGCAGCAATCAAATCGGACGAGGACAAACTGGATGTCCTGACCTCCAAAGTGAACCACCGAGTGTACTCGGTCATCCAAGACGCGACCTCGTACGCGGACGCTATCAAGCTCCTCAAGGACCAGTACACGCGCCCAGTGAACGAAGTGTACGCCAGGCACCTTCTGGGGAGTCGTAAACAACAACCTGGGGAATCGACCGTGGAATACCTTCAGGCACTGTCTGTGCTTGGCCGGGCCTGTGGTTGTAAGGATGTAAAGGCCGCCGTGTACACAGAGGAACTTATCCGGGACGCTTTTGTAGTGGGCCACAGATCCAATTACACCCGACAGCGACTGTTGGAGCAGAGTGACCTCGACCTCAACAAGGCCTCTGAACTCGCACTATCATTGGATGCAGCCTACCGGGGCATGGATGCCTACTCCTCTGCACCGTGGACGCCGCGGGGAATGACAGCCTGGGACACGGTAGGACCGCCTCATAGCGCCATGCCACCCCAGCCACACCCCAGCAACGGCCCAACTACCGCAGCAGTGTCCCAAGGCCAGACAGCAGTGCCCCAAGGCCAGAAATGCTACTTCTGTGGCCAGGCAAAACACCCCAGAGCGCGCTGCCCGGCGAAAAACGCGATCTGCTCGGGCTGCGGGAAGAAGGGACACTACGCTAACGTCTGCAGGGCCAAAGCCACCCCGAACCCCAGCAGCGCCGCGTGTGGGCCATGCGGGCCGCCATCTTGGGCCTCCCCGGCCATGTGCGAACCACCGGTACAGCAGCCATTTTGGACGCCTCCAGCCACATGGGGATCATGGACGCCGCCATCTTGGACGACAGCCGGAACGCAGCAGGCCCCCAACACCGCCTCATCTGATACCCGCAGCGACACACCGACCCCTACGCTGGCATCCGTTACACTGGACCAAGCGAGACCGCACCAGCTGGCCAGTTCCACAATGGACATTAAGGTAAATGGCCACGATACAATCTGCCTTTTTGACTCTGGGAGCACGGAGAGCTTCATCCACCCCGACATGCTGCGGCATTGCTCTCTCCCAGTCCTGCCTGCGCACCAGCGGATTTCTATGGCCTCCGAGTCCCAGTCGGCGGACATCGGCGGCTACTGCGTAGTGACACTCGTAGTAGACGGGACCGTGTACGATCATTTTAAACTTCTGGTCCTGCCCGACCTCTGCGCTGCCGTCCTGCTGGGGTTAGATTTTCAGTGCCACCTTAAAAGTGTTACGATGGCGTACGGTGGAACCCTACCCCCACTCACAGTCCGCAGCCAGCAGCTCCCAAATTGCCCGCCGTGCACCAGGTGCAACCTCTCCACACTCAGAGTCACCCCCCCCCCCACTGTTTGCTAACCTCACCCCCGGCTGTAAGCCCATCGCCACAAAGAGCAGGCGATACAGTGCCGGGGACAGGGTTTTCATTAAAACCGAAGTGGAGCGGCTCCTGAAGGAAGGGATTATTGAGGGCAGCACCAGCCCCTGGCGAGCCCAGGTTGTGGTCGTTAAGACCGGCGAGAAGCAGCGCCTGGTCATCGACTACAGCCAGACAATAAATCGCTACACCCTGCTGGACGCCTACCCACTCCCCCGCATAGCTGATATGGTCAACCAGATCGCGCAGTACCGCGTCTTCTCGACCATTGACCTGAAATCAGCGTACCACCAGCTCCCTATCCGCCCTGAGGACCGCCAGTATACTGCCTTTGAGGCAAACGGCCGCCTCTACCACTTCCTTAGGGTTCCCTTTGGCGTCACCAACGGGGTCTCCGTCTTCCAAAGGGAGATGGACCGGATGGTGGATCAAAATGCGTTGCAGGCCACTTTCCCATATCTGGACAATGTGACCATCTGCGGCCGTGACTTGCAGGACCATGACGCAAACCTCGAAAAATTCCTCCGCACCGCCCAACTCCTGAACCTGACATATAACAAGGAGAAGTGCATATTCCGCACAAACCGCCTCGCCATCCTTGGCTGTGTTGTGGAACACGGAGTCATCGGCCCCGACCCCGACCGGATGCGTCCCCTTATGGAACTCCCACTGCCCCACTGCCTCAAGGCCCTGAAGAGGTGCCTAGGGTTTTTCTCCTATTATGCCCAGTGGGTCCCCTACTATGCGGACAAGGCCCATCCGCTGATCAAGTCCACCTCTTTTCCCTTGACGGCAGAGGCCCGCTTAGCCTTCCACCGTATCAAGGAAGACATTGCCAAAGCCACCATGCACGCAGTGGACGAATCCATCCCCTTCCAGGTGGAAAGCGATGCGTCTGACTTTGCCCTGGCCGCTACCCTCAATCAGGCGGGGAGACCCGTGGCCTTCTTTTCACGAACCCTCCAAGGCCCGGAGACCAGACACTCCGCTGTTGAGAAGGAGGCCCAGGCGATTGTGGAGGCTGTGCGTCATTGGAGGCACTACCTGGCCGGAAAACGATTTACCCTGCTCACTGACCAACGTTCAGTTGCTTTCATGTTTAACAACAAGCAGAGGGGCAAAATCAAAAATGACAAGATCTTGAGGTGGAGAATCGAACTTTCCACCTACAATTACGAGATCTTGTACCGGCCCGGGAAGCTCAATGAACCCCCGGATGCGCTATCGCGTGGCACCTGCGCCAGCGCGCAGATCGATAGACTGCGGGCCCTCCACAATGACCTCTGCCACCCGGGGGTCACCAGGTTCTTCCACTTCATCAAGGCCCGCAACCTGCCTTACTCTATTGAGGAGGTCAGGACCATGACCAGGAACTGCCAAGTCTGCGCTGAGTGCAAACCGCACTTTTATAGACCAGACAGGGCCCACCTGATAAAAGCCACTCGCCCCTTCGAGCGCCTGAGCGTCGATTTTAAAGGGCCTCTCCCCTCCTCCGACCGCAATGTGTACTTCCTCAATATTATTGATGAGTACTCCCGTTTCCCGTTCGCCATCCCCTGCCCGGACATGACCAGTGCCACGGTCATTAAATGTCTGAACGACCTCTTCACCCTGTTCGGTTTCCCCAGCTATATCCATAGCGACTGGGGCTCATCGTTTATGAGCGACGAACTCCGTCAGTACCTGCTAACTAGGGGTATTGCCACAAGCAGGACCACCAGTTACAACCCCCGGGGGAACGGACAGGTGGAAAGAGAAAATGCGACAGTTTGGAAGGCCGCCCTGCTAGCCTTAAAGTCTAGGGGCCTTCCAACCTCCCGCTGGCAGGATGTGCTCCCCGATGCGCTCCACTCTATTCGGTCACTGCTCTGCACTGCCACTAACGCCACCCCTCATGAGAAAATGTTTGTCTTCCCAAGGAAGTCCACATCGGGGACATCGCTACCGCCATGGCTGACGTCCCCAGGGCCGGTCCTACTGAGAAGGCACGTGAGGACCCATAAAACGGACCCCCTGGTCGAGAGGGTCGACCTCCTCCACGCCAACCCCCAGTATGCTTACATTGCATACCCGGACGGGCGGGAGGACACAGTCTCCATAAGAGACCTTGCACCCTCGGGGGCCGCAGTAACCCACTACTCACTACCACCCCCCCCCACGATCCGATATCCAGCCCCAGCAGACGGCAGGCCTGGGCCCCGCGACCCGCTCGACATCTACGAGGACGACACGCCTGTGCCACAGCCCACGCAGGACTCGACGCCGGAAGCTCCACTACCCCTGCCGTCGCCACGCCGATCACAGCGGCAGACAAGACCTCCGGAGAGACTCCAATACACTAACTTTTAATACACTTCACCCCGCCGGACTCAATTTTAAACAAGGGGTGAATGTGGTAAACCACTGTTTGTATTCCACTGTGTACATGCCTGGACATGCCTCGGCTGACTCCTCCCACAAGTCCTAGTATAAAGGTGACTGCTCCCCAGCCCTTTGTATTTCTGGACCGGTCGACCACTCGAGGCAGACCTTCATTCTTTTGTTAATAAAAGCCTTTAGTTACTCTCTTAACTCTCAGTCTTTTATGAGTAATTGATAGCGCATCACTGAGAGACCCCAGTCAGTGTACAGATATCTCCCTGAGGGAGAGGGACTGAGGGACACCAGTCAGTGTACAGATATCTCCCTGAGGGAGAGGGACTCAGAGACCCCAGTCAGTGTATAGATATCTCCCTGAGGGAGAGGGACTCAGAGACCCCAGTCAGTGTATACATATCTCAGGGAGGGAGAGGGACTGAGAGACCCCAGTCAGTGTACAGATATCTCCGAGAGAGGGAGAGGGACTGAGAGACCCCAGTCAGTGTACAGATATCTCCGAGAGAGGGAGAGGGACTGAGAGACCCCAGTCAGTGTACAGATATCTCCGAGAGAGGGAGAGGGACTGAGAGACACCAGTCAGTGTACAGATATCTCAGGGAGGGAGAGGGACTGAGAGACCCCAGTCAGTGTACAGATATCTGAGAGAGGGAGAGGGACTCAGAGACCCCAGTCAGTGTACAGATAGCTCCCTGTGGGAGAGGGACTGAGACACACCAGGCAGTGTGCAGATATCACCCTGTGAGAGAGGGACTGAGCGAAACTAGTCAGTGTACAGATATCTCCCTGAGAGAGGTGACTGAGGGACACCAGTCAGTGTACAGATATCTCCGAGAGAGAGGGGACTGAGGGACACCAGTCACTGTACAGATATCTCCCTGTGAGAGAGGGACTGAGGGACACCAGTGTACAGGAATCTCAGAGGGAGAGGGACTGAGAGATGCCAATCAGTGTACAGATATCTCCGAGAAAGAGGGGAATGAGAGGCACCAGTCAGTGCACAGATATCGTTCTGTGAGAAAGGGACTGAGTGAAACCAGTCAGTGTATAGGTATCTCCCTGAGAGAGAGGGACTGAGGGACACCAGTCAGTGTACTGATATCTGAGAGAGGGACTGAGAGACCCCAGTCAGTGTACTGATATCTGAGAGAGAGAGGGACTGAGAGACCCCAGTCAGTGTACTGATATCTGAGAGAGAGAGGGACTGAAAGACCCCAGTCGCATATACACTCACAATAAAGAAGGCGTAAACCGGGCAGTAAATAACCTAAACAATATTTTTGATAATTTGGCAACAAGTGCAAACTTGAAAGCTCGCAAGAACAAACCCAAAACAAAAAACTATGAAAAATAGTTTGACCCAGATTGCCATAACATGAGGAAAAAACTTAGAAAAATATCAAACCAAAAACACAGACATCCAGAAAACGAGGAATTATGCCTTACTTATTGTCAGACACTAACACAATACAGAAACACACTCAGAACCAAAAAAGAGCAATATATTAAGAATACACTCAGCTCCATGGAGGAATCCATTGATTCCAATTGTTTCTGGGACAACTTGAATACACTACACAAAAAACAACACGACGAATTGGCCATTCAAAATGGGGACACATGGATAAACCACTTTGAAAAATTATACCAGAAAAACACACTTAGGCCAGAGCAACACCAAATATGCAAAAAACTGGAAAAGCTAGAAATGGCCATAAAAGATAACCACAACCCGCTAGACTCCATAATAACAGAAAAAGAACTTTTTGAAAAACTCAAGGACCTGCGACCAGGAAAAGCTTGTGGGACAGACGGCATGCTAAACGAGATGATTAAACACACAGACGACAAAATGAAACTGGCTATCCTAAAACTCTTCAACTTGGTTCTGAGTGTCGGTTACTTCCCTGATATCTGGAACAAAGGACTCATAACGCCCATATACAAAAGTGGGGACAAAGTCGACCCAAATAACTATCGAGGCATCTGTGTAAACAGTAACCTGGGGAAGGTATTCTGTAGCATCATAAACAAAAGACTTATAAACTTCCTTGAGGAGCACAATGTCTTGAGTAAAAGCCAAATTGGATTCCTGCCAAACTATAGAACATCAGATCATATCTTCACCCTACAGACCCTAATTGACAAACACGTTCACCATAACAAAAGCAAAATCTACGCATGCTTTATAGATTTCCAGAAGGCTTTCGACTCCATCTGGCATGATGGTTTATTCCTGAAACTTATCGAAAGCGGGGTAGGGGGAAAAACATATGATGTAATTAAATCAATGTATACAAACAACAAATGTGCAGTTAAAATTGGAGACAAAGAAACAAAATACTTCCCACAGGGGCGGGGGGGGGTGACGCAGGGCTTGCCAATCTCACCGACACTCTTTAATATTTACATAAATGAATTGGCAAAACTACTTGAACAATCTACAGCACCCGGCCTCACCCTATATGAATCCAAGGTTAAATTCCTCCTCTATGCAGACGACCTGGTTCTGCTATCACCAACTAAGGAGGGTCTACAGCAGAACCTGGACCTGCTGGAGTCGTACTGCCAGACTTGGGCCCTGACAATAAATCCCCAAAAAACCAAAGTCCTTGTGTTCCAGCAAAGATCCAAACATCAGGGACCCAAAATAAATTTCACACTAGGAACAACCAAAATTGAACAAACCACTAACTACACATACTTGGGCTTAAAAATCAGTTCTACGGGAAACTTCAAACTGGCTGTGAATGAACTGAAAGAGAAAGCAAGAAGGGCTTTCTATGCCATTAAAAAATCAATCCAAATAGAAATCCCAATTAGCATTTGGCTAAAAATTTTCAAATCAGTAATTGAACCAATTGCACTCTATGGCAGTGAGGTATGGGGACCGCTAACACAACAAGAATTTGCAAAATGGGACAAACACCCAATTGAGATCCTACATGCAGAATTCTGTAAAAGTATCCTCCGGACTCAAAGGAAAACAGTAAACAATGCATGCAGGGCGGAACTAGGCCAATATCCATTAATAATCACTATCCAAAAAAGAGCCACCAAATTTTGGAATCACCTACAAATGAGCAACCCCCAATGCTATCACTACGACGCCCTGAAATGCCAAGAGCTGACCATAAAGAAGAATACCCTCAGTCAACTAGTCCTGGGACTCAGTGAAGTAACTACTAACACTACTAACAATAACCAGCCCCAGGACAGTGACAGCGTAACACAAAGAATTCGACCCAACACAATCGTCGCTAAGCAAAAGGAAAAATATCTGACATATTGGGCAGAAACAACAAAAACCCAAAGCAAACTCAATTGCTACTTGGCCCTAAACAGACAATACAACATAGCTGATTACCTGACCATGGTAAAGGATAACAAACTGAGAAAAACCTTGACAAGGTACAGACTTAGCGAACATAGCCTAGCGATCGAAAAAGGCAGACCAGGCTGCCAAGAGAGGACAGGATATGCTCTCACTGCAGTCAGGGAGTAGTGGAGACAGAGATGCACTTCCTCACAGCCTGTGGAAAATATCAGGGCATCAGGGAGAATTTCTACCAAAAATTCTCACAAATATGCCCTGAATTCAGAAATCTGAATGACAACCAAAAACTCCCATACCTACTGGGGGAGGAGAGAAGCTGTGTAGCACTGGCGGCACACTATGTTACAGCTTGCCATGAACAGAGGGACAACCAGTAAACTAAGAAAAGAATATATATAAATAATGCGAATGTATATTTATACACTCAGGGATATACCTGTTTATACACTGTATGAATAGAACTGCGTTTATGTGTTCAACCATAAATGTATTTTGATGCTTTGGCAACATAAGATGTACCTTATCATGCCAATAAAGCGATTTGAATTGAATTGAATTGAATTGACTGAAAGACCCCAGTCAGTGTACTGATATCTGAGAGAGGGACTGAGAGACCCCAGTCAGTGTACTGATATCTGAGAGAGAGAGGGACTGAGAGACCCCAGTCAGTGTACTGATATCTGAGAGAGAGAGGGACTGAGAGACCCCAGTCAGTGTACTGATATCTGAGAGAGAGAGGGACTGAGAGACCCCAGTCAGCGTACTGATATCTGAGAGAGAGAGGGACTGAAAGACCCCAGTCAGTGTACTGATATCTGAGAGAGAGAGAGGGACTGAGAGACCCCAGTCAGTGTACTGATATCTCCCTCTATTCGAAGAGGAGCAGGGGCCTTCTCCCCAGTGCCTTGCCCAATCTTTATCCCTCAACCAACATCACTGAAATAGGTGATCTGCTCATTATCCCAATGCTGTTTGTGGGAGTTTGCTGTGCGCAAATTGGCTGCCACGTTTCCTACATTGAAACAGTGACCACACTTCAAAAAAGTACTTCATTGGCTGTAAAGCGCTTTAGGACGTCCTGCGATTGTGAAAGGCGCTGTAGAAATGCTAGTCTTTCTTTTCCTCCGTACGCCCTCTTGTAGACAAAGCACCATTGGCTATGAGGTTGGGGCAAACAACTATGGCCCCTGCTATTGGTCAGAGATGCCGAGTGACAGAGACTTTGGAGGTGGGGAGAATGCCACTCCCTCAAAAGACGGCCGCTGGACACAGCCTCACTGCTACCGGCTTGGGGAGTGACGGGGGGCCTCCCGCACTCCCTGTGCTCCAATTGCCGGCTCGGGGAGTGACGAGGAGCCTCCCGCACTCAGGGAGTGACAGGGAGCCTCCCGCACTCAGTGCTCGGGGAGTGACAGGGAGCCTCCCGCACTCAGTGCTCGGGGAGTGACAGGGAGCCTCCCGCACTCAGTGCTCGGGGAGTGACGGGGAGCCTCCCGCACTCAGTGCTCGGGGAGTGACGGGGAGCCTCCCGCACTCAGTGCTCCGGCTCGGGGAGTGACGGGGAGCCTCCCGCACTCAGTGCTCCGGCTCGGGGAGTGACGGGGAGCCTCCCGCGCTCAGTGCTCGGGGAGTGACGGGGAGCCTCCCGCGCTCAGTGCTCGGGGAGTGACGGGGAGCCTCCCGCGCTCAGTGCTCGGGGAGTGACGGGGAGCCTCCCGCGCTCAGTGCTCGGGGAGTGACGGGGAGCCTCCCGCGCTCAGTGCTCGGGGAGTGACGGGGAGCCTCCCGCGCTCAGTGCTCGGGGAGTGACGGGGAGCCTCCCGCGCTCAGTGCTCGGGGAGTGACGGGGAGCCTCCCGCGCTCAGTGCTCGGGGAGTGACGGGGAGCCTCCCGCGCTCAGTGCTCGGGGAGTGACGGGGAGCCTCCCGCGCTCAGTGCTCGGGGAGTGACGGGGAGCCTCCCGCGCTCAGTGCTCGGGGAGTGACGGGGAGCCTCCCGCACTCAGTGCTCGGGGAGTGACGGGGAGCCTCCCGCACTCAGTGCTCGGGGAGTGACGGGGAGCCTCCCGCACTCAGTGCTCGGGGAGTGACGGGGAGCCTCCCGCACTCAGTGCTCGGGGAGTGACGGGGAGCCTCCCGCACTCAGTGCTCGGGGAGTGACGGGGAGCCTCCCGCACTCAGTGCTCGGGGAGTCTCCCGCACTCGGTGCTCGGGGAGTGACGGGGAGCCTCCCGCACTCGGTGCTCGGGGAGTGACGGGGAGCCTCCCGCACTCGGTGCTCGGGGAGTGACGGGGAGCCTCCCGCACTCGGTGCTCGGGGAGTGACGGGGAGCCTCCCGCACTCGGTGCTCGGGGAGTGACGGGGAGCCTCCCGCACTCGGTGCTCGGGGAGTGACGGGGAGCCTCCCGCACTCGGTGCTCGGGGAGTGACGGGGAGCCTCCCGCACTCGGTGCTCGGGGAGTGACGGGGAGCCTCCCGCACTCGGTGCTCGGGGAGTGACGGGGAGCCTCCCGCACTCGGTGCTCGGGGAGTGACGGGGAGCCTCCCGCACTCGGTGCTCGGGGAGTGACGGGGAGCCTCCCGCACTCGGTGCTCGGGGAGTGACGGGGAGCCTCCCGCACTCAGTGCTCGGGGAGTGACGGGGAGCCTCCCGCACTCAGTGCTCGGGGAGTGACGGGGAGCCTCCCACACTCAGTGCTCGGGGAGTGACGGGGAGCCTCCCGCACTCCCTGTGCTCCAATTTACAGCTCGGGGAGCCTCCTGTTATGCCCGGCACTGTCGGCAGTGTTTGACACCCACTCACCGGCAAAGTTCTTCACGATGTGGTTGATGCAGAGGTCGGAAAGCAGGGGGACAGTGGCCAGCGACCACTCGGGATCCTCCGCGATGATCCTCCTCATCCTCCTGGGATCGGCTGCTGGATTTGGGCCGGAAAACTTGGTGATCCAAGGATTGACATTCATCTCTGCAATCTTAACCCAGGGAGTTTAAACTCTTGGGTCTGCGGGGGAGGTCTGAAGCCTTTGTGTGAGAATAACAAGCTGCAAAGCATAAAGCACAGTTAGAGGAAAGGAGGCACAAAGTGCAGTCACACCAAGTCCTGTTCACCCATCACCCCCGAGCTTGCTGACCAACATTGGCTCCCAGTCCGGCAATGATTCCATTTCACAATTCTCATCTTTGTTTTCAAATCCCTCCATGGCCTCACCCTTCCCAATCTCTGTAACCTCCACCAGCTCTACAACCTCCCGAGATATCTGCGCTCCTCCAATTCTGGCCTCTTAAACATCCCGGATTATAATCGCTCCACCATTGGCGGCCGTGCCTTCAGCTGCCGAGGCCCTAAGCTCTGGAATTCCCTCCCTAAACCTCTCCGCCTCTCTCCCTCTCTCTCCTCCTTTAAGGCGCTCCTTAAAACCGACCTCTTTGACCAGGCTTTTGGTCACCTGTCCTAATATCTCATGTGGATCGGTGTCAAATTTTCTATGATAACGCTCCTGTGCAGCGCCCTGGGACGTTTTACTATGTTAAAGGCGCTATATAAATACAAGTTGTTGATATTGAAATGGGGTGAGATACAGGTTTCTGTGGTCCCTCACTACACAGCACTATTGGCTCCTATTTAGCTAAGAAAAACAACCAGAGCTTTGCAGCTTCTGTGGGTGCTTTGCCCCAGCTCCGTGTCCTACAAACACTGCCCATGGCTGCTGTCTGGGTTTGCAGTCGAGGGCAACCTCTAATGCCCATTCTGTCATGTGTAAGCATCACCAGGCTATTCGACCACGGGGATGCTTTAAAGCTAAGCTTCTGAAAGTATGGTGCCCAGACCTGAACACAACACTCTGGCTAAGGCTCAACCAGTGCTTTTTAAAGGTTTAGCACACCTTCCCAGCTTTTGTACTGTGTTCCCGTGTTAATAAAGCCAAAGATCCCATATGCTTTTTTAGCAGCCTTCTCAACTTGACCTGCCACCTTCAAATATTTGTGTACATACACCCCCAGGTCTCTCTGTTCCTGCACTCGCTTTAAAATGGTAGCATTTTGTTTATACTGCCTCTGCGCATTCTTCCAACCGAAACTGTCACTGCACATGTCATCTGTGAAGTGACATAGATAGGAATCAGCAGAGGGAGGCTCCTCTCCCAGTGTCCAGGGTCACACTGTACAGCTCGCGTCACAGCACAGTGACCTGGAACAACCCCAGCCCCTCCTGGCTCTCTCTCTCTCTGACCCCAGCCCCTCCTGTCAGTCTCTCTCTCTGACCCCAGCCCCTCCTGTCAGTCTCTCTCTCTGACCCCAGCCCCTCCTGTCAGTCTCTCTGTCTCTGACCCCAGCCCCTCCTGTCAGTCTCTCTCTCTCTGACCCCAGCCCCTCCTGGCTCTCTCTCTCTCTGACCCCAGCCCCTCCTGTCAGTCTCTCTCTCTGACCCCAGCCCCTCCTGGCTCTCTCTCTCTGACCCCAGCCCCTCCTGTCAGTCTCTCTCTCTGACCCCAGCCCCTCCTGTCAGTCTCTCTCTCTCTGACCCCAGCCCCTCCTGTCAGTCTCTCTCTCTGACCCCAGCCCCTCCTGTCAGTCTCTCTCTCTCTGACCCCAGCCCCTCCTGTCAGTCTCTCTCTCTCTGACCCCAGCCCCTCCTGTCAGTCTCTCTCTCTGACCCCAGCCCCTCCTGTCAGTCTCTCTCTCTCTGACCCCAGCCCCTCCTGGCTCTCTCTCTCTCTGACCCCAGCCCCTCCTGTCAGTCTCTCTCTCTCTGACCCCAGCCCCTCCTGTCAGTCTCTCTCTCTCTCTCTGACCCCAGCTCCTCCTGTCAGTCTCTCTCTCTCTGACCCCAGCCCCTCCTGTCAGTCTCTCTCTCTCTCTGACCCCAGCCCCTCCTGTCAGTCTCTCTCTCTCTCTGACCCCAGCTCCTCCTGTCAGTCTCTCTCTCTCTGACCCCAGCCCCTCCTGTCAGTCTCTCTCTCTCTCTGACCCCAGCCCCTCCTGTCAGTCTCTCTCTCTCTGACCCCAGCCCCTCCTGTCAGTCCCTCTCTCTCTGACCCCAGCTCCTCCTGTCAGTCTCTCTCTCTCTCTGACCCCAGCCCCTCCTGTCAGTCTCTCTCTCTCTGACCCCAGCCCCTCCTGTCAGTCTCTCTCTCTGACCCCAGCCCCTCCTGTCAGTCTCTCTCTCTCTGACCCCAGCCCCTCCTGTCAGTCTCTCTCTCTCTCTGACCCCAGCCCCTCCTGTCAGTCTCTCTCTCTCTCTGACCCCAGCTCCTCCTGTCAGTCTCTCTCTCTCTGACCCCAGCCCCTCCTGTCAGTCTCTCTCTCTCTGACCCCAGCCCCTCCTGTCAGTCTCTCTCTCTCTGACCCCAGCCCCTCCTGTCAGTCTCTCTCTCTCTGACCCCAGCCCCTCCTGGCTCTCTCTCTCTCTGACCCCAGCCCCTCCTGTCAGTCTCTCTCTCTCTGACCCCAGCCCCTCCCGTCAGTCTCTCTCTCTCTCTGACCCCAGCCCCTCCTGTCAGTCTCTCTCTCTCTCTGACCCCAGCCCCTCCTGTCAGTCTCTCTCTCTCTGACCCCAGCCCCTCCTGTCAGTCTCTCTCTCTCTGACCCCAGCCCCTCCTGTCAGTCTCTCTCTCTCTGACCCCAGCCCCTCCTGTCAGTCTCTCTCTCTCTGACCCCAGCCCCTCCTGTCAGTCTCTCTCTCTCTCTCTGACCCCAGCCCCTCCTGTCAGTCTCTCTCTCTCTCTGACCCCAGCTCCTCCTGTCAGTCTCTCTCTCTCTGACCCCAGCCCCTCCTGTCAGTCTCTCTCTCTCTGACCCCAGCCCCTCCTGTCAGTCTCTCTCTCTCTGACCCCAGCCCCTCCTGTCAGTCTCTCTCTCTCTGACCCCAGCCCCTCCTGGCTCTCTCTCTCTCTGACCCCAGCCCCTCCTGTCAGTCTCTCTCTCTCTGACCCCAGCCCCTCCCTGTCAGTCTCTCTCTCTCTCTGACCCCAGCCCCTCCTGTCAGTCTCTCTCTCTCTCTGACCCCAGCCCCTCCTGTCAGTCTCTCTCTCTCTGACCCCAGCCCCTCCTGTCAGTCTCTCTCTCTCTGACCCCAGCCCCTCCTGTCAGTCTCTCTCTCTCTGACCCCAGCCCCTCCTGTCAGTCTCTCTCTCTCTGACCCCAGCCCCTCCTGTCAGTCTCTCTCTCTCTGACCCCAGCCCCTCCTGTCAGTCTCTCTCTCTCTGACCCCAGCCCCTCCTGTCAGTCTCTCTCTCTCTGACCCCAGCCCCTCCTGTCAGTCTCTCTCTCTCTGACCCCAGCCCCTCCTGTCAGTCCCTCTCTCTCTGACCCCAGCCCCTCCTGTCAGTCTCTCTCTCTCTGACCCCAGCCCCTCCTGTCAGTCTCTCTCTGTCTGACCCCAGCCCCTCCTGTCAGTCTCTCTCTCTCTGACCCCAGCTCCTCCTGTCAGTCCCTCTCTCTCTGACCCCAGCCCCTCCTGTCAGTCTCTCTCTCTCTGACCCCAGCCCCTCCTGTCAGTCTCTCTCTCTCTGACCCCAGCCCCTCCTGTCAGTCTCTCTCTCTCTGACCCCAGCCCCTCCTGTCAGTCTCTCTCTCTCTGACCCCAGCCCCTCCCGTCAGTCTCTCTCTCTCTCTGACCCCAGCCCCTCCTGTCAGTCTCTCTCTCTCTCTGACCCCAGCCCCTCCTGTCAGTCTCTCTCTCTCTGACCCCAGCCCCTCCTGTCAGTCTCTCTCTCTCTGACCCCAGCCCCTCCTGTCAGTCTCTCTCTCTCTGACCCCAGCCCCTCCTGTCAGTCTCTCTCTCTCTGACCCCAGCCCCTCCTGTCAGTCTCTCTCTCTCTGACCCCAGCCCCTCCTGTCAGTCTCTCTCTCTCTGACCCCAGCCCCTCCTGTCAGTCTCTCTCTCTCTGACCCCAGCCCCTCCTGTCAGTCTCTCTCTCTCTGACCCCAGCCCCTCCTGTCAGTCCCTCTCTCTCTGACCCCAGCCCCTCCTGTCAGTCTCTCTCTCTCTGACCCCAGCCCCTCCTGTCAGTCTCTCTCTCTCTGACCCCAGCCCCTCCTGTCAGTCTCTCTCTCTCTGACCCCAGCTCCTCCTGTCAGTCCCTCTCTCTCTGACCCCAGCCCCTCCTGTCAGTCTCTCTCTCTCTGACCCCAGCCCCTCCTGTCAGTCTCTCTCTCTCTCTGACCCCAGCCCCTCCTGTCAGTCTCTCTCTCTCTCTGACCCCAGCCCCTCCTGTCAGTCTCTCTCTCTCTGACCCCAGCCCCTCCTGTCAGTCTCTCTCTCTCTGACCCCAGCCCCTCCTGTCAGTCTCTCTCTCTCTCTGACCCCAGCCCCTCCTGTCAGTCTCTCTCTCTCTGACCCCAGCCCCTCCTGTCAGTCTCTCTCTCTCTGACCCCAGCCCCTCCTGTCAGTCTCTCTCTCTCTGACCCCAGCCCCTCCTGTCAGTCTCTCTCTCTGACCCCAGGCCCCTCTTGTCAGTCTCTCTCTCTCTCTGACCCCAGCCCCTCCTGTCAGTCTCTCTCTCTGACCCCAGCCCCTCCTGTCAGTCTCTCTCTCTCTCTGACCCCAGCCCCTCCAGTCAGTCTCTCTCTCTCTGACCCCAGCCCCTCCTGTCAGTCTCTCTCTCTCTGACCCCAGCCCCTCCTGTCAGTCTCTCTCTCTCTGGCCCCAGCCCCTCCTGTCAGTCTCTCTCTCTCTCTGACCCCAGCCCCTCCTGTCAGTCTCTCTCTCTCTCTGACCCCAGCCCCTCCTGTCAGTCTCTCTCTCTCTCTGACCCCAGCCCCTCCTGTCAGTCTCTCTCTCTCTGACCCCAGCCCCTCCTGTCAGTCTCTCTCTCTCTGACCC
The DNA here is from genome assembly GCF_052327205.1 of Somniosus microcephalus. Taxonomy (NCBI): domain Eukaryota; kingdom Metazoa; phylum Chordata; class Chondrichthyes; order Squaliformes; family Somniosidae; genus Somniosus; species Somniosus microcephalus. The sequence goes on along the minus strand of NC_140995.1, from coordinate 245,987,165 downwards.
CAGCCCCTCCTGTCAGTCCCTCTCGCTCTCTGACCCCAGCCCCTCCTGTCAGTCTCTCTCTCTCTCTGACCCCAGCCCCTCCTGTCAGTCTCTCTCTCTCTCTGACCCCAGCCCCTCCTGTCAGTCTCTCTCTCTCTGACCCCAGCCCCTCCTGTCAGTCTCTCTCTCTGACCCCAGCCCCTCCCGTCAGTCTCTCTCTCTCTCTGGCCCCAGCCCCTCCTGTCAGTCTCTCTCTCTGACCCCAGCCCCTCCTGTCAGTCTCTCTCTCTGGCCCCAGCCCCTCCTGTCAGTCTCTCTCTCTGCCCCCAGCCCCTCCTGTCAGTCTCTCTCTCTGCCCCCAGCCCCTCCTGTCAGTCCCTCTCTCTCTGACCCCAGCTCCTCCTGTCAGTCTCTCTCTCTCTGACCCCAGCTCCTCCTGTCAGTCCCTCTCTCTCTGACCCCAGCTCCTCCTGTCAGTCTCTCTCTCTCTGACCCCAGCCCCTCCTGTCAGTCTCTCTCTCTCTGACCCCAGCCCCTCCTGTCAGTCTCTCTCTCTCTGACCCCAGCCCCTCCTGTCAGTCTCTCTCTCTCTCTGACCCCAGCCCCTCCTGTCAGTCTCTCTCTCTCTCTGACCCCAGCCCCTCCTGTCAGTCTCTCTCTCTGACCCCAGCCCCTCCTGTCAGTCTCTCTCTCTGACCCCAGCCCCTCCTGTCAGTCTCTCTCTCTCTGACCCCAGCCCCTCCTGTCAGTCTCTCTCTCTCTGACCCCAGCTCCTCCTGTCAGTCTCTCTCTCTCTGACCCCAGCTCCTCCTGTCAGTCTCTCTCTCTCTGACCCCAGCCCCTCCTGTCAGTCTCTCTCTCTCTGACCCCAGCCCCTCCTGTCAGTCTCTCTCTCTCTGACCCCAGCTCCTCCTGTCAGTCCCTCTCTCTCTGACCCCAGCCCCTCCTGTCAGTCTCTCTCTCTCTCTGACCCCAGCCCCTCCTGTCAGTCTCTCTCTCTCTGACCACAGCCCCTCCTGGCTCTCTCTCTCTCTGACCCCAGCCCCTCCTGTCAGTCTCTCTCTCTGACCCCAGCCCCTCCTGTCAGTCTCTCTCTCTCTGACCCCAGCCCCTCCTGGCTCTCTCTCTCTCTGACCCCAGCCCCTCCTGTCAGTCTCTCTCTCTCTGACCCCAGCCCCTCCTGTCAGTCTCTCTCTCTCTCTGACCCCAGCTCCTCCTGTCAGTCTCTCTCTCTCTGACCCCAGCCCCTCCTGTCAGTCTCTCTCTCTCTGACCCCAGCCCCTCCTGTCAGTCTCTCTCTCTCTCTGACCCCAGCCCCTCCTGTCAGTCTCTCTCTCTGACCCCAGCTCCTCCTGTCAGTCTCTCTCTCTCTGACCCCAGCCCCTCCTGTCAGTCTCTCTCTCTCTGACCCCAGCCCCTCCTGTCAGTCTCTCTCTCTCTGACCCCAGCCCCTCCTGTCAGTCTCTCTCTCTCTGACCCCAGCTCCTCCTGTCAGTCTCTCTCTCTCTGACCCCAGCTCCTCCTGTCAGTCTCTCTCTCTCTGACCCCAGCCCCTCCTGTCAGTCTCTCTAACCTCTCCTCAGACTCGCTCTGTGGAGACGAGGCCTCTGTTGCCGTTGCTCAGGGCAACACTCTCCGCGGGCACTTCCGGGAATGGCCGGAAGTATCGAACGGTTCCCATGGAGACCTTCTTAGGGCAACGGGAAAACCATCAAAAAACCCATCGGTGATAGCCCCGCCCACCCTCGCCGATAGCCCCGCCCACCCTCGCCGATAGCCCCGCCCACCCTCAGCGATAGCCCCGCCCACCCTCAGCGATAGCCCCGCCCACCCTCAGCGATAGTCCCGCCCACCCTTCACCCATAGCCCCGCCCACCCTCACTGATAGCCCCGCCCACCCTCACCGATAGCCCCGCCCACCCTCACCGATAGCCCCGCCCACCCTCACCGATAGCTCCGCCCACCCTCACCGATAGCTCCGCCCACCCTCACAGATAGCCCCGCCCACCCTCAGCGATAGCCCCGCCCACCCTCACCGATAGCCCCGCCCACCCTCACCGATAGCCCCGCCCGCCCTCACCGATAGCCCCGCCCACCCTCACCGATAGCCCCGCCCACACTCACCGATAGCTCCGCCCACCCTCACCGATAGCCCCGCCCACCCTCACCGATAGCCCCGCCCACCCTCACCGATAGCCCCGCCCACCCTCACCGATAGCCCCGCCCGCCCTCACCGATAGCCCCGCCCGCCAACACCGATAGCCCCGCCCACCCTCACCGATAGCCCCGCCCGCCCACACTGATAGCCCCGCCCACCCTCACTGATAGCCCCGCCCACCCTCAGCGATAGCCCCACCCACCCTCACCGATAGCCCCGCCCACCCTCAGCGATAGCCCCGCCCGCCCACACTGATAGCCCCGCCCACCCTCAGCGATAGCCCCGCCCACCCTCACCGATAGCCCCGCCCGCCCACACTGATAGCCCCGCCCACCCTCAGCGATAGCCCCGCCCACCCTCACTGATAGCTCCGCCCACCCTCACCGATAGCCCCGCCCGCCCTCACCGACAGCCCCGCACACCCTCACCGATAGCTCCGCCCACCCTCACCGATAGCCCCGCCCACCCTCACCGATAGCCCCGCCCACCCTCACCGATAGCCCCGCCCACCCTCACCGATAGCCCCGCCCACCCTCACCGATAGCCCCGCCCACCCTCACCGATAGCCCCGCCCGCCCTCACCGATAGCCCCGCCCGCCAACACCGATAGCCCCGCCCACCCTCACCGATAGCCCCGCCCGCCCTCACCGATAGCCACGCCCACCCTCACCGATAGCCCCGCCCACCCTCACCGATAGCCCCGCCCACCCTCACCGATAGCCCCGCCCGCCAACACCAATAGCCCCGCCCACCCTCACCGATAGCCCCGCCCGCCCTCACCGATAGCCCCGCCCGCCCTCACCGATAGCCCCGCCCGCCCTCACCGATAGCCCCGCCCACCCTCAGCGATAGCCCCGCCCGCCCTCACTGATAGCCCCACCCACCCTCACTGATAGCCCCGCCCACCCTCACCGATAGCCCCGCCCACCCTCGCCGATAGCCCCGCCCGCCCTCACCCATAGCCCCGCCCGCCCTCACCGATAGCCACGCCCATCCTCAGCGAAAGCCCCGCCCACCCTCAGCGATAGCCCCGCCCACCCTCACTCATAGCCCCGCCCACCCTCACTGATAGCCCCGCCCACCCTCACTGTCAATCACCGGGTTTCTGTTATTCTATATATACGGGATGGTTTCCTGGACCAATATATCGAGGAACCAACCAGAGATCAGGTCATCTTAGACTGGGTATTATGTAACGAGAAAGGATTAATTAGCAATTTGGTTGTACGAGGCCCCTTGGGTCAGAGCGATCATAATATGATTGAATTCTTCATTAAGATGGAGAATGAAGTGGTTGACTTAGAGACTAGGGTCCTAAATTTAAATAAAGGAAACTACGATGGTCTGAGGCGCAAGTTGGGTAGGATTGATTGGGGAATGTCACTCAAAGGGTTGACAGTGGATAGGCAATGGCAAACATTCAAAGACCGCATGGATGAACTACAGAATTTGTTCATCCCAGTTTGGCATAAAAATAAAACAAAAAAGGTGACTCAACCGTGGCTAACAAGGGAAATTAGGGATAGCATAAGATCCAAGGAGAGGACATATAAATTGGCCAGAAAAAGCAATAATCCTGAGGATTGGGAGCAGTTTAGGATTCAACAAAGGAGGACAAAGGGACTAATTAAGAAGGGGAAAATAGAATATGAGAGTAAGCTTGCATGGAACATAAAAACTGACTGTAAAAGCTTTTATAGATATGTGAAGAGAAAAAGATTGGTGAAGTCAAGCATAGGTCCCTTGCAGTCAGAATCAGGGGAATTTATAATGGGGAACAAAGAAATGGCAGACCAACTAAATACATATTTTGGTTCTGTCTTCACAAAGGGGGACACAAATAACCTCCCAGAGATGCCAGGGAACATAGGGTCTGATGAAAGGGAGGAACTGAAAGAAATCAGTATTTGTAGGGAAATGGTGTTAGGGAAATTGATGGGACTGAAGGCCGATAAATCCCCAGGGCCTGTTCATCTACATCCTAGGGTACTTAAGGAAGTGGCCCTAGAAATAGTAGATGCATTGCTGATCATCTTCCAACATTCGATGTAATCTGCAACAGTACCCATGGATTGGAGGGTAGCTAATGTTACCCTACTATTCAAAAAAGGTGGTAGAGAGAAAATGGGGAATTACAGACCGGTAAGCCTGACATGGGTAGTGGGGAAAATGCTAGAATCCATTATAAAAGATGTAATAGCAGAGCACTTGGAAAACAATGACAGGATCAGACAAAGTCAACATGGATTCACAAAAGGTAAATTGTGCTTGACTAATCTACTGGAATTTTTTGAGGATGGAACTGGTAAAACAGATAAGGGAGAACCAGTGGATGTGGTGTATCTGGACTTTCAGAAGGCCTTCGATAAGGTCCCGCTGATGCACTATCAACAACACCAAAGACTACGAGTTGAACTTATAGAAGTAGGCTTTTATTGACTAAGAACTGGAGCATGCCTCTGCTAGTGGATCCATCCTAAGAGCTCCCGGGGGAAGGGTGGTGAGTCACCTTTATACCCGGGCTTAGGGGTGGAGCCAGGGGCGGAGACATGCCCGGACCTGTACAGAGTTAACAGTGCCCTAAACAGACAATACAACATAGCTGATTACCTGACCATGGTAAAGGATAACAAACTGAGAAGAACCTTGACAAGGTACAGACTTAGCGAACATAGCCTAGCGATCGAAAAAGGCAGACACAGGCAGACCAGGCTGCCAAGAGAGGACAGGATATGCTCTCACTGCAGTCAGGGAGTGGTGGAGACAGAGATGCACTTCCTCACAGCTTGTGGAAAATATCAGGGCATCAGGGAGAATTTCTACCAAAAATTCTCACAAATATGCCCTGATTTCAGAAATCTGAATGACAACCAAAAACTCCCATTCCTACTGGGAGAGGAGAGAAGCTGTATAACACTGGCGGCACACTATGTTAAAGCTTGCCATGAACAGAGGGACAACCAGTAAACTAAGAAAAGAATATATATAAACAATGCGAATGTATATTTATACACTCAGGGATATACCTGTTTATACACTGTATGAATAGAACTGCGTTTATGTGCTAAACCATAAATGTATTTTGATGCTTTGGCAACATAAGATGTAACTTATCATGCCAATAAAGCGATTTGAATTGTGAATTGTTAACAGTGGTTTACCACACAGACATGTACAGAGTTAGCAGTGGTTTACCACATTCACCCCTCGTTTAAAAAAGTGTCCGGCGGGGTGAAGTGTTTCAAAAGTTCGTATACAAAAGTCTCTCCGGGGGTCTTGTCTGCCGTAATGATCTTCGTGGTGCTGGTTGCGGCGGTTCTTTGCCCGCGTTGTGGCAGTACAGAGCAGTGATCGTATGGAGTGGAGCGCATCGGGGAGGGCATCTTGCCAGCGGGAGATTGGGAGGCCCTTGGATTTTAGGGCGAGCATGGCGGTCTTCCACACCGTTGCGTTCTCCCTCTCTACCTGTCCGTTACCCCGGGGGTTGCAGCTGGTAGTCCTGCTCGTGGCTATGCCCTTCTCGAGCAGGTACTGGCGCAGCTCGTCGCTCATGAACGACGAGCCCCTGTCACTGTGGATGTAATTGGGGAAGCCAAATATGGCGAACAGGTCGTTGAGGCACCTGATGACTGTGGCGCTGGTCATGTCCGGGCAGGGGATGGCGAAGGGGAAACGGGAGTACTCGTCAATAATATTGAGGAAGTACGTGTTGCGGTCAGAGGAGGGAAGGGGCCCCTTGAAATCGACGCTGAGACGTTCGAAGGGGCGGGTGGCTTTAATCAGGTGTGCCCTGTCTGGCCTATAAAAATGCGGTTTGCATTCGGCGCAGACCTGGCAGTTCCTGGCCATGGTCCTGACCTCCTCGATGGAGTAAGGTTGCGAGCTTTAATAAAATGGAAGAACCTGGTGACCCCCGGGTGGCAGAGATCATTGTGGAGGGTCCGTAGCCTATCGACTTGTGCGTTGGCACATCTCCCACGGGATAGGGCGTCTGGGGGCTCATTAAGTTTCCCGGGCCGGTATAAGATATCGTAGTTGTAGGTGGATAACTCGATCCTCCACCGCAATATCTTATCATTTTTGATTTTCCCCCTTTGTCTGTTGTTAAACATAAATGCTACTGACCGTTGGTCAGTGAGCAGGGTGAAACGTTTACCGGCCAGTTAATGCCTCCAGTGCCGTACAGCCTCCACTATCGCCTGGGCCTCCTTCTCGACTAAGGAGTGTCGAATTTCGGGGCCCTGGAGGGTCCGTGAAAAGAAGGCCACGGGTCTCCCCGCCTGGTTAAGGGTTGCGGCTAGGGCGAAGTCGGATGCATCGCTCTCCACTTGGAAAGGGATGGACTCATCCACTGCGTGCATTGTGGCCTTCGCAGTGTCCTCTTTTATGAGGGTGAAGGCCGCACAGGCCTCTGCCGTCAGGGGGAAGGAGGTTGACTTGATGAGGGGCCGGGCTTTGTCTGCATAGTTGGGCACCCACTGGGCGTAGTAAGAGAAGAACCCTAGGCATCTCTTCAGGGCTTTTAGGCAGTGGGGGAGGGGTAGTTCCAGGAGGGGGCACATTCGGTCGGGGTCGGGGCCGATGACTCCGTTTTCCACCACGCAGCCAAGAATAGTGAGGCGCGTGGTGCGGAACATACATTTTTCTCTGTTGTATGTCAGATTCAGCCGTTGGGCCGTACGGAGGAATTTTTCTAGGTTGGCGTCGTGGTCATGCTGGTCATGGCCGCAGATGGTGACGTTGTCTAGATAGGGGAAGGTGGCCTGCAGCGCGTTCTGGTCAACCATCCGGTCCATCTCCCTTTGGAAGACCGAGACCCCGTTGGTGACGCCGAAGGGGACTCGGAGGAAGTGGTAGAGGCGACCGTCAGCCTCGAAGGCCGTGTACTGGCGGTCCTCAGGCCTGATGGGGAGCTGGTGGTATGCCGACTTCAGATCAATCGTCGAGAATACCCGGTATTGTGCTATCTGGTTGACCATGTCAGATATGCGGGGAAGTGGGTATGCGTCTAATTGCGTGTATCGATTGATCGTCTGGCTGTAATCAATAACCAGGCGCTGTTTTTCGCCGGTCTTCACTACCACCACTTGGGCTCGCCATGCGCTGGTGCTGCCCTCGATAATCCCTTCCCTCAGGAGTCTTTCTACTTCTGATTTAATAAAGCTCCTATCCCCGGCACTGTACCGCCTGCTTTTAGTAGCAATTGGCTTGCAGTCTTTGGCGAGGTTAGCGAACAACGGGGGGGGTTTGACCTTCAGGGTGGACAGGCTGCATACTTTGCGCGGCGCCGTGTTTAAATTCTGCTGGCTGCAGACTGTAAGTGGGGGCAGGGGCCCGCCATATGCCATCGTGACGCTCTCCAGATGGCACTGGAAGTCTAATCCTAGCAGTACGGGAGCGCAGAGCTGTGGCAGGACGAGGAATTTAAAATCTCTGTACTCCACGCCGCTCACTGTCAGAGTCGCTACACAGTAGCCGCCGACGTCCGCCGTATGGGACTTTGAGGCCATAAAGACCTGGTGGCATATGGGAATAACCGCTAGGGAGTAGCGTTGCACCGTGTCGGGGTGGATGAAGCTCTCCGTGCTTCCGCAGTCGGAAAGGCAATTTGTGGCATGGCCATTTACCTTTACGTTCATCATGGACCTGGCTAGTTGATGGGGCCTAGATTGGTCCAGGGTGATGGAGGCCATCGTCGAGGTCGGTGGGTCGCTGTAGTATTCGCCCGCGCCGGGGGCCTGGTCCCGAAATGGTGTCCAAGATGGCGGCTCCCCCGCGGCTGGTGGTGCCCAAAATGGCGGCCCGCACGGCTCACGCGTGGTTGGTGGGGTCCAAAATGGCGGCCTGCACGGTTCACACGCGGCGCTGCTGGAATTGGGGGTCGATTTCGCCTTGCACACTCTCGCGTAGTGGCCTTTCTTGCCGCATTTGGAGCAGGTCGCGTCCTTTGCTGGGCATTGCTGTCTGGGGTGCTTGGCCTGGCCGCAGAAGTAGCATTTCTGGCCTCTGGTCATTGCAGCTGTAGTTGGGCTGCTGGCGGCTTGTGGCCTTACCGGGTCCCAAGATGGCTGCTCCCGTGACATCCACGTGGCCATCCGGTCAGGGGGGTAGGCGTCCATGTTCTGGAGGGCCACGTCTAACGAGTTAGCGAGGGCCACCGTCTTCTGCAGGTCGAGCCCCCTCTGTTCCAGCAGCCTCTGCCGTGTATAGTTGGACCTGATGCCGGCTACGTAGGCGTCTCGGATCAGGTCTTCCGTGCATTCCTTGGCCGTCACCGCTTTGCAATTACAGGCCCGGCCGAGGACTCTCAGTGTTAGTAAATATTCGGCGCCCGATTCCCCGGGGCGCTGTTTTCGGGTAGCCAGGAGGTGTCTGGCATAGATCTCGTTAACAGGCCTCACGTATTGTTCCTTTAGCGTCGCGATGGCGGCCGCGTAAGTTGTGGCGTCTCGGATGATCGAATAGACTCGGTGGCTCACCCGTGAGTTCAAGACAAGCCGTTTCGCGTCATCTGTAGTGACGGTAGTGCTGGAGGCCTCCAGGAAGGCTTCGAAACAGCTCAGCCAGTGTTCAAAGTTATTGGCTGCATCTGCTGCTTGAGGATCCAGGTCTAAACGTTCCGGCTTCAAGATTTGCTCCATGTCGAAAATTTAGTCAATAAAATTGATGTGGTGTATCTGGACTTTCAGAAGGCCTTCGATAAGGTCCCGCTGATGCACTATCAACAACACCAAAGACTACGAGTTGAACTTATACGAAGTAGGCTTTTATTGACTAAGAACTGGAGCATGCCTCTGCTAGTGGATCCATCCTAAGAGCTCCCGGGGGAAGGGTGGTGAGTCACCTTTATACCCGGGCTTAGGGGTGGAGCCAGGGGCGGAGACATGCCCAGACCTGTACAGAGTTAACAGTGGTTTACCACACAGACATGTACAGAGTTAGCAGTGGTTTACCACAATACACCAATCCGAATCTTTGCTCCTTACACCAAAACATATTCCCATTTGATTTCTAGATTTTCATTGGTTCCCAAATTTTATATCAGGCAAACCAATCATTTAACCCCTTTTGATCTAATTAATTAAACCAAAACCTCCATACAAAGTACACATAATTGCCTTTGAGATCAATTGTTTCTTATAGTCTTTGTTGTTCTGATACAACATCTCCTGCCTGCCTATTTATTCCTTTAAACAGTCCCTTTAATTGCTTGTACATGGTTTATCATGTTCCCACATTCTCCTTATGCCAATTCACCTGATTTCCTTCCCAAATTGCACTTAGTAAAATCGTGTACCATTTCTCTTAGCACTGGATGATGAAATTCTACAATCATACGCTTACATCAATCGGAAAGCAAAGGTACCAAGAAAAATTTAACAGAGTAGGAAAATTTGTGTGACATCAATACTTTCAAACACACTTCCTCCAATTGCCATCAAACTCAGGGGTATTTTAAGATCACAGTTTTAACTGTTCGATTTGTTCTTGCGGGTGTTATGGGATATGGAAATTCTGTTCTATCCCGAACATTGTGCACATTTCTTTCATGACCCAGCCCACAAAGCATTGTCCATTATCACCAGCGATCGCCTCCAACTCCCGACTTCAAAAGAACTTGTTCCACAAGAACTTTCGCAGTAGTGAGCCTGGTGGTATCGCTTCGAGCTGAAACTTATAAACCTAATACAACTTGTCTTTACATTCAGCAATTCAAGGAGGCAAGTAGAAGTAAGGGGTTAATTACTTGTTCACTGTGAAAAGCCCTTGGGGGTGGGGAGGAGTCAGCCAGCATGGTGGCAGTTTCAGACCTGCTGTTTAAGTCAATAATAAAACTGCTTTGAAAAAGATCAAATTGTAACTTTGTAATTCTCCAAAGCTGCCTTTTTATCCTCTTTAATCTTTTCGTGAATTTCAACAGCGGTATATTATAAATTCGGGTCAAAATAAATCCACACCAGTGTCTTTGTATTGGCCCCGAATTTACGGTCCACGATGACGGCGAACTGGCAGTGTTTGCCATCATTTTGCCTTTGAAACTGACTGAACTTCATGATTTAGCCCAAAGCAGAAATCCAGAAGTTGCGGTCTGTCATTCACTGCTCCTCCACAGGCTGCGCTGTGCCCCCTGGCCCACCATACAGAGCTGGCAATCAGTGTACTGCCCCTCCGACAGTGCAGCGCTCCCTCAGTACTGCCCCTCCGACAGTGCAGCGCTCCCTCAGTACTGCCCCTCCGACAGTGCAGTGCTCCCTCAGCACTGCCCCTCCGACAGTGCAGCACTCCCTCAGTACTGCCCCTCCGACAGTGCAGCACTCCCTCAGCACTGCCCCTCCGACAGTGCAGCGCTCCCTCCAGTATTACCCCTCCGACAGCGCAGCGCTCCCACAGCACTGCCCCTCCAAGAGTGCAGTGTCCCCTCCAGTACTGCCCCTCCGACAGTGCAGCGCTCCCTCCAGTATTACCCCTCCGAAAGTGCAGCGCTCCCTCAGCACTGCCCCTCCGACAGTGCAGTGCTCCCTCAGCACTGCCCCTCCGACAGTGCAGCGCTCCCTCAGTACTGCCCCTCCGACAGTGCAGCACTCCCTCAGTACTGCCCTTCCGACAGAGCAGCACTCCCTCAGCACTGCCCCTCCGACAGTGCAGCGCTCCCTCAGCACTGCCCCTCCGACAGTGCAGCGCTCCCTCAGTACTGCCCCTCTGACAGTGCAGCGCTCCCTCAGCACTGCCCCTCCGACAGTGCAGCACTCCCTCAGTACTGCCCCTCCGACAGTGCAGCGCTCCCTCAGTACTGCCCCTCCGACAGTGCAGCGCTCCCTCAGCACTGCCCCTCCGACAGTGCAGCGCCCCCTCCAGTACTGCCCCTCTGAAAGTGCAGTGCTCCCACAGCACTGCCCCTCCGACAGTGCAGCGCTCCCTCCAGTACTGCCCCTCCGACACTGCAGCGCTCCCACAGTACTGCCCTTCTGGCAGTGCAGCGCCCCCTCCAGTACTGACCCTCCGACAGTGCAGCGCTCCCTCAGTACTGCCCTTCTGACAGTGCAGCGCCCCCTCCAGTACTGACCCTCCGACAGTGCAGCGCTCCCTCAGTACTGCCCTTCTGACAGTGCAGCGTTGCCTCAGTACTGACCTTCTGACAGTGCTGCACTCCCTCCAGTACTGCCCCTCCGACAGTGCAGCGCTCCCTCAGTACTGTCCCTCCGACAGTGCAGCGCTCCATCAGTACAGCCCCCCCGACAGTTCACCGTTCCTGCAGTACTGCCCCTCCGACAGTGCAGTGCTCCCTCAGTACTGCCCCTCTGATGGTGCGCTGCCTCCAGTACTACCCCTCTGACAGTGCTGCACTCCCTCCAGTACTGCCCCTCGGACAGTGCAGCGCTGCCTCAGTACTGCCCTGCCGACAGTGCAGTGCTCCCACAGCACTGCCCCCCGACAGTTCACCGTTCCTGCAGTACTGCCCCTCCGACAGTGCAGTGCTCCCTCTGTACTGCCCCTCTGACGGTGCGCTGCCTCAGTTCTGCCCCTCCGACAGTGCAGCTCTCCCTCAGTACTGCCCCTCTGACCGTGCACTTTTCCCTCAGTGCTGCCCCTCTGACAGTGCAGTGCTCCCTCAGTACTGGCCCTGCAACAGTGCAGCGCTCCCTCAGTACTGGCCCTGCAACAGTGCAGCGCGCTCTCAGTAATGCCCCTCCGACAGTGCAGCGCTCCCTCAGTAATGCCCCTCCGACAGTGTGGCGCTCCCTCAGTACCTCCCCTCCAACAGTGCGGCATTCCCTCAGTACTCATTATCGACAGTGCAGCGCTCCCTCAGTACCTCCCCTCCGACCGTGTAGCGCTCCCTCAGTTCTGCCTCTCAGACAGTGCAGCACTCCCTCCGTTCCGCCCCTCTGACAGTGCAGCGCTCTCTCAGTACTGCCCCTCCGACAGTGCAGCGCTCCCTCAGTACCTCCCCTCCGACCGTGTAGCGCTCCCTCAGTTCTGCCTCTCAGACAGTGCAGCACTCCCTCCGTTCCGCCCCTCTGACAGTGCAGCGCTCTCTCAGTACTGCCCCTCCGACAGTGCAGCGCTCCCTCAGTACTGGCCCTGCAACAGTGCAGCACTCTCTCGGTACTGCCCCTCCGACAGTGCAGTTCTCCATCAGTACTGCCCTTGCAACAGTGCAGCCCACCTCAGTACTCGTTATCGACAGTGCAGCACTCCCTCAGTACTACCCCTCCGACAGTGCAGCAAACCCTCCAGCACTGCCCCTCCGACAGTGCAGCACACCCTCCAGTACTGCCCCTCCAACAGTGCAGCACTCCCTCAGTACTGGCCCTTCCGCCAGTGCGGCGCTCCCTCAGTACTACCCCTCCGCCAGTGCGGCGCTCCCTCAATACTGCCCCTCCGCCAGTGCAGCGCTCCCTCAGTACTGGCCCTTCTGCCAGTGCGGCGCTCCCTCAGTACTGCCCCTCTGCCAGTGCGGCGCTCCCTCAATACTGCCCCTCCGCCAGTGCAGCGCTCCCTCAGTACTGTCCCTCCGACAGTGCAGCGCTCCATCAGTACTGCTCCCCCGACAGTTCACCGTTCCTGCAGTACTGCCCCTCCGACAGTGCAGTGCTCCCTCTGTACTGCCCCTCCGACGGTGCGCTGCCTCCAGTACTACCCCTCTGACAGTGCTGCACTCCCTCCAGTACTGCCCCTCGGACAGTGCAGCGCTGCCTCAGTACTGCCCTGCCGACAGTGCAGTGCTCCTACTGTACTGCCCCCCCGACAGTTCACCGTTCCTGCAGTACTGCCCCTCCAACAGTGCAGTGCTCCCTCTGTACTGCCCCTCTGACGGTGCGCTGCCTCAGTTCTGCCCCTCCGACAGTGCAGCTCTCCCTCAGTACTGCCCCTCTGACCGTGCACTTTTCCCTCAGTGCTGCCCCTCTGACAGTGCAGTGCTCCCTCAGTACTGGCCCTGCAACAGTGCAGCGCTCTCTCAGTAATGCCCCTCCGACAGTGCAGCGCTCCCTCAGTAATGCCTCTCCGACAGTGTGGCGCTCCCTCAGTACCTCCCCTCCAACAGTGCGGCATTCCCTCAGTACTCATTATCGACAGTGCAGCGCTCCCTCAGTAATGCCCCTCCGACAGTGCAGCGCTCCCTCAGTACCTCCCCTCCGACAGTGTAGCGCTCCCTCAGTTCTGCCTCTCAGACAGTGCAGCGCTCCCTCCGTTCCGCCCCTCTGACAGTGCAGCGCTCTCTCAGTACTGCCCCTCCGACAGTGCAGCGCTCTCTCAGTACTGCCCCTCCGACAGTGCAGCGCTCCCTCAGTACTGGCCCTGCAACAGTGCAGCACTCTCTCGGTACTGGCCCTGCAACAGTGCGGCGCTCCCTCAGTAATGCCGCTTCGACAGTGCAGTTCTCCCTCAGTACTGCCCTTGCAACAGTGCAGCCCACCTCAGTACTCGTTATCGACAGTGCAGCACTCCCTCAGTACTACCCCTCCGACAGTGCAGCACACCCTCCAGTACTGCCCCTCCGACAGTGCAGCACACCCTCCAGTACTGCCCCTCTGACAGTGCAGTGCTCCCTCAGTACTGGCCCCTCCGCCAGTGCGGCGCTGCCTCAGTACTGCCTCTCCGCCAGTGCGGCGCTCCCTCAATACTGCCCCTCCGCCAGTGTGGCGCTCCCTCAGTACTGCCCCTGTGACAGTGCTGCACTCCCTCAGTACTGCCCCTCTGACAGTGCTGCACTCCCTCAGTACTGCCCCTCTGGCAGTGTGGTGCTCCCTCAGTACTGCCCCTCCGACAATGCAGCGATCCCTCAGTACTGCCCCTCTGACAGTGCTGCACTCCCTCAGTACTGCCCCTCTGGCAGTGTGGTGCTCCCTCAGTACTGCCCCTCCGACAGTGCAGCGATCCCTCAGTACTGCCCCTCCGACAATGCAGCACACCCTCCAGTACTGCCCCTCCGACAGTGCAGCAATGAACGGATAAGGGTTAAATTTGAGCTAATGTGGTAGGTTGGGGTTGCAGTAACACTTTTTTGGGGAAGGGAATTTACTTGCACCTTAAGCACATTTTGCAAAGATAATAAGAGATATTGGCCCAGAAAATCGGGTCTCCACGGTGTGGTAAACCACTGTTATACCTGCCTGTGTGGGTGTTTTTATTCCACTGTGTACATGTCTGTACATGCCTCGGCTGACTCCTCCCACGAGTCCAGGTATAAAGGTGACTGCTCCACAGTCCCTCTGTATTCTGGACTGGTCGACCACTCAAGGCACACCTTCATTCCCTTGTTAATAAAAGCCTGTTAGTTACTCGCTTAACCTCAGTCTTTTGAGTAATTGATAGCGCATCAATTTTATTAACAAGATTTTTTTATAATGGAGAAGATCCTCACACCAGCATGCCTGGACTTAGACCATCGGGAGGCGGACGCATCCACCAAGTTTGCTCACTGGCTTAGGTGCTTTGAAAGATTCCTGATCGCCTCCGCTGCAACGGTCAAATCGGATGAGGACAAACTGGATGTCCTGACCTCCAAAGTGAACCACCGAGCGTACTCGGTCATCCAGGATGCGACCTCGTACACGGCAGCTCTCAAGCTCCTCAAGGACCAGTACACGTGTCCAGTGAACGAGGTGTACGCCAGGCACCTCCTGGGGAGTCGTAAACAACAACCTGGGGAATCGACCGAGGAATACCTTCAGGCACTGTCGGTGCTTGGCCGGGCCTGTGGTTGTAAGGATGTAAAGGCCGCCGTGTACACAGAGGAACTTATCCGGGACGCTTTTGTAGCGGGCCACAGGTCCAATTACACCCAACAGCGACTGTTGGAGCAGAGTGACCTCGACCTCAACAAGGCCTCTGAACTCGTACTATCATTGGACGCAGCCTACCGGGGCATGGATGCCTACTCCTCTGCACCGTGGACGCCGCGGGGAACGACAGCCTGGGACACGGTAGGAACGTCCCATAGCGCCGTGCCACCCCAGCCACATCCCAGCAACGGCCCAACTACCGCAGCAGTGTCCCAAGGCCAGAAATGCTACTTCTGTGGCCAGGCCAAACACCCCAGAGCGCGCTGCCCGGCGAAAAATGAGATCTGCTCGGGCTGCGGGAAGAAGGGACACTACGCCAGCGTCTGCAGGGCCAAAGTCACCTCGAACCCCAGCAGCGCCGCGTGTGGGCCGTGCGGGCCGCCATCTTGGGCCTCCCCAGCCA
Organism: Somniosus microcephalus; assembly: GCF_052327205.1. Lineage (NCBI taxonomy): Eukaryota > Metazoa > Chordata > Chondrichthyes > Squaliformes > Somniosidae > Somniosus > Somniosus microcephalus. Next base: position 245,971,837 of record NC_140995.1, on the reverse strand, counting down.
TGTGCGAACCACCGGAACAGCAGCCATTTTGGACGCCTCCAGCCACATGGGGATCATGGACGCCGCCATCTTGGACGCCAGCCGGGACGCAGCAGGCCCCCAACACCGCCTCATCTGATACCCGCAGCGACACACCGACCCCTACGCTGGCCTCCGTTACGCTGGACCAAGCGAGACCGCACCAACTGGCCCGGTCCACAATGGACATTAAGGTAAATGGTCACGAAACAACCTGCCTTTTTGACTCTGGGAGGACACAGAGCTTCATCCACCCCGACACGGTGCGGCGTTGCTCTCTCCCAGTCCTGCCTGCGCACCAGCGGATTTCTATGGCCTCCGAGTCCCAGTCGGCGGACATTGGCGGCTACTGCGTGGTGACACTCTTAGTAGACGGGACTGTGTACGATAATTTTAAACTTCTGGTCCTGCCCCACCTCTGCGCTGCCGTTCTACTGGGGTTGGATTTTCAGTGCCACCTTAAAAGTGTTACGATGGCGTACGGTGGCCCCCTCCCCCCACTCACAGTCCGCAGCCAGCAGCTTCCAAATTGCCCACCGCGCACCAGGTGCAACCTCTCCACACTGAGAGTCACCCCCCCCCCCCAACTGTTTGCTAACCTCACCCCCGACTGTAAGCCCATCGCCACAAAGAGCAGGCGATACAGTGCCGGGGACAGGGTTTTCATTAAAACCGAAGTGGAGCGGCTCCTGAAGGAGGGGATTATTGAGGGCAGCACCAGCCCCTGGCGAGCCCAGGTTGTGGTCGTTAAGACCGGCGAGAAGCAGCGCCTGGTCATCGACTACAGCCAGACAATAAATCGCTACACCCTGCTGGACGCTTACCCACTCCTCCGCATAGCTGATATGGTCAACCAGATTGCGCAGTACCGCGTCTTCTCGACCATTGACCTGAAATCAGCGTACCACCAGCTCCCTAGCCGCCCTGAGGACCGCCAGTATACTGCCTTTGAGGCAAACGGCCGCCTCTATCACTTCCTTAGGGTTCCCTTTGGCGTCACCAACGGGGTCTCCGTCTTCCAAAGGGAGATGGACCGGATGGTCGATCAAAATGCGTTGCAGGCCACTTTCCCATATCTGGACAATGTGACCATCTGCGGCCATGACTTGCAGGACCATGACGCAAACCTCGAAAAATTCCTCTGCACCGCCCAACTCCTGAACCTGATGTATAACAAGGAGAAGTGCATATTCCGCACAACCCGCCTCGCCATCCTTGGCTGTGTTGTGGAACACGGAGTCATCGGTCCCGACCCCGACCGGATGCGTCCCCTCATGGAACTCCCACTGCCCCACTGCCTCAAGGCCCTGAAGAGGCGCCTAGGGTTTTTCTCCTATTACGCCTAGTGGGTCCCCTACTATGCGGACAAGGCCCGTCCGCTGATCAAGTCCACCTCTTTTCCCTTGACGGCAGAGGCCCGCTTAGCCTTCCACCGTATCAAGGAAGACATTGCCAAAGCCACCATGCACGCAGTGGACGAATCCATCCCCTTCCAGGTGGAAAGCGACGCGTCTGACTTTGCCCTGGCCGCTACCCTTAATCAGGCGGGGAGACCCGTGGCCTTCTTTTCACGAACCCTCCAGGGCCCGGAGACCAGACACTCCGCTGTTGAGAAGGAGGCCCAGGCTATTGTGGAGGCTGTGCGTCATTGGAGGCACTACCTGCCGGAAAACGATTTACCCTGCTCACTGACCAGCGTTCAGTTGCTTTTATGTTTAACAACAAGCAGAGGGGCAAATTCAAAAACGACAAGATCTTGAGGTGGAGAATCGAACTTTCCACCTACAATTACGAGATCTTGTACCGGCCCGGGAAGCTCAATGAACCCCCGGATGCGCTATCGCGTGGCACCTGCGCCAGCGCGCAGATCGATAGACTGCGGGCCCTCCACAATGACCTCTGCCACCCGGGGGTCACCAGGTTCTTCCACTTCATCAAGGCCCGCAACCTGCCTTACTCCATTGAGGAGGTCAGGACCATGACCAGGAACTGCCAAGTCTGCGCTGAGTGCAAACCGCACTTTTATAGACCAGACAGGGCTCACCTGATAAAAGCCACTTGCCCCTTCGAGCGCCTGAGCGTTGATTTTAAAGGGCCTCTCCCCTCCTCCGACCGCAATGTGTACTTCCTCAATATTATTGATGAGTACTCCCGTTTCCCGTTCGCCATCCCCTGCCCGGACATGACCAGTGCCACGGTCATTAAATGTCTGAACGACCTCTTCACCCTGTTCGGTTTCCCCAGCTATATCCATAGAGACCGGGGCTCATCGTTCATGAGCGACGAACTCCACCAGTACCTGCTCGCTAGGGGTATTGCCACAAGCAGGACCACCAGTTACAACCCCCGGGGGAACGGACAGGTGGAAAGAGAAAATGCGACAGTTTGGAAGGCCGCCCTGCTAGCCTTAAAGTCTAGGGGCCTTCCAACCTCCCGCTGGCAGGATGTGCTCCCCGATGCGCTCCACTCTATTCGGTCACTGCTCTGCACTGCCACTAACGCCACCCCTCATGAGAAAATGTTTGTCTTCCCAAGGAAGTCCACATCGGGGACATCGCTACTGCCATGGCTGACGTCCCCAGGGCCGGTCCTACTGAGAAGACACGTGAGGACCCATAAAATGGACCCCCTGGTCGAGAGGGTCGACCTCCTCCACGCCAACCCCCAGTATGCTTACATTGCGTACCCGGACGGGCGGGGAGGACACAGTCTCCATACGAGACCTCGCACCCTCGGGGGCCCCACTAACCCATTACCCACTACCACCCCCCCCACGATCCAATATCCAACCCCAGCAGATGGCACGCCTGGGCCCTGCGACCCGCTCGACACCCACGAGGACTACACACCAGTGCCCCAGCCTGCGCAGGACTCGACGCCGGAAGCTTCACTACCCCTGCCGTCGCCACGTCGATCACAGCGGCAGACAAGACCTCTGGAGAGACTCCAATACACAAACTTTTAATACACTTCACCCCGCCGGACTCATTTTTAAACAGGGGTGAATGTGGTAAACCACTGTTATACCTGCCTGTGTGGGTGTTTGTATTCCACTGTGTACATGTCTGTACATGCCTCGGCTGACTCTGCCCACGAGTCCAGGTATAAAGGTGACTGCTCCACAGTCCCTCTGTATTCTGGACTGGTCGACCACTCGAGGCACACCTTCATTCTCTTGTTAATAAAAGCCTGTTAGTTACTCGCTTAACCTCAGTCTTTTGAGTAATTGATAGCGCATCACACGGGTGAGTACGCACGGGGTACTCACCCGTAGGCCCAATGGAAGTGCCGGTTTCATGCATGCACTGCACATGCGCGGGAAACCAGAACTTCTGTTCCCTTAAAGGAAGGGGTTCACAGGTCGAACGCGTACGCTGGAGAGGCAGCACGTGCGCCTGGAACTTCTGTTTTTTTTGCAGGTTTCTCCGGTGAGGGTAAGTCTCCAGCAGTTACACTTTTAAAAAGCAGGCGCAAGGCCTGCTTTTAACAAGGTAAGTGGTGAATTAACTAAAATTAAAACATTTTTTCCACAGGTTTATTATTTTTAAATACTTTAAAGAAAGGTAAGTTTATTTTTAGCCCTGTTAGAAAATGTAATTCATTTTTTCAAAAATTTAAATTATTGTTTAAAATAGTTATTTTATGTAATTTATAGTTATTTTAAAAATGTGATTAAAAAAAAAAATTATTTGAAGATTTAGTGATGTTTTGGGGCTTATAGTATTTATAGTTTTGACAGCTCTTCCTGTCAATTTTATGAATGGGCATTTCCCTGCTACCATTGGCTCTCCATGGCCCATGTGATCCCAGTGGACGCTGCGAACTAACTGCGCCCCTGGGATACGCAAGCACTGCGCGCCGGCAGTTGGAGGAGGCCCAGGATCGGAATCCCACGCGGGCCCACAGCTCAACGGCCGGTGCACTAGGTAAGTGCAGGTCGGGGGCTTACACCCGCGGGAAGCCCCCGACCCGAATTTCTGGGCCATTATATCTGCGAGGGCTTGTATCAATGAGCTGTGTTACATTTTTACCCTGTCTCAGTCATGTGTTCTATAACTCCATCACATTTTCTGTATTTCAACTAAAGAGAAACAGCAAGAGGAAGAGAAGAGAGAAAGAGAGAAAGAGAGGGAGAGAGAAAGAGAGGGAGAGAGAATGAGAGACAGTACTGAAGGGCAGTACAGTTGCCACGATTACCCTCCCATGGGCGTATGATCATTTTTAGAAAGTGCAATCTAGGTCACGGAACACTTTCCAGCAATGCTACAGGAGACCTGCTGGTATTTTCAGATGGACTTTCTTGGCACATCACTAAGTGATATTGCATTCTTCTCCATAGTTTCTTATCTATCATAACTTCCTTACTGTCTCAGCATAGTTTTCTTTGCTTTGTTTTTTGAGTGCTGTATATTTTGCATTTCAGGTTTTACAGAAGTCGGCAACAAGATGGAGATTAATGAGGAAGAGTTTTCAGAAAGAATGACAGAAACAAGCCATTCGGCCCGTCAGCTCCATGGCGGTGTTTCTGCTCCACACCAGCCTCCTCCCACCCCTCTTCATCTCACCCCGTCAACATATCCTTCTATTCCTTTCTCCCTCATGTGCTTATCTAGCGTCCCCTTAAATGTATCTGTGCTATTCGTCTCAACCACTCCCTGTGGTAGCGAGTTCCACATTCTCACCACTCTCTGGGTAAAGAAGTGTTAGCGGATTTCCCTGTGGTTACCATCGCAACAAAGATTGCCCTTCAGTACTCACAACCTTTCTCTCTCCCTCTCTTTCTATCTTTATCCCTCAATCTCCCTCAAGTAAATTCCCTCTCCCAAAAAAGTGTTATTGTCACCCCAACCCATGCCTGTTCATTGCTGCACTGGCGGAGGGGCAGCACTGAGGGAGCGCTGCACTGTCGGAGGGGCAGTACTGAGGGAGCACTGAACTGCCAGAGAAGCAGTACACAGGGAGCGCTGCACTGGCGGAGGGGGCAGTACTGAGGGAGCGCTGCACTGTCAGAGAAGCAGTACACAGGGAGTGCTGCACTGTCGGAGGGGCAGTGCTGAGGGAGTGCTGCACTGTCAGAGAAGCAGTACACAGGGAGCGCTGCACTGGCGGAGGGGCAGTACTGAGGGAGCGCTGCACTGTCAGAGAAGCAGTACACAGGGAGTGCTGCACTGTCGGAGGGGCAGTGCTGAGGGAGTGCTGCACTGTCGGAGAAGCAGTACACAGGGAGCGCTGCACTGTTGGAGGGGCAGTGCTGAGGGAGTGCTGCACTGTCGGAGGGGCAGTACCGAGGGAGTGCTGCACTGTCGGAGGGGCAGTACTGAGGGAGCGCTGCACTGTCGGAGGGGCAGTACTGAGGGAGCGCTGCACAGTCGGAGGGGCAGTACTGAGGGAGTGCTGCACTGTCGGAGGGGCAGGACTGAGGGAACGCCGCACAGTTGGAGGGGCAGTACTGAGGGAGCGCTGCACAGTCGGAGATGCAGTACACAGGGAGCGCTGCACTGTCAGAGGGGCAATACTGAGGGAGCGCCGCACAGTCGGAGATGCAGTACACAGGGAGCGCTGCACTGTCGGAGGGGCAGTACTGAGAGAGTGCTGCACTGCCGTAGAAGCAGTTCACAGGGAGCACTGCACTGTCAGAGCGGCAGTACTGAGGGAGCACTGCACTGTCAGAGGGGCAGTATTGAGGGAGCGCTGCACTGTCGGAGGGTCAGTGCTGAGGGAGCGCTGCTCTATCGGAGGGGCAGTACTGAGGGAGCGCTGCACTGTCAAAGGGGCAGTACTGAGGGAGCGCTGCACTGTCGGAGGGGCAGTACTGAGGGAGCACTGAACTGTCAGAGGGGCAGTATTGAGGGAGCGCTGCACTGTCGGAGGGTCAGTGCTGAGGGAGCGCTGCACTATTGGAGGGGCAGTACTGAGGGAGCACTGCACTGTCGGAGGGGCAGTACTGAGGGAGCGCTGCACTGTCGGAGGGGCAGTACTGAGGGAGCGCTGCACTGTCGGAGGGGCAGTACTGAGGGAGTGCCGCACAGTCGGAGATGCAGTACTGAGGGAGCGCTGCACTGTCGGAGATGCAGTCCTGAGGGAGCGCTGCACTGTCGGAGGGGCAGTACTGAGGGAGTGCTGCACTGTCAGAGGGGCAGTACTGAGGGAGCGCTGCACTGTCGGAGGGGCAGTACTGAGGGTGTGCTGCACTGTCGGAGAGGCAGTACTGAGGGAGCGCTGCACTGTCGGAGATGCAGTACTGAGGGAGCGCTGCACTGTCAGAGGGGCAGTACTGAGGGAGCGCTGCACTATCGGAGGGGCAGTACTGAGGGAGCGCTGCACTGTCAGAGGGGCAGTACTGAGGGAGCGCTGCACTGTCGGAGGGGCAGTACTGAGGGAGTGCTGCACTGTCGGAGGGGCAGTACTGAGGGAGCGCTGCACTGTCGGAGGGGCAGTACAGAGGGAGTGCTGCACTGTCGGAGGGTCAGTGCTGAGGGAGCGCTGCACTGTCGGAGGGGCAGTACTGAGGGAGTGCTGCACTGTCGGAGGGGCAGTACTGAGGGATTGCTGCACTGTCGGAGGGGCAGCACTGGAGGGTGTGCTGCACTGCCGGAGGGTCAGTACTGAGGGATTGCTGCACTGTCGGATGGGCAGCACTGGAGGGTGTGCTGCACTGTCGGAGGGTCAGTACTGATGAGTGCTGCACTGCCGGAGGGGCAGTACTGAGGGATTGCTGCACTGTCGGAGGGGCAGTACTGGAGGGTGTGCTGCACTGTCGGAGGGTCAGTACTGAGGGAGCGCTGCACTGTCGGAGGGGCAGTACTGAGGGAGTGCTGCACTGTCGGAGGGGCAGTACACGGAACGCCGCACTGTCGACGGGGCAGTACTGAGGGAACGCTGCACTGTCGGAGGGGCAGTACTGAGGGAACGCTGCACTGTTGGAGGGGCAGTACTGAGGGAGCGCTGCACAGTCGGCGGGGCAGTACTGAGTGAGGGGGGAGGGGAGGGGGGGAGGGGGAGAGGGGGGACAGCATGGTGGGGGTGAGAGCTGGGGGGAGAGTGGGTGGGGGTGGAGAGTGGAGTGTGGGGAGAGAGTGGGGGGAGAGTGGAGCGGGGGGAGAGTGGAGCGGGGGGGAGAGTGGGGTGGGGGGGAGGGGTGGGAGAGTGGGGCGGGGGGGGCGGAGGGGGGAGGGGGGGGGAGGGGAGGGGGGAGGAGGGGGGGGGGAGCGGGAGGGAGAGCGGGAGGGAGAGCGGGGGGCAGAGCGTGTAAAGTCTGTGGGTTGTGCAGTTAATAAATACACAGACTTCAGAAGTAACAAACAAACAGGTCTTTACTATTCGAAGGTCCGGGCGAATCTGCCCCAGCAATCCTGCTACAACACTTATATACTGGTGTGGTCACTATCGGTATTACAGTATACAGAAGCCAAACAAATAGTGCCACACCTAAAGTAGTTCCCTTAAAGGTGAACGGTTACATTCAATAGTTCCCTTAAAGATAGACGGGTACATACACTACAATCCTCCCTTTTTAGCTTATTACTTACAGAGTCCCCGTTAAACATACATATCTTCAACTTCCTATAAAACAAATTACAGATATAATCTCGGTGGAGTCAATGTCATATAAAACAATTTACAGATATAATCTCGGTGGGAACAGTTCACAGGTTCAGTCTCTGTGGAAACAGTTCATAGATTCAGTCTCTGATCTTGACTCGTTCCGAACAACATTTCTTTGGTGTAGCCGGTTCACCTGGCTAGCGTGACTCCTCCATAGCCTTTTTCTTGACGTAACAGCTTGAACTTTCGTCCTGTTGAACCAGCAGTGCGGACTTTTACAACCAACTGGCTGTCTTGACATTTTCCAGTTTTTCAACTAATTTAGCTCCTTTCGTAATGTCCCGCCTGGAATGGTAGAAGTGCTAATATTTTAGACAGTTATTATCTTCTGCTTCTTCTTTTTCTTTTCTGCCTTTTTGAAACTCTCGGAGCTCCTTTCTCGGCTGCCAGCTGTAGCGCCACCAACTCTCTATGTTCCTTAGACCTTAAGTGCTTCATCCGGATTTCAGCACTTTGAGAGTTTTCATCACAAGCTGGGCAGACCACATCCTCGTAATATTCAGTGTCACTCAGCAGGTCATGGTAATATTCGGGTTCGTCCTGAGTTAGGCCAGCGAGAGAGACTTCTTCTTCCTCCTCACCCGTCTGGACGTTAGCTGACGGTGGTTCCTTCCCTAAACATCTTTCTTGAAAAGCCTTCTTCATGCATTCATATTCATCCCGCTCTTCCTGGGTTATCTGCCATTCCTTCACGACGGACCTCATTTGTGAGTTCAATACCTTCCCTTCCATCGGTAATTGCGTTATCAGGCTATTTAACCCTTCTACTGAAGTAACGGTTTCTACATTCTTCTGTTCACCTTGACGTGATTCAACGTACTTTTGGCATCCTTGTAAAATTTGTGTTGCCACCTCAGCTATCTCCGTGACTTTTGAGAGCTCCGAACTCGTTCCCCCTGAAGATTGAAGCTCGTGTTCAGATTGTTCCCCTTGCAGAGTCTTGTCCTTCAGCATATGAAGGAGTTGGCTGACCGTTAACTCTTCCCTGGGAACACGGTGGATCAGAGTCTTCTCCATTTCATCCACCTCTTTCTCCAATACTTCCACCTTACGTTCCTCTTGAACTTTGGCTTTCAGCGCTCAGAAAAGTTGCGCCCTGATGCTCTCTAGTTCATGTTCAGGGACCATTCTTACAGTTTCCTTTTCTTCCACTGAAAGGATTCCCAGTTGAATCTGTTCTTCAAGTTGTTGAACCTCAGTCATTGCCGCCTCATATTTGTCTTGGCTGTCCTTCAATGTTTTTATAAGTTCGTGGACATCCTGTCTTTCATGCTCTGCCATGATTTTCACCTCTAATTTCTCATCTATGGATGGAACTTCTACCGATGAGTCTGTCTTGGCCTTGAGCTCATCAAGAATTTCCTGCAGCCTTTGGACTTCTTGCTCATGTTCAACCTTTAGTTGTTCATATGCTTCTACTGAAACTAGCTTTTCAGAGGCTGCCGAGTTAACCCCCTCCAGAATTGTAGCCTGGGCCCCTTCATACTGTTCTTTCAACTTCTCACACTCTGCTTGTAAGGAGTCGTAGAGAAGAACTGGAATAAAATCCTGGCTCCCTGAAGATTCCTCTTCCTTTGGTTCGTTCTGTAAATATTCTAGTTCCTGAACAGCATCAGGGGAATGTGATTGGTATTTGACCACGATGGCTCTATGGTCGCTCTCTGCTTGAGCTAGCTGTCTCTGTAGTCTTTCCAGGTTCTCCCATTCGGTGTCCCAGAACTTTTCCATATTTTTCATCTCTTGTACGAGACGGTCACTCAACTGTTTTAATTGTTGTCGTACTTTGACATAAGTTTGCGTCCGAGCTCGGTGTTCTTCCGTCATGGATGAATCCTTTGCTTGAACAGGCTCAGAATTCTCTGTCAACCTGGAGTTCTGCTCTGCAGCTTTATTCTTCTTGGTACCATAAGTCCTTCTGCATGTCTTCGTTTTCTTCCCCATCGTCGGCAAGTCCCTTTTAGCCTTGTCTTCCATATTCGACTTGGTCTTATCGTCATCCATTTCAGAATCTGAGCTAATAGCTTGCACCGAGTCCTCCCTCATTATGGCTTTTAAGTAATGCCATTCCATGTCTATTTTCTTAATCCATTCCCGTCCTAGAAGTGGTGGTCCTCCCTCAGGTAATACGTACAAGTTCATTCTTGGGTGTTCTTTACCCCTATCTCTCACCTTGACTCTTATTTTCCCCACGGGGTATACGTTATGCCCCGTGTATGTCTGTAATACGAACTTGGTATTTCTTAAAGGTATGTGAGAGAATAGCCGGTGGTAGTCCCTTCGGTTGATGACTGATAGAGCTGATCCAGTGTCCAGCTCCATTCTTACTTGGACTCCAGCTATTTTTAGTATGACCCAGATGGTCTGTAGATCCGTTTCTTTACCCACATTGTGGATTCTCAGACTACCCAGCTCCTGGTTGTTTGGGTCTGAGTCTGAATTCTGTTCGTTTAACTCTTCTCAGCCACCTTGTGTACCTTGTTGTACTTTTCTTGTGGTGGCTTCCTTTGATTGTTGGTCTTTTTCCCGGACCGGCATACCTTCGCGATGTGACCCAGTTTGCCACATTTCCTACACTCTTGGTTCTTAAACCAGCATTGATTCTGGTCATGCGTTGTCTTCCCACAACGGTAACATTTTGTTGTGCTTGAAGTAATTTGGTCCACCCCGAGTGCCGCCGCCTTTAGTTGCATTTCCGCCGTTCCTTTCGCTGCGGCTTCGTGCGATGCAGCTATAAGGACAGCCCTGTCCAGTGTGAGGTCGTTCTCTTCCAGTAGTCGCTCCTGCGTCCCTTCTTTGGACAATCCGCATACGAACTTGTCCCGCAGCGCTTCTGTCAGATTCCCTCCGAACTGGCAGTATTTCGCTAGCCTACGCAGTTCGACCAAGTATTCTGCATTGCTCTTGTCTTTCTTCTGCGTTCTTGCGTAGAATTTGAATCGTTCAGCCAGCATCAACGGTGTGGGGTTCAAGTGGTCCTTCAGCACAGCCACAATCTCTTCGAAGGTCTGATCCGCTGGTTTATTTGGTGCTATTAGATGCTTCAAGAGCCCGTATGTTTTTGCCCCCATCGAGTTTAGCAATGTTATCGCCTTGTCGTCTTCCTCTATTTTGTTGGCTTCGCAATAGATCTCTATGCGTTCCACGTACGTGGCCCAGTCTTCTATTTCAGAATTAAAGTCGTTAATATTCCCTCGCTTAGGCATCTTTCTTCCCTTGGGAGCAGCACCAGTATTTCTTGAAGTATTCTTATTTATTTGTTTATCTCTAAGATCACAGAAATCACAGAAATCACAGAAACCCCACAGTGCAGATAGAGGCCATTTCGGCCCATCGAGCCTGCACCGACACATATCCCACCCGATCCCCATAACCCCTACACCAACACATATCCCACCCTATCCCCGTAACCCCACATATTTAATCCCCCTAACACTAAGGGTCAATTTATCATAGCCAATCAACCTAACCCGCACATCTTTGGATGGCGGGTTTCCCGCTCTTTCCTTCTCTCCCCGCCCACTTCAATGGCGGTATGTCAGTTAAGATGGCGGTTTTCCCACGAAAATGGCGGTTTCCCGCTCTTCCTTTCTCGCCCCACCCCCTTCAATGGCGGTTTCCCGCTTCTGGCGTCTTCTCCGCCTAATGGCGGCTTCCCGCGTTTCTTCCCGGTGGAAGGGGTACGCTTCCCCCACAGCGGACAGGTTCAGCCGCTGGCTGGCTTCCGCACAGCTCCCATTACCCGGCTCTGTCTTTTCCTCCCGCCCGCACGGCTCTACCGGCGCTGGGTACACCCCGTTAACGGAGGACAGTTCAGCCGCTGGACTGGCTCTCGCGCAGTCTCTCTCTCCGTACCCGGCTCTGTCGCTCTCTCTCCCGCACGTTCGGTGCTACCGGCCCTGGGTACCCCGTTGGTGGAGAACAGTTCAGCCGCTGGACTGGCTCTCGCACAGTCTCTCTCCCCTTGCTCGGCTGTGTCTCTCACCCACTCCCGCACGTTCGGTTCTACCGGCTCTGGTTACCCCGTTGGTGGAGGACAGCTCAGCCGCTGGACTGGCTCTCGCACAGTCTCTCTCCCCTTGCTCGGCTCTGTCTCTCCCTCTCCCGCACGTTCGGTTCTACCGGCTCTGGGTACCCCGTTGGTGGAGGACAGCTCAGCCGCTGGACTGGCTCTCGCACAGTCTCTCTCCCCTTGCTCGGCTCTGTCTCTCCCTCTCCCGCACGTTCGGTTCTACCGGCTCTGGGTACCCCGTTGGTGGAGAACAGCTCAGCCGCTGGGCTGGCTCTCGCGCAGTCTCTCTCCCCTTGTTCGGCTCTGTCTCTCTCTCCCACCCGCACGGTTCCTGTTCACCTCCCAGCCCTCTCGCAGACTGGTGTTTCCCTCCCTGGCTGCGGCTGGGCTCCTCTTCCCGCGCCTACTCGCAGGCTCAGCGCTTCGTGGCTGCGGTCGCTGCCCGGCTTTTCCCGCCGATCGCGGTCCGGCTGTCACCCGACGCCGTTGGACCCGACTTTTGACCGGCTCAGCTCCCTCTCGACCGAGGTCGAGTGCTCTGCCCTTATCCTCCGGATACTTCTACACCTTCCCCTACTCACAGTCTCTTCGGCCGCTTTGTTTCTTGCTGGTCGGCTCACTCCGCACCGTGGTAGAAGGGTAGTCAGTGCCTGTTGCAGGTGGAAGCTTTTGTTGCTAAAGTCTTCCACCTTCCTCCTGCTGCAGCCTCGTGTTTTCTTCCCGCAGCACGACGAGGGCGGTTGCCTCTCTTCGACGCTCTTCTTGCTTTGGTAATCTTGCCGCAGGGTACGATCGGACTCGTCGCCACTGTAAAGTCTGTGGGTTGTGCAGTTAATAAATACACAGACTTCAGAAATAACAACAAACAGGTCTTTACTATTCGAAGGTCCGGGCGAATCTGCCCCAGCAATCCTGCTACAACACTTATATACTGGTGTGGTCACTATCGGTATTACAGTATACAGAAGCCAAACAAATAGTGCCACACCTAAAGTAGTTCTCTTAAAGGTGAACGGTTACATTCAATAGTTCCCTTAAAGGTAGACGGGTACATACACTACAGAGCGGGGGGGGGAGGGGGGAGGGGTAGGGGAGGGGAGGGGGAGGAGGGGGGGGGAGGAATAGCGGGACCGGTGGGGAGAGCAGGGGGAGAGTGGGGGGCAGAGCAGGGGGAGGAGAGTGGAGCGGGGGGAGAGTGGGGCGGGGGGAGAGCGGGGGGCAGAGCAGGGGGGAGAGCAGGGGGGAGAGCGGGGGGCAGAGCAGGGGGGAGAGCGGGGGGCAGAGCAGGGGGAGAGCAGGGGGGAGAGCGGGGGGCAGAGCAGGGGGGAGAGCGGGGGGCAGAGCGGGGGGCAGAGCAGGGAGAGAGCAGGGGGCAGAGCGGGGGGCAGAGCGGGGGGCAGAGCAGGGGGGAGAGCGGGGGGCAGAGCAGGGGGGAGAGCGGGGGGCAGAGCAGGGGGGAGAGTGGGGGGCAGAGCGGGGGGCAGAGCAGGGAGAGAGCGGGGGGCAGAGCAGGGGGGAGAGTGGGGGGCAGAGCGGGGGGCAGAGCAGGGAGAGAGCGGGGGGCAGAGCGGGGGAGTGAGCAGGGGAGAGAGTGGGGGGCAGGGTGCGGGGCAGAGCAGGGGCAGAGCAGGGGGAGAGTGGGGGGCAGAGCGGGGGGCAGAGCTGGGAGAGAGCGGGGGGCAGAGCGGGGGAGTGAGCGGGGGAGGGAGAGCGGGGGAGAGAGCGGGGGAGAGAGCGGGGGGGCAGAGCAGGGGGAGAGTGGGGGGCAGAGCGGGGGAGGGAGAGCGGGGGAGAGAGCAGGGTTGGGGGAGAGTGGGGCGGGGGAGAGCGAGGGTAGAGCGCGGGGGGAGAGCGGGGCGGGGGGGGAGCGGGGGAGTGCGGGGGGAGAGTGGGGTGGGGGGAGAGCGAGGGTAGAGCGCGGGGGGAGAGCGGGGCGGGGGGAGCGGGGGAGAGCGGGGCGGGGGGGAGCGGGGGAGAGCGGGGGGAGAGTGGGGCGGGGGGAGAGCGGGGGGCAGAGCAGGGTTGGGGGGAGAGTGGGGCGGGGGGGCGGGGGGAGAGCGGGGGGCAGAGCAGGGTTGGGGGGAGAGTGGGGCAGGGGGGAGCGGGGGGGCAGAGCGGGGGGAGAGTGGGGGGGAGAGGGGGGGAGCGCGGGGGGAGCGGGGGGAGAGCGGGGGGGAGAGTGGGGGGAGAGCGGGGGGAGAGCGGGGGGAGCGGGGGGGAGAGTGGGGGGAGAGCGGGGGGAGAGCGGGGGGAGCGGGGGGAGAGTGGGGGGAGAGCGGGGGAGAGCGGGGGGAGCGGGGGGGAGAGTGGGGGGAGAGTGGGGGGAGCGGGGGGAGAGTGGGGGGAGAGCGGGGGGAGAGCGGGGGGAGCGGGGGGGAGAGTGGGGGGAGAGCGGGGGGAGAGCGGGGGGAGCGGGGGGGGAGAGTGGGGGGAGAGCGGGGGGAGAGCGGGGGGAGAGCGGGGGGGAGCGGGGGGGAGAGCGGGGGGGGGGAGAGCGGGGGGGAGAGTGGGGGGAGAGCGGGGGGAGAGCGGGGGAGAGTGGGAGGGAGAGTGGGGGAGAGCGGGGGAGAGCGGGAGGGAGCGGGGGGGAGAGTGGGGAGGAGAGTGGGAGGGAGAGTGGGGGGAGAGTGGGAGGGAGAGTGGGGTGGGGGGGAGAGCGGGGGGAGAGTGGGGGGAGCGGGGGGAGGGTGGGGGGAGAGCAGGGTTGGGGGAGAGTGGGGGGAGAGAGCGGGGGGAGAGCGGGGGGAGAGTAGGGTTGGGGGAGAGTGGGGCGGAGGGGGAGAGTGGGGGGAGAGTTGGGGGAGAGAGCGGGGGGAGAGTGGGAGGGAGAGTGGGAGGGAGAGTGGGGTGGGGGGGAGAGCGGGGGGAGAGTGGGGGGAGCGGGGGGAGAGTGGGGGGAGAGCAGGGTTGGGGGAGAGTGGGGGGAGAGAGCGGGGGGAGAGTGGGGGGAGCGGGGGGGAGAGCGGGGGGAGTGTGGGGGGAGAGTGGGAGGGAGCGGGGGGAGAGTGGGGGGAGAGAGCGGGGGGAGAGTGGGAGGGAGAGTGGGGCGGGGGGAGTGAGAACGAGAGCAAAAAAAAATCTAGGAGTGACATCACAGGATAGCAGGTAGGTGATTGGTTGGTGAGTCTCAGTGTTGTTTCGTTCGCTAAGCTAGTGCAGTGGTTTAAATTAAGAGCTGGGGAACTATAACTATTACGTTAATAAATAATAACTTAACTAGATAAACGAATTCATTAATATAACTATAAATAATAATTTGATTAAAAACTTTAACGAACTAAATAAGCAAATAAATAAAATAAAGTCTAGAGATGGCAGGGACTAAGTGTCGGGACTGTAGTCTGTGGGAGTTTGTGGACAGCGAGACTGTCCTGGATTCCCACATCGGCAGGAAATGTCTCTGCCTTCAGTCACTCCGGCTCAGAGTCATTGAGCTGCAGTGCGCGTTAGAGACACTCCGCAACATAAGGGAGGGGGAGGAATTTCTGGACAGTTTTATCCTGAATACAGTCACACCTCAGAGGAAAGCACAGGTTCAGGAAGGGGAGGGTGTGACTGTTTGGGAGACGGGTAGTGCGGACTTAGGAGAGGTTGAGAAGGAGGTCCCGCAGACACTGGTCCTGTCCAACAGGTACGATGTACTCGCTACCTGTGAGGACAAGGAGAAAGACTGCGGGGAGGACAGCCACAATGCAGACCGAGGCACCGTGGCTCAGAAGGCTGTCCAAGGTGGGGGAAGAGCAGAATAGAAATGTGGTAGTGATAGGGGATTCTATAATTAGGGGGAAAGATAGAGAATCCCGAAGGGTGTGTTGCTAGGGTAAGGGATATCTCGCGGCGGCTGGAGAGCTACTTGGAAAGGGAGGAAGTAAATCCAGTTGTCGTGGTCCATGTCTGAACAAACGACATAGGTAGGAACAGGGAGGAGGTCCTGCTGAGGGAGTATCAGGAGTTAGGAGCGAAATTAAAAAGCAGGACCTCGAGGGTAATAATCTCTGGATTACTGCCCGAGCCTCGTGCAAATTGGCATAGAAGCAGACAGATTAGGAGAATTAACACGTGGCTAAAGGGCTGGTGTGGGAAAGAGGGGTTCCTTTTCATGGGACAGGAAGGAGCTGTACCGATGGGACGGGCTCCACCTGAACCGGGGTGGGACCCGTGTCCTAGCGGAAATGGGAAATAGGGAGGTGACAAAGGCTTTAAACTAGTAAGAAGGGGGGAGGGATCGACAAGAAATGAAACCAGCCTAAATATAAACAAGGAAAGGAGAACATAGGAAAGAGTAAAGTAAGGGAGGACATTGATGGCCAGGGAATAAATAGAGTTAAAAAACAGGAGTTTAAAAAGATGGTTAAAAGTAAAGTGAGAGGAACTACTATTAAAAATGAATTAAACTGTCTGTACAACAATGCACACAGTGTCCATAATAAAACAGGGGAGCTGGAGGCAATCATGCGTTGCGAGGAACCAAACATAGTAGGGATTACTGAGACATGCTAAATTCAGTGCGAGTTTAGCGGCGGCGGTAACCGGTACCACCCCACTCCGCTGCACAGGCCGTGCGCAGCGCCCAGTTTTCACCCCGCCTGCAAAATTGGCCGCACGTCCCCTGAATCTGCGCTGGGCGATGACAGCAACCGATTTAAGGGTCAGGAACGGACAGCAGGAGGCGCGTGGGGCGGTTAGTAAAGGGGAGGTGGCGAGGGGGGAAAAATAAAATCGGCGACTTGCTTGTTGTGGCTCGTTGCGTCTTTGAGTGCGGGGTCCGTGCCACGATCTGGCAGCCCAGCACTTCACTTGTGTGCCGGGCTGCTGGCACGGCACCCCGCTCCCCGGTGGTCCAGGTAGGGCCCCACAGAGTTGTGGGCTTGGGCCCTCCCCTTTAATGAGGGGAACAGCCCTTCCAATACACAGCACGACGTGGCCCAGTGCAAAGCGCTGCAGAACGCACTGCCCCGATATTCGGGGTTAGTGCTCTAAGAAGGAAGTGGAGCGTTTGAATTAGCGCTCCACCTCCCTCTTGGGCGCTAAAACTGAAGTTAGCGATCGCCGGCGCTATTTTTGCGCCGGGCACTAAATTTAGCGCCCAGGCGATGTTGGTTGCTAACGAACTTTTCCCCCATGGACTTTCAAAAGGCATTTGATGAAGTATCACATAATAGACTTATTCAGAAAATAGAAGGATATGGTATCAAAGGGACAGTGGTAACTTGATACATTATTGGCTAAGGGATAGGAGGCAGAGAGTAGTGGTGAACCAATGTTTTTCTGACTGGAGGGAAGTGTGCAGTGGGGGTCTCAATGGGTCAATATTAGGACTATTGCTTTTTTGTTATATATAAATGACCTGGACTTGAGTATAGGGAGCACAATTTCGAAGTCTGCGGACTATACAAAACTTGGCAACGTAGTAAATAGTGAGCAGGGTAGTAGCAGATTTCAGGAGGACATAGACAGACTGGTGAAATGGGCAGATACATGGCAGCTGCAATTTACTGCAGATAAGTGTGAAGTGATGAACTTTGGAAGGAACAACATGGAGAGGCAGTATAATCTAAATGGTACTATTTTAAGGGGGTGCAAGAACAGAGGGACCTGGGGGTACATATTCACAAATCCTTGAAGGTGGCAGGGCAAGTTGATAAGACAGTTAAGAAAGTGTATGAGATACATGGCTTTGTAAATAGAGTTATTGAATACAAAAACAAGGAAGTCATGCTAAACCTTTACAAATCATTGGTTAGGCCTCAGCTAGAATATTGTGTCCAATTCTGGGCACCGCACTTTAGGAAGGATGTCAAGGCCTTGGAGAAGGTAGAGACGAGGTTTATCAGGATGATACCAGGGATGAAGGACTTCAGTTATGTGGAGAGATTGAAGAAGCAACAGGAATGTGAGATGACCAGATCAACGGATTTTTAGTGATTTTTTTAGTGATGTGGGTTGAAGGATAAATATTGGCCACAGGACACCGGGGAGAACTCTCCTGCTCTTCTTCCAAAACTGGGCGTGGGATCTTTTACGTCCACCTCAGAGGGCAGAAGGGACCTCGGTTTAATGTCTCATCTGAAAGAGGGCGCCTCTGGCAGTGCAGCACTCTCTCAGTACCGCCCCTCCGACAGTGCAGCGCTCCCTCAGTACTGCCCCTCCAACAGTGCGGCGCTCCCTCAGTACTGCCCCTCCAACAGTGCGGCGCTCCCTCAGTACTGCCCCTCCAACAGTGCGGCGCTCCCTCAGTACTGCCCCTCCAACAGTGCGGCGCTCCCTCAGTACTGCCCTGCCGACAGTGCGGCGCTCCCTCAGTACTGCCCCTCCAACAGTGCGGCGCTCCCTCAGTACTGCCCCTCCGACAGTGCGGCGCTCCCTCAGTACTGCCCCGCCGACAGTGCGGTGCTCCCTCAGTACTGCCCCGCCGACAGTGCGGTTCTCCCTCAGTACTGCCCCTCTGACAGTGCAGCGCTCCCTCAGTACTGACCCTCCCACAGTGCAGCGATCCCTCAGTACCGCCCCTCCCACAGTGCAGTGCACCATCAGTACTGCCCCTCCAACAGTGCAGCGCACCATCAGTACCGCCCTTCCAACAGTGCAGCGCTCCCTCAGTACTGCCCCTCCAACAGTGCAGCACTCCCTCAGTACCGCCCCTCCCACAGGGCAGCGCACCATCAGTACTGACCCTCCCACAGTGCAGCGCACCATCAGTACTACCCCTCCAACAGTGCGGCGCTCCCTCAGTACCGCCCTCCGACAGTGCAGTGCACCATCAGTATTACCCCTCCAACAGTGCAGCACTCCCTCAGTACCGCCCCTCCCACAGGGCAGCGCACCATCAGTACTGACCCTCCCACAGTGCAGCGCACCATCAGTACTGACCCTCCCACAGTGCGGCGCTCCCTCAGTACTGACCCTCCCACAGTGCGGCGCTCCCTCAGTACTGACCCTCCCACAGTGCGGCGCTCCCTCAGTACTGACCCTCCCACAGTGCGGCGCTCCCTCAGTACTGACCCTCCCACAGTGCGGCGCTCCCTCAGTACTGACCCTCCCACAGTGCGGCGCTCCCTCAGTACTGACCCTCCCACAGTGCAGCACTCCCTCAGTACTGCCCCTCCCACAGTGCGGCGCTCCCTCAGTACTGACCCTCCCACAGTGCGGCGCTCCCTCAGTACTGACCCTCCCACAGTGCAGCGCTCCCTCAGTACTGACCCTCCCACAGTGCGGTGCTCCCTCAGTACTGACCCTCCCTCAGTACTGACCCTCCCACAGTGCGGCGCTCCCTCAGTACTGACCCTCCCACAGTGCGGCGCTCCCTCAGTACTGACCCTCCCACAGTGCAGCGCTCCCTCAGTACGGCCGCTCCGACTGTGCAGATCTCCCTCAATGCTGGCACTGGGGCAATGTCGGGAGTTTCAGAGAAGGCACGGGGGCAATTGGACAAGGGGAGAGCTTTTTCAGAGGGAGGGTCACAGTGCCTATCTATTCTAATCCCTTTTTCCAGCACTTGGTCCGTAGCCTTGTATGCTATAGCATTTCAAGTGCTCATCTAAATGCTTCTTGAATGTTGTGAGGGTTCCTGCCTCTACCACCCTTTCAGGCAGTGAGTTCCAGATTCCAACCACTCTCTGGGTGAAAAAGGTTTTCCTCAAATCCCCTCTAAACCTCCTGCCCCTTACCTTGAAACTATGCCCCCTGGTTATTAACCCCTCTACTAAGGGGAATAGTCCTTTTCTATCTACCCTATCTATGCCCCTCATAATTTTGTACACCTCAATCAGATTCCCCCCTCAGCCTTCCCTGCTCGAAGGAAAACAACCCCAGCCTGTCCAGTCTCTCTTCATAGCTGAAATGCTCCAGCCCAGGTAACATCCTGGTGAATCTCCTCTGCACCCTCTCCAATGCAATCACATCCTTCCTATAGTGTGGCGACCAGAACTGCACACAGTATTCCAGCTGTGGCCTAACTAGCGTTTTGTACAGCTCCATCATAACCTCCCTGCTCTTATATTCTATGCCTCGGCTAATGAAGGCAAGTATCCCATATGCCTTCTTAACTACCTTATCTACCTGTCCTGCTGCCTTCAGGGATCTATGTAAATGCACACCAAGGTCCCTCTGATCCTCTGTCCTTCCTAGGGTCCTACCATTCATTGTGTATTCCCTTGCCTTGTTAGCCCTCCCAAAATGCATCACCTCACACTTTTCAGGGTTAAATTCCATTTGCCACTGTTCTGCCCATCTGACCAACCCCTCTATATTGTCCTGTAGCCTGGGGCTTCCCTCCTCACTATTTACCACTCTACCAATTTTCGTGTCATCTGCAAACTTACTGATCATACCTCCTACATTCATATCTAAATCATTAATGTACACTACAAACAGCAAGGGACCCAACACCGATCCCTACGGTACACCACTGGACACAGGCTTCCAGTCATAAAAACAACCTTCGACCATCACCTTCTGCCTCCTGCCACTGAGCCAATTTTGGATCTAATGTGCCAAATTGCCGTGGATCCCATGGGCTCTTACCTTCTTGACCAGTCTCCCATGCGGGACTTTGTCTAAAGCCTTACTGAAGTCCATGTAGACTACACCAACTGCATTACCCTCATCCACACACCTAGTCACCCCCTCGAAAAATTCAATCAAATTGGTTAGACATGATCTCCCCCTGACAAAGCCATGCTGACTATCCTTGATTAATCCTTGTCTCTCCAAGTGGAGACTAATTCTGTCCCTCAGAATTTTTTCTAGGCCTGGTAGCACTGCCATTAAGAAGTATCACCATGGCGAACTTCGACCCTAGTGCTGAGTTCAGTGCTGGGTCCTAAGCTCACCAGGTAAACCTAGTGTGAATACAGACTCACAGAGGCGCTGTCAGCACCTGTTAAAGGGACACACACATCGTTCATGTAAGTTTGCATTTAAGCTTTTGGACTGTTTTTTAAAAAATTTTGCTGAAGTAGTGGCTTGTTGCAATAGATGATAAAAGTTTTTTAAGTGTGTAGGGAGTGCTGCTGAATGTTTGCAAGGCCTCAGATAGTAAAGGAAGGCCTCTGAGAAGACAAAAAATGCTGCAAATACTCAGTAGGTCAGGCAACATCCGTGGAGAGAGAGACAGAGTTCACGGTCGGGAACCTGCTGTCAAAACATGCCCACCTGCATTTCCTGATGTCAGGTTTGCCAGCGCTGAGCCGTCCCAACAGGCAGCGGCGGGGGACCCAATTCAAATCATTAACAATGCTTCTTTCCCCAGCTTTTTGAATTTGACAGGTTGCCCACCAGTTTCCTGCAGTGCCTAGACCTTGTCTTTGAAGCTGAGGCAGGAGGTCACTTGCCATTGAATCAGATGTGGAGTTGACAGCTTCAGATGTCAAGTCAAAGCTCCCCGCTGATTGAGAAATGTTCCCTTAACCACTAGCTTCTCTAAATTGCATTTCCACTACAGATTCACAAGTCTCCATCCAGTCTGACTTCATTACCTCTCCCACCATTGACAGATCGCTTCTGTCATCTCTGTTTCACCTGCCATCTATTCCATCAGCATGGGTGTACTTTATATTGTCTCACCTTGGTCCTCAGAATCTGACCACGATCAGCCCCAACACCAGCATCACCAGGCACACCAGCAGCACCAACAATCACACCAACCTTCTCCGCAATCACCTGATGCTGCACAGAACAGAGGGCATCAGCACCCGACCAGATTTCTGCCCGGGAGGCCAGGGATGGCCTCAACAATGCCACATTTACTTCACTTGACGCTGCACACCCTGGCTGCCACATGATGTGCCAAGTTGGCACCATCCCACACCAACAACATAATGCATCCCGACAATGCCCAAGCCATAGAAAAGCAGAGTGTTTTTTGAATGGTGAGAGATTGGGAAATATTGGTGTTCAGAGGGACCTGGGTGTCCTTGTACACGAATCACTGAAAGTTAACATGCAGGTACAGCAAGCAATTAGGAAAGCAAATGGTATGTTGGCCTTTATTACACGAGGATTTGAGTATAAGAGTAAAGACGTCTTACTGCAATTATATAGGGCCCTGGTGAGACCACACCTGGAGTATTGTGTACAGTTTTGATCTCATTACCTAAGGAAGGATATACTTGCCATAGAGGGAGTGCAACGAAGGTTCACCAGACTGGTTCTGGGATGGGGGGATTGTTCTATGAGGAGAGATTGAGTAGACTAGGCCTATATTCTCTAGGGTTTAGAAGACTGAGAGGCGATCTCATTGAAACATACAAAATACTTACAGGGCTTGACAGGTTAGTTGCAGGGAGGATGTTTCCGCTGGCTGGGGAGTTTAGAACCAGGAGTCACAGTCTCAGAGTATGTGTCGGCCATTTAGGACTGAGATGAGGAGGAATTTCTTCACTCAGAGGGTGGTGAATCTTTGGAATTCTCTGCCCCAGAGGGCTGTGGAGGCTCAGTCATTGAGTATATTCAAGACAGAGATTGATAGATTTTTGAATATTAAGGGAATCAAGGGATATGGGGATAGTGCAGGAAAGTGGAGATGAGGGAGAAGATCAGCCATGATCTTATTGAATGGCGGAGCAAGCTGAAAGGGCCGAATTGCTTACTCCTGCTCCTGTTTCTGATGTTCTTATGTTCTTATTTCTTTCACACTCATCACCATTGTGGGGAGGGGGTACCGTTATGTCTCACCATTCACTGCAACACACTAAGCCACTTCCAAAGATGCACACAAATCTGTCCAAGAAGGCAAAGTGTTGAAAATAAAGATTTCAATGTTTGACGGCACATTAACAGAAACTTAACATGAACATTGGCTAAAACACACAAGTGCCTACCCTTGTGTGTTGTTAGTTAGTATGATTGGACTAGGATGAGGGTGAGTGTGAGGGGTGACTAGTGAGATGGGGATGTGATAATATAGATAGAGAGGGATGGGTGGAGGTGCAAGGTAAGTTGGTGTGAGTAATGATGTGCAGCAGTAGGGTAGGGAAGGCAGAGTGATGGGGATGTAATGAGTGGCACAACAGGATGAGGTTGAGTGTGCCTTTGCAGTAACGTTTTGTGATCTACTGACATCATTGAAAGGTTTGCGCCACTGCAGCCTGGTCCTCCTGATGACGCTCCTGCTTGTGTCCTCCTATGCAATGTGCAACTAGGCTGTGTTGATCTCCTGGGGGGGTCTCTTCCGACTTTGGAAGGGAAGAGAACCTCCCGGTGTGCTGTGACTCCCTCCATAAGCATATGGAGAGAGTCATGGGAGAGCCTGGGTGCAGCCGTGCACCTCTGTGCAGTGATTGTCAGTGTTTGCAGCACCTCAATGCTGTAGAACACTGAAAGCACAAATGTCAAAGTAAATATTGTTATAAAACACATTTTGTTGTGCACTTGAGTAGTAACAAATTCAGTCGTCTGGTTATAATCATTTTATTCTTTAACTTCAGTATTAAAAGCAATTTACAACCTGAGTCTTGTCACAGATAGAGTGTACGAACTTAGGCATGGGTCCTGTCTCCAGCTGCTTGAACAAATGAAAAAGTTTATATTTATACATTGTTTTCTTATCAAACTGGAACTGGCATTGCATAATATGTTCGTCTCTGGCTACAGCATAGTCCAGAGATTCAAGGCTACATTTTCTTCAACATGATGTACACAAAAATACCATGGCCTTGCTGTGGTAAGCCTAACCCTTTTAGTTTCTAGACATTCTGACCATAAATAAACATATCCAAGGCTGGTTGGTTGCGAACACCAGCAGTTGCTCAGTGAAATCTGTATCTCTCTCTCTCACTCTATCTCTCTCTCGAATGATGCCATCCACCTTTTTTCCCTATATTCAATCAACTAAACATGAACACCTTTCAGAAGCTGAATTAACCGAGTTCCATACGCCAACACTTTGTATCTCACTCATGCTGTACCTGCCTTGGGAGTGTTTGATGGGATAGTGTAGAGGGAGCTTTACTCTGTATCTAACTCGTGTTACATAGAAACATAGAAGATAGGAGCACGAGTAGGCCCCTCGAGCCTATTCTGCCAATTAATGAGATCATGGCTGATCATCCAAACTCAGTACCCTGTCCCTGCTTTCTCCCCATATCCCTTGATCCCATCAGCCTTAAGAAATATATCTAACTCCTTCTTGAATATAATTAATGAATTGGCCTCAACTGCCTTGTGTGGTAGAGAACTACACAGGTTCACCACTCTCTGGGTGAAGAAATTCCTCCTCATCTCAGTCCTAAATGGCTTACCCCTTATCCTTAGACTGTGACCCCTGGTTCTGGACTCCCCGACCATCGGGAACATCCTTCCTGCATCTAGTCTGTCTAGTCCTGTTAGAATTTTATAAGTTTCAATGAGATCCCCTCTCATTCTTCTAAACTCCAGCGAGTACAAGCCCAATCGACCCAATCTCTCTTCATACGTCTGTCATAAATCTCATCATCGAGAAACTAACTATGAAATAACACTGGACGGCCAGCTGGTGGCGCCGTCCAAGGAGTATAAATACTCGGGCGTTGGCCCCAGCTTGCCAGGGACATTTTGTAAAGACAAGGGAGCTAGTGGATACAACTAGACCGCCATGTTCTGAAATAAGTTGATTAAAGCCTTGCTTTATACTCAAACCAAGTGCGTAGTGAGTTTTATTACCTCAACGTCATTCCTGCCATTCCAGGTATCAGCCTGGTGAATCTTCGCTGCACTCCCTCCATGGCAAGAACATCCTTCCTCAGATAAGGCGACCAAAACTGCACACAATACTCAAGGTGTGGTCTCACCAAGGCCCTGTACAACTGCAGCAAGACATCCTTGTTACTGTACTCGAACCCTCTCGCTATGAAGGCCATTTGCCTTCTTAACCGCCTGCTGCACCTGCATGCTTACCTTCAGCGACTGGTGCACAAGGACACCCAGGTCTCATTGCACTTCCCCTTTTCCCAATCTATTGCCGTTCAGATAATAATCTGCCTTCCTGTTTTTGCCACCAAAGTGGATAACCTCTCATTTATCCACATTATACTGCATCTGCCATGCATCTGCCCAATCACCCAACCTGTCCAAATCATACTGGAGTTTCTTGGCATCCTCCTCACAGCACACACGCCCACCCAGCTTTGTGTCGTCTGCAAACTTGGAGATATTACATCTAGTTCCCTCGTCTAGATCACTAATATATATTGTGAATAACTGGGGTCCTAGCACCGATCCCTGCGGTACCCCACTAGTCACTGCCTGCCACTTGGAAAAAGATCCGTTTATTCCAACTCTTTGCTTCCTGTCTGCCAACCAGTTCTCTATCCAAGTCAGTACCTTACCCCCAGTCCCATGTGCTTTAACTTTACACGCTAATCTCTTATGCACGACCTTATTAAAAGCCTTCTGAAAGTCCAAATACACCACATGCAGTGGTTCTCCCTTATCTATTCTACCAGTTATATCCTCAAAAAATTCCAGCAGATTAGTCGAGCACGATTTACCTTTTGCAAATCCATGTTGACTTTGTCCGATCCTGTCACTGTTTTCCAAGTGTTCTGCTATTACATCTTTTATAATGGACTCTAGCATTTTCCCCACTACTGATGTCAGGCTTACCGGTCTGTAATTCCCCGTTTTCTCTCTACCACCTTTTTTGAATAGTGGGGTTACATTAGCTACCCTCCAATCCATGGGAACTGTTCAAGTCTATAGAATTTTGGAAGATGACCAGCAATGCATCGACTATTTCTAGGGCCACTTCCTTAAGTACCCTAGGATGTAGATTATCAGGCCCTGGGGATTTATCGGCCTTCAATCCCGTCAATTTCCCTAACACCATTTCCATACAAATACTGATTTCTTTCAGTTCCTGCCTCTCATTAGATCCTATGTTCCCCGACATCTCTGGGAGGTTATTTGTGTCCTCCTTTGTGAAGACAGAACCAAAGTATGTATTTAAGTGGTCAGCCATTTCTTTGTTCCCCATTATAAATTCCCCTGATTCTGACTACAAGGGACCTACGCTTGACTTCACCAATCTTTTTCTCTTCACATATGTATAGAAGCTTTTACAGTCAGTTTTTATGTTCCCTGCAAGCTTACTCTCACACTCTACTTTCCCCCTCTTAATTAATCCCTTTGTCCTCCTTTGCCGAATCCTAAACTGCTCCCAATCCTCAGGTTTGCTGCTTTTTCTGGCCAATTTATATGTCCTCCCCTTGGATCTTATGCTATCCCTAATTTCCCTTGTTAGCAACGGTTGAGTCACCTTTTTTGTTTTATTTTTATGCCAAACAGGGCTGAACAAATTCTGTAGTTCATCCATGCGATCTTTAAATGTTTGCCATTGCCTATCCACCGTCAATCCTTTAAGTAACATTCCCCAATCTATCCTAGCCAACCCGCGCCTCATACCATCGTAGTTTCCTTTATTTAAATTCAGGACCCCAGTCTCTGAGTCAACTACTTCACTCTCCATCTTAATGAAGAATTCGATCATATTGTGATCGCTCCGCCCCAAGGGGCCTCGCACAACAAGATTGCTAATTAATCCTTTCTCATTACATAATACCCAGTCTAAGATGGCCTGATCTCTCATTGGTTCCTCGACATATTGGTCCAGGAAACCATCCCGTAAACACACTAGGAATTCCTCCTCCATAGTATTGTTACTAATTTGGTTAGCCCAATCTATATGTAGATTAAAGTCGCCCATGATAACTGCTGTGTTCTTATTGCATGCATCTCTAATTTCCCATTTAATGCCATCCCCAACCTCAGCATTACTGTTTGGGGGTCTATATACAACTCCCACTAATATTTTCTGCCCCTTGGCATTTCTCAGCTCTACCCATACGGATTCCACATCATCAGAGCTAATATCCTTCCTTACTATTATGTTAATCTCCTCTTTAACCAGCAATGCTACCCCACCTCCTTTTCCTTTTTGCCTGTCTTTCCAGAATATTGAATACCCCTGGATGTTGAATTCCCAGCCTTGGTCACCCTGGAGCCATGTCTCCGTAATCCCAATTATATCATATCCGTTTACATCTATTTGCGCAGCTAATTCATCCACCTTATTACGAATGCTCCTCGCATTAAGACACAAAGCCTTCAGGCTTGTTTTTTTAACACTCTTAGACCTTTTAGAATTATTATTTACTGTGGCCATGTTTGATTTACACCTTTGATTTCTCTGACTGCCACCTTTGCTTTTCTCCTTCCTGTCTTTTGCTTCTATCCTTGCTTCCCTTTCCTCTGTCTCCCTGCACAGGTTCCCATCCCCCTGCCATTTTAGTTTAAACCTTCCCCAACAGCACTAGCAAACACTCCCCCTAGGACATCGGTCCCAGTCCTGCCCAGGTGCAAACCGTCCACTTTGTACTGGTCCCACCTCCCCCAGAACCGGTTCCAATGTCCCATGTATTCATCTGAAATATCCTTCTATTTCTACTATGACTAGCAGGTGGCACAGGTAGCAATCCTGAGAGTAATACCTTTGAGGTCCTATTTTTTAATTTACCTCCTAACTCCCTATATTCTGCATTTAGGACCTCATCCCGGTTTTTACCTATGTCGTTGGTACCTATATGCACCACGACAACTGGCTTTTCACCCTCCCCCTTCAGAATGCCCTGCAGCCACTCCGAGACATCCTTGACCCTTGCACCAGGGAGGCAACATACCATCCTGGAGTCTCGTTTGCGGCCACAGAAACTCCTATCTATTCCCCTTACAATAGAATCCCCTATCACTATAGCTCTCCCGCTCTTTTTCCTCCCGTCCTGTGCAGCAGAACCACCCATGGTGCCAGGACATTGGCTGCTGCTGCCTTCTCCCGATAAGCCATAAGAACATAAGAACATAAGAAATAGGAGCAGGAGTAGGCCAATCAGCCCCTCGAGCCTGCTCCACCATTCAATAAGATCATGGCTGATCTGATCCTAACCTCAAATCTTCTATCACTCTCCAACCACCCGAACCCATGTGATCTCCTGGGAGAGGCGAAAAACCAGATAAAAAACCCAATGGCCAATTTGGGAGAAAAAATCTGGGAAATTCCTCTCCGACCCATCTAGGTGATCGAAACTCGTCCAGGAGATCACTCTGTCCCTATATTTTCTACAGTACTTACCTTCTGTAAAAGGTGATCTCCACCCCAGCCAGGAACAGGAATAGAACATCTCCTGAAATCTAACACAGAATTAGAACACAAGAAGTAGGAGCAGAACCAGGCTACACGGCCCCTGGGCCCGCTCCGCTACCCACAGGGCCATGACCGTTCCGAACCTAGACTCATGTCCAATTTCCTGCCCGCTCCCCGTAACCCCTAATTCCCTTTACTTCTAGAAAACTGTCTATTTCTGTTTTAAATGTATTTAATGATGTAGCTTCCACAGCTTTCTGGGGCAGCAAATTCCACAGACCTACTACCCTCTGAGTGAAGAAGTTTCTCCTCATCTCAGTTATGAAAGAGCAGCCCCTTATTCTAAGATTATGCCCCCTAGTTCTAGTTTCACCCATCATTGGGAACATCCTCACTGCATCCACCCGATCAAGCCCCTTCACAATCTTATATGTTTCAATAAGATCGCCTCTCATTCATCTCCCTCAACAATATCCAAAGTGGTATATCTGTTTGAGAGGGGGATGGCCACAGGGGACCCCTGCACTACCTGCCTGTGCCTAATACTCTGCCTGGCGGTCACCCATTCCCTTCCTGCCTGTGCAGCCTTTACCTGCGGTGTGACCAACTGATTAAACATGATATCCTGCCTG
The DNA here is from genome assembly GCF_052327205.1 of Somniosus microcephalus. Taxonomy (NCBI): domain Eukaryota; kingdom Metazoa; phylum Chordata; class Chondrichthyes; order Squaliformes; family Somniosidae; genus Somniosus; species Somniosus microcephalus. Next base: position 245,943,459 of record NC_140995.1, on the reverse strand, counting down.
GGAGTGTTTGATGGGTTAGTACAGAGGATGCTTTACCCCATTATTGCCCATGATGCACCCTCCAATTAATGCTCCGATGGTCCCTCTCTTTGATACCCTGAAGGTCCCTCCACTTATTGCTTCTGACACTATTCCTCTAACAGGGAATAGACTTGTTTCAGAGCACAGAGGAGGTTGTGATATCCTTGCCTCATCCCAAACACCATTTTCACAAACTGCCTCTCTCTGCCAAAGCAGGAGGGAGACACAGTGGCTGATATAAAGAGAGGGGAGACTTTCTGGTGTATAAAGCAAGAGCCATTGAATAGCGGGACCTCACATTTGAAGATTGGGAGTTATAATTTATCAGTGGTAATTTTGGGAGTCTGTTCTCCCTATTCGGAGTCTCAGTACCTGGGAGCAAGGTTGGAGATGGGACTGATTGTAAAACCTGTGTTCATGCCCAGTGAGACTGCACACCAGGAGCAGAGCCTGGTCATGTGGCCCTGTTATACCTTGAGTGGGAGGGGCCTGGGCTGATTTGTGACATGGTTCCTGTGGTGTATGTGCCTTTAAGAGCCCCCTGTGTACTGTAATGCCGGTAATGGCCATTTGGGCTATATAAGCCTGTATAGTCTCTTGTATCTGTTAGTTCACCTCCAGACTTTGTTCAGTAAACACCTGTGAAATCAACTCCTGCATTCCATGTCTCCATTAACACACGGATACAACAGTGGTGACGAATTGGAAACGGACTTACCTGCAATTCGGCAGCACCTCAAGGAGATCGATTCCTCAGACGAAAGTCGAAGAAAAACAAGAAAGAAAAAAAAACTCTGGTTTCACCAGCTATCCGAGCTGGTGGCAGGTACTGCAATAATCCTTCCTGGGCGGCGGGCTGGGGCTCCATCGGCTGGCTCTGCAGCGGGGCCGAGCAGCGAAGGCGGAGGCAAACAGAGACAGAGGGTGGAGCACTCGGGAGACGGCCGGCGCTGCAACGCAGGTCGGCGTTCGGACCAAGCAGAGGGAGGGAAAAGTCCCAGAGAGTCCAGTGGGAACGAGTCTCCACCTAATAAAAAAAATACCTGTGTAAATAAAAACCGTGGAGAACAGCGTTATCAGCAGCGGCAGCGGCGGGAAAGCGCGGGAGGCGCCATTTTTTTCTGCGGGGAAGAAAGGAAAGCGCGGGAGGCGCCATTTTTTTTCAGGATGCCTAAGACTGGCAATATTACTGCTTTCGATAGCGATAGAGAGGATTGGACCACATATGTGGAAAGAGTGGAGGTATATTGCACAGCAAATGAAATAGAGGATGATAAAAAGGCATCAGTACTTCTAAATCTAATGGGCGCAAGGACATACGGGCTGTTACGAAACTTAATCACTCCAGCCAAACCGAGGGACAAGAATTTTAAGGAGATTGTTGATACCCTACAGTAGCACTTAAACCCAACACCGCTGCTGATAGCGGAACGGTTCAAATTCTTCAGGAGGAATCAGCACAAGAATGAAAGTAACGCTGATTACCTCACCGAATTAAGGAAGCTGTCAAAGCACTGCCAATTCGGAGCAGGACTGGCAGATTCTCTTCGAGACAAATTCGTCTGCGGTCTCCTAAGTGAAGGAACACAGAAAAGGCTACTTTCTGAGAAGGATTTGACAATGGACAAGGCTTTCAGTGTGGCTGTATCATACGAAGCAGCCACAAGAGGATCTGCAGAGATACAGCAAAAGCCACAGGACTTCGGCACCCATGAATTGACACAGGGTTTCGAGAGATGTTATCGCTGCGGCAGATCCACCCATGACCAGAGGGACTGCTGGTTCAAGGACAAAGCATGCAGGCTGTAAAGTCTGTGGGTTGTTTAGTTAATTAATACACAGACTCCAAGAGTAACTTAAAACAGGACTTTACTATTCGAAGGTCAGGGCGAATCTGCCCAATAACTCCTGGCACAACACTTATATACTGGTGTGGTCACCGTCGGTATTACCGTATACAGAAGCCAAACAAAGTAGTGCCACACCTAAAATAGTCCTCTTAAAGGTGAACGGTTACATACAATAGTTCTCTTAAAGGTAGACGGGTACATACACTACAATCCTCCCTTTTTAGCTTACAACATACTTATTCCCCATTAAACATAACATATAATCAACTTCATGTAAAACAATTCACAGATATAGTCTCTGCGGAAAACAGTACACAGATTCAGTCTCTGCGGGAACAGTTCACAGATTCAGTCTCTGGTCTTGACTCGGTCCGAACAACATCTCTGTGGTGTAGCCAGTTCACATTTCTAGCGTGACTCATCCAATAGTCTTTCCCTTGGCTTAACAGCTTGAACTTCCGTCCTGCTGAACCAGCAGTGCTGACTTTTACAAACAGCTGGACTGCCTTGGTAATTTTTCCTACTTTCCAACTGATTTGGCCCCCTTCGTAGGGCCCACGTGCATGATCTGATAGAAGTGATAATGATTTAGATGGTTATCGTCTTCTGCTTCGTCTTTTTCTTTTCTGCTTCTTGGAGACTCTCGGGGCTCCCTTATCCGCTGCCAGCTGTAGCGCCACCATCTCCCTATGTTCCTTAGACTTTAAGTGCTTCATCCTGATTTCTGCACTTTGGGAGTTTTCATCACAAGCTGGGCAGACCAAGTCATCGTAATATTCCGTGTCACTCAACAGGTCATGGTAATATTCGGTGTCGTCCTGAGCTAGTCTAGCGAGAGGGCCTGCTACTTCTTCCGTACCCAACTGGACGTTAGCCGACTGTTGTTCCCTCCCTAGACATCTTTCCTGAAGAGACTTCTTCATGCGTTCATATTCATCCCGCTCTTCCTGGGTTTCCTGCAAATCCTTCACTAATGACCTCGTTTGTGATTTCAACACTTCCCCTTCCCTCGGGGATTGATTGATCAGGCTATTCAATCCTTCTACTGGAGCAGCTGTTTCAACATTCTGCTGTTCACATTGACGTGATTCAGCGTACTTTTGGCATCCCTGTAAAATCTGTGTTGCAACCTCAGCTATTTCCATACCTTTTGAGAGCTCCGAACTCCTTCCCTTTGAAGATTGAAGCTCGTGTTCAGATTGTTCCCATTGTAGAGTCTTGTCCTTCAGCATATGAAGGAGTTGGCTGACCGTTAACTCTTCCACGGGAACACTGTGGGTCAGAGTCTTCTCCATTTCATCCACCTTTTCCTCCAATGCTTTCACCTTCTTTTCCTCTTGTACTTTGACTTCCAGCGCTCGGAGAAGTTGCGCCTTGATGCTCTCTAGCTCATGTTCAGAGGCCATTCTTACAGTCTCTGTGTTTCTTCGAGTTCCCTTTTCTTCCACTGAACGGATTCCCAGTTGAATCTGTTCTTCAAGTTGTTGAATCTCGGTCATTGCCGCCCCATATTTGTCTTGGGTTTCCTTTAATATTTTTATGAGTTCTTGTACATCTTGTCTTTCATGTTCTGCCATGTCTTTCACCTCTAATTTCTCATCTATGGATGGAACTTCTACCGATGAGTCTGTCTTGGCCTTGAGCTCATCAAGAATTTCCTGCAGCCTTTGGACTTCTTGCTCATGTTCAACCTTCAGTTGTTCATATGCTTCCACTGAAACTAGCTTTTCGGAGGTTGCCGAGTTAACCCCTTCCAGAATTGTAGCCTGGGCCTGTTCATACTGCTCTTTCAACTTCTCACACTCTGCTTGTAAGGAGTCGTAGAGAAGAACTGGAATAAAATCCTGGCTTCCTGAAGATTCCTCTTCATTTGCTTCTTCCTGCAAATATTCTAACTCCTGAACAGCATAAGGGAGATGTGATCGGTAATTGGTCACGATGGCTCTATGGTCGCTCTCTGCTTGAGCTAGCTGCTTCTGTTGTCTTTCCAGATTCTCCCATTCGGTGTCATAGAACTTTTTCATTGTTTTCATCTCTTGTACGAGACGGTAACTCAATTGTTCTAATTGTTGTAGTAATTTGAAATAAGTTTGAGTCCGAGCTCGGTGTTCTTCCGTCATGGATATGTCCGTAACTTGAACAGGCTCAGAATTTTCTGTCAAACTAGGTTGTCGTTGTTCGGTGGAGTTCTGCTCTGAAACTTTGTTCTTCCCTGGAGCATAAGCCTTTATGCATGCCTTCGTTTTTCCAACCTTCGTCGGCAAGTCCATTTCAGCCTTGTCTTTCATATTTGGGTTGGTCTTATCGTCATCCGTTTCAGAATCTGAGCTGATTGTCTGCACCGAGTCCTCACTCGTTATGGCTTTTAGATAGTGCCATTCCATGTCTATTTTCTTGATCCACTCCCGTCCTAGAAGTGGTGGTCCTCCCTCATGTAGTACGTATAAGTTCATTCTTGGGTGTTCTTTACCCCTATCTCTCACTTTGACTCTTATCTTTCCCATGGGGTATACTTTATGCCCCGTGTATGTCTGCAATACGAACTTGGTATCTCTTAAGGGTATATGTGAGAATAGCCGGTGGTAATCCCTTCGATTTATGACTGATAGAGCTGATCCAGTGTCCAACTCCATTTTCACTTGGATTCCAGCTATTTTTAGCATGACCCAGATAGTTTGTAGGTCAGCTTCCTTACTCACATTGTGAATTCTCAGACTACCCAGCTCCTGGCCGTTTGGGTCTGAGTCTGAATTCTGTTCGTCTGAACTCTTCTCAGCCACCTTGTGTACCTTGTACTTTTCCTGTGATGGCTTCCTTTGGTTGTTGGTCCTTTGGTTGTTGGTCTTCTTCCCTGACCGGCATACCTTAGCTATGTGACCCAGTTTGCCACATTTCCTACATTCCTGGTTCTTAAACCAGCATTGGTTCTGGTCGTGTGTTGTCTTCCCACAACGATAGCATTTTGTTGTTGTCGAGGTAATTTGATCCACACTTAGTGCTGCTGTCTTTAGCTGCATTTCCGCAGTTCCCTTCGCTGCAGCTTCGTGCGATGCTGCAATAAGGACAGCCCTGTCAAGTGTAAGGTCGTTCTCTTCGAGTAGTCGCTTTTGCGTTCCTTCCTTTGCCAACCCACACACGAACTTGTCTCGCAATGCCTCTGCCAGATTCCCTCCAAACTGGCAGTATTTCGCTAGTCTACGCAGTTCGACCAAGTATTCTGCGTTGCTTTCGTCTTTCCGTTGCGTTCTCGCATAGAATTTGAATCGGTCCGCCAACATCAACGGTGTGGGGTTCAAGTGATCCTTCAAAACAGCCACAATATCATCAAAAGTCTGATCCGCCGGTTTAGCTGGTGATAGTAGATGCTTCAAGAGCCCGTATGTCTTCGCGCCCATCGAGTTTAGCAAGGTTATAGCTTTGTCATCTTCTTCTATTTTATTGGCCTCACAATAGATCTCGATGCGTTCCACGTACGTGGCCCAGTCTTCTACCTCGGCATTAAAATCGTTGATGTTACCACGCTTAGGCATCTTCCTCTCTTTCTGATAACACCCTGAATTATTTCTTTAACTTATTTTTTTTTTTCTTTCTTTTTCTAAGATGGCGGTTTTCCCGCGAAAATGGCGGTTTCCCGCGCTTATCTTCTCTCCCCGCCCACTTCAATGGTGGTTTCCCGCTTCTGTCTTCTTCCCCGCCTAATGGCGGCTTCCCACGTTTCTTCCCTAGCGGGAGGGGTACACTTTCCCCCACAGGCGACGGCCGCTGGCTTTCAGGTTCACAGCCTGCGCGTCGGCTTCAGGGCTTTCCCTTTTCTCGGCAGGGCAACCGGCGCTGGGTACACCCCGTTGACGGCGAACAGCTTCAGCCGCTGTGCTCGCTCTCGCTCAGTTCCCCTTGCTCGGGCTCGGTCTCTCTCCCGCTCTCTCGGATCTACCGGCGCTGGGTACACCCCGTTGACGGAGAACAGTTTCAGCCGCTGGACTGGCTCTCGCACAGTCTCCCTTGGTCGGCTCTGCCTCTCCCGCTCGCTCGGCTCTACCGGCGCTGGGTACACCCCGTTGACGGAGAACAGTTTCAGCCGCTGGACTGGCTCTCGCGCAGTCTCCCTTGGTCGGCTCTGCCTCTCCCGCTCGCTCGGCTCCCAAACGCCTCTCCCAGCCGTCTCGCAGTCCGGTGCTTCCCTCCCCGGCTGCGGCTGAGTTTATCTCTTCCCGCGCCTACGCTCCCGGTCGCAGCGCTTCGTGGCTTCGGTCGCTGCCCGGCTTTTCCCGCCGGTCGCGGTCTAGCTGTCTCACGACGCCGTTGCGTCCCCCAGCCTATTAGTGCCGCGGCTTCCTTGCTCCACGCTGCCCCAGTCTCAGCGCCTCTGGGCCCGACTTCTGTCCGGCTCCTTTCCCCCTCGACCGTGGTCGAGTGCACCGCCCTTATCCTCTGGTTATTCTTTTTACTTTTCCCTTACTCACAGTCACCGTGGCCGCCTTGCTTCTCATGCTGATCGGCTCACTCCTCACCGTGGCAGAAGGGACAGTCAGTGCCTGTTGCTGATGGAAGTCTTTGTCTCTGAATTCTTCCTCCTTTCCAGCTCTGCAGACTCGAGTTTTCTCCCAGCAGAATGACGAGGGCGGTTGCCTCTTCTCGACGCTCGTTAACTGCTTCGGAAGTATTGTTGCCGCAGGGTACGATCGGACTCGTCGCCACTGTAAAGTCTGTGGGTTGTTTAGTTAATTAATACACAGACTCCAAGAGTAACTTAAAACAGGACTTTACTATTCGAAGGTCAGGGCAAATCTGCCCAATAACTCCTGGCACAACACTTATATACTGGTATGGTCACCGTCGGTATTACCGTATACAGAAGCCAAACAAAGTAGTGCCACACCTAAAATAGTTCTCTTAAAGGTGAACGGTTACATACAAAAGTTCTCTTAAAGGTAGACGGGTACATACACTACACAGGCAATGCGGAAAGATTGGATACATTGCACGTGTATGCCGATCTGGAAAAAAAAAATCCACGGACAGGAAAAAAATCAATAAGAAAAAGTACAGAAAGGTACAAATGATGACGGACAGTAGCTCCGAATACCAGAAGAGCGATAGCAACTCCGGAAACAAGAGATTAAGCTGTCTCAAATTACATAATGTAATTGCCAAAGAAGATTACCAGACCATTTGGGTTACCCTCACGATAGCGGGGTCCCCAGTTAAAATGGAGCTAGATACAGGATCAGCTCTAACCGTCATAAGTCGACGGGATTACGAGCGGCTATTTCCGCATATACCTCTGAAAGACACATCCATTATCTTGAAAACATATATGGGGCAGAAAGTATACCCAAAAGGGAAAATAAGGGTGCCTGTTGTATACAACGGCAAGGAAATACAGAAGTTGTATTTATACATTCTGCAAGATGGTGGTCCACCGCTGTTGGGACGTGAATGGATCAGGAAGATACGTTTAGACTGGCACTCCATTCAGGCACTGACGGTGACCAGTAAGAAAAAAATGATGATGACGTCATACCTGAACAATTAAAAGACATCTTGGCCAACGCCAAGGAAGTGTTTCAACAGGAACTAGGAACCTTGAAAGGCGTCACCGCCTCAATAAAAGTGGAAGATGCGGCAATTCCCAAGTTTTTTAAGGCAAGGCCGGTGCCATACGCAATTCGTCCAGCAGTCGAGGCAGAGCTGGAGAATTTGGAAAAGGCAGGCGTGTTATCCAAGATAGATTGGAGCGAGTGGGCAACACCCATCGTCCCGGTCATGAAGAAAACGTTAAATAATGATAAATCTGAAGAACAGAGAAAAAATCGCATCTGTGGGGACTTCAAGGTGACTGTAAACCCGGTCCTTCACACGGTACAGTATCCTCTTCCGAGGATAGAAGATATTTTCGCCTCACTATCCGGAGGGAAACGTTTCACCAAAATTGACTTGGCACAAGCATATGTACAGATGGAGGTTGAAGAGGCCTCTAAAAAGTATCTCACGATTAATACACACAAAGGCCTGTACCAGTACAATCGACTGGTTTTCGGAGTAGCATCAGCTCCAGCTATCTGGCAAAGAGCTATGGAGCAAGTCCTCCAAGGGATTCCGGGGACTCAATGCTACCTAGACGACATCCTTATAACAGGAGAAAACGACAATGAGCAGCTTGCCAATTTGGAGCAGGTGCTCACTAGGCTGAGAGAACGGGGCCTACGAGCAAATCGCCCCAAGTGCGAATTTTTCCAGAAACAAATATCATATTGTGGCCACATAATTAACGAGGAAGGGTTGCATAAGTCACCTGAAAAAATTGAAGCGGTCATAAAAGCCCCAGCACCTGAAAATGTCTCACAATTAAGGTCGTTCCTGGGATTGATAAATTACTATCATAAATTTTTACCGAACTTGTCAACTGTTCTGCACCCTCTTAACGAACTGCTACAAACGGGAGTAATTTGGAAATGGAGCGAAGACTGTAAACGTGCCTTCCATAAATGCAAAGGCTTGATCACGTCCAAGGAAGTTTTGGCTCATTACAACCCATCACTGCCAATCAGACTGGCGTGCGATGCATCCCCTTACGGCGTAGGAGCGGTATTATCGCATAGATTCCCTGATGGCTCGGAGGGCCGATAGCTTTTGCGTCACGCTCATTGAACTCAGCTGAGCGTAACTATGCTCAGATCGACAGGGAAGCACTCAGCCTGGTATGGGGAGTTAAGAAATTCAACCATTACCTACTGATGCGCTATCAATTACTCATAAAAGACTGAGAGTTAGAAGAGTAACTAAAGGCTTTTATTAACAACAGAATGGAGGTCTGCCTCGAGTGGTCGACCGGTCCAGGATACAAGGGCTGGGGAGCAGTCACCTTTATACTAGGACCTGTGGGAGGAGTCAGCCGAGGCATGTCCAGGCATGTACACAGTGGAATACAAACAGGACAAACAGGAATACAAACAGTGGTTTACCACATTCACCCCTTGTTTAAAATTGAGTCCGGCGGGGTGAAGTGTATTAAAAGTTAGTGTATTGGAGTCTCTCCGGAGGTCTTGTCTGCCGCTGTGATCGGCGTGGCGACGGCAGGGGTAGTGAAGCTTCCGGCGTCGAGTCCAGCGTAGGCTGTGGCACAGGCGTGTCGTCCTCGTAGATGTCGAGCGGGTCGCGGGGCCCAGGCCTGCCGTCTGCTGGGGCTGGATATCGGATCGTGGGGGGGGGTGGTAGTGGGTAGTGGGTTACTGTGGTCCCCGAGGGTGCAAGGTCTCTTATGGAGACTGTGTCCTCCCGCCCGTCCGGGTATGCGATGTAAGCATACTGGGGGTTGGCGTGGAGGAGGTCGACCCTCTCGACCAGGGGGTTCGTTTTATGGGTCCTCACGTGTCTTCTCAGTAGGACCGGCCCTGGGGACGTCAGCCGTGGCGGTAGCGACGTCCCTGATGTGGACTTCCTTGGGAAGACAAACATTTTCTCATGATGGGTGGCGTTAGTGGCAGTGCAGAGCAGTGACCGAATAGAGTGGAGCGCATCGGGGAGCACATCCTGCCAGCGGGAGGTTGGAAGGCCCCTAGACTTTAAGGCTAGCAGGACGGCCTTCCAAACTGTCGCATTTTCTCTTTCCACCTGTCCGTTCCCCCGGGGGTTGTAACTGGTGGTCCTGCTTGTGGCAATACCCCTAGTTAGCAGGTACTGACGGAGTTCGTCGCTCATAAACGATGAGCCCCGGTCGCTATGGATATAGCTGGGGAAGCCGAACAGGGTGAAGAGGTTGTTCAGACATTTAATGACCGTGGCACTGGTCATGTCCGGGCAGGGGAAGGCGAACGGGAAACGGGAGTACTCATCAATAATATTGAGGAAGTACACATTGCGGTCGGAGGAGGGGAGAGGCCCTTTAAAATCAACGCTCAGGCGCTCGAAGGGGCGAGTGGCTTTTATCAGGTGGGCCCTGTCTGGTCTATAAAAGTGTGGTTTGCACTCAGCGCAGACTTGGCAGTTCCTGGTCATGGTCCTGACCTCCTCAATAGAGTAAGGCAGGTTGCGGGCCTTGATGAGGTGGAAGAACCTGGTGACCCCCGGGTGGCAGAGGTCATTGTGGAGGACCCGTAGTCTATCGATCTGCGCGCTGGCGCAGGTGCCACGCGATAGCGCATCCGGGGGTTCATTTAGCTTCCCGGGCCGGTACAAGATCTCGTAGTTGTAGGTGGAAAGTTCGATTCTCCACCTCAAGATCTTGTCATTTTTGATTTTGCCCCTCTGCTTGTTGTTAAACATAAAAGCAACTGAACGCTGGTCAGTGAGCAGGGTAAATCGTTTTCCGGCCAGGTAGTGCCTCCAATGATGCACAGCCTCCACAATCGCCTGGGCCTCCTTCTCAACAGCGGAGTGTCTGGTCTCCGGGCCTTGGAGGGTTCGTGAAAAGAAGGCCACGGGTCTCCCCGCCTGATTGAGGGTAGCGGCCAGGGCAAAGTCGGATGCGTCGCTTTCCACCTGGAAGGGGATGGATTCGTCCACTGCGTGCATGGTGGCTTTGGCAATGTCCTCCTTGATACGGTGGAAGGCTAAGCGGGCCTCTGCCGTCAAGGGAAAAGAGGTGGACTTGATCAGCGGACGGGCCTTGTCCGCATAGTAGGGGACCCACTGGGCGTAATAGGAGAAAAACCCTAGGCACCTCTTCAGGGCCTTGAGGCAGTGGGGCAGTGGAAGTTCCATAAGGGGACGCATCCGGTCGGGGTCGGGGCCGATGACTCCGTGTTCCACAACACAGCCAAGGATGGCGAGGCGGTTTGTGCGGAATATGCACTTCTCCTTGTTATATGTCAGGTTTAGGAGTTGGGCGGTGCGGAGGAATTTTTCGAGGTTTGCGTCATGGTCCTGCAAGTCACGGCCGCAGGTGGTCACATTGTCCAGATATGGGAAAGTGGCCTGCAACGCATTTTGATCTACCATCCGGTCCATCTCCCTTTGGAAGATGGAGACCCCGTTGGTGACGCCAAAGGGAACCCTAAGGAAGTGATAGAGGCGGCCGTTTGCCTCAAAGGCAGTGTACTGGCGGTCCTCAGGGCGGATGGGGAGCTGGTGGTACGCTGATTTCAGGTCAATGGTCGAGAAGACGCGGTACTGCGCGATCTGGTTGACCATATCAGCTATACGGGGGAGTGGGTAGGCGTCCAGCAGGGTGTAGCGATTTATTGTCTGGCTGTAGTCGATGACCAGGCGCTGCTTCTCGCTGGTCTTAACGACCACAACCTGGGCTCGCCAGGGGCTGGTGCTGCCCTCAATAATCCCTTCTTTCAGGAGCCGCTCCACTTCGGTTTTAATGAAAACCCTGTCCCCGGCACTGTATCGCCTGCTCTTTGTGGCGATGGGCTTACAGTCGGGGGTGAGGTTAGCAAACAGTGGTGGGGGGGTGACTCTGAGTGTGGAGAGGTTGCACCTGGTGCGCGGCGGGCAATTTGGAAGCTGCTGGCTGCGGACTGTGAGAGGGGGTAGGGGTCCACCGTACGCCATCGTAACACTTTTAAGGTGGCACTGAAAATCTAACCCCAGCAGGACGGCAGCGCAGAGGTCAGGCAGGACCAGAAGTTTAAAATGATCGTACACGGTCCCGTCTACTACGAGTGTCACCACGCAGTAGCCGCCGATGTCCGCCGACTGGGACTCGGAGGCCATAGAAATCCGCTGTTGCGCAGGCAGGACTGGGAGAGAGCAACGCCGCACCGTGTCGGGGTGGATGAAGCTCTCCGTGCTCCCAGAGTCAAAAAGGCAGATTGTATCGTGACCATTTACCTTAATGTCCATTGTGGAACTGGCCAGTTGGTGCGGTCTCGCTTGGTCCAGTGTAACGGATGCCAGCGTAGGGGTCGGTGTGTCGCTGCGGGTATCAGATGAGGCGGTGTCGGGGGCCTGCTGCGTCCCGGCTGTCGTCCAAGATGGCGGCGTCCATGATCCCAATGTGGCTGGAGGCGTCCAAAATGGCTGCTGTACCGGTGATTCGCACACGGCCGGGGAGGTCCAAAATGGCGGCCCGCATGGCCCACACGCGGCGCTGCTGGGGTTCGGGGTGGCTTTGGCCCTGCAGACGCTAGCGTAGTGTCCCTTCTTCCCGCAGCCCGAGCAGATCGCGTTTTTCGCCGGGCAGCGCGCTCTGGGGTGTTTTGCCTGGCCACAGAAGTAGCATTTCTGGCCTTGGGGCACTGCTGTCTGGCCTTGGGACACTGCTGCGGTAGTTGGGCCGTTGTTGGGGTGTGGCTGGGGTGGCACGGCGCTATGAGGCGGTCCTACCGCGTCCCAGGCTGTCATTCCCCGCGGCGTCCACGGTGCAGAGGAGTAGGCATCCATGCCCCGGTAGGCTGCATCCAACGATAGTGCGAGTTCAGAGGCCTTGTTGAGGTCGAGGTTGCTCTGCTCCAACAGTCGCTGTCGTGTGTAATTGGATCTGTGGCCCGCTACAAAAGCGTCCCGGATAAGTTCCTCTGTGTACACGGCGGCCTTTACATCCTTACAACCACAGGCCCGGCCAAGCACAGACAGTGCCTGAAGGTATTCCACGGTCGATTCCCCAGGTTGTTGTTTACGACTCCCCAGGAGGTGCCTGGCGTACACTTCGTTCACTGGGCGCGTGTACTGGTCCTTGAGGAGCTTGATAGCATCCGCGTACGAGGTCGCATCTTGGATGACCGAGTACACTCGGTGGTTCACTTTGGAGGTCAGGACATCCAGTTTGTCCTCGTCCGATTTGATTGCTTCGGAGGCGGTCAGGAATTTTTCGAAACACTTAAGCCAGTGAGTAAACTTGGTGGATGAGTCCGCCTCCCGATGATCTAAGTCCAGGCATGCTGGTGTGAGGATCTTCTCCATTATAAAAATGTTGTTAATAAAATTGATGCGCTATCAATTACTCATAAAAGACTGAGAGTTAGAAGAGTAACTAAAGGCTTTTATTAACAACAGAATGGAGGTCTGCCTCGAGTGGTCGACCGGTCCAGGATACAAGGGCTGGGGAGCAGTCACCTTTATACTAGGACCTGTGGGAGGAGTCAGCCGAGGCATGTCCAGGCATGTACAGAGTGGAATACAAACAGGACAAACAGGAATACAAACAGTGGTTTACCACACCTACACGGACAAAAATTTACCTTGTTGACTGACCATCAACCCCTCGTCTCCATATTCAACCCTAAAAAGGGCGTTCCCATTATGACAGCGCAAAGGCTACAGAGGTGGTCCCTTTTCCTAGGGGCACACCAACATGACATAGAATACAAAGGATCAAAACAGCATGGGAATGCTGACGGTTTATCGTGCCTACCGTTGGCAACGGTAGAAGAGGCACCTACAGTGGACCCAGTGGAGATGTTCCACTCAACCATGGTGGAATGTCTACCAGTAACAAATTCTGCCATTGAAAAGGAAGCGAGAAATGACCCGACTCTCTCACGAGTCTACGATTTAACGGTGAAGGGATGGCCAGCACATGGCGAACCACTGTTGCCAGCATTCTCGCAAAGAAGAGAACAGCTGTCAGTGTGCCGAGGAACCTTGATGTGTGGATCCAGAGTGGTGATTCCACACAAACTCCAGGATAAAGTGCTAAAAGAGCTTCACAAGGGGCATCTGGGTGGAGTGAAAATGAAGAACCTAGCCAGAGCGTTTGTGTGGTGGCCAGGTATCGATGGAGACATCGAAGAAATGACCAAGAGCGGCCTAGGATGCCAGAAGGTCCAAAACGCCCCACCACAAGCCCCTCTACATCAATGGGAGTGGCCCGCATCTCCATGGCAAAGGGTACACATCGACTTTGCTGGTCCATTTATGGACTCAATGTTCTTAATCGCGGTTGATGCACACTCCAAGTGGCTGGAGGTAATAAAGATGTCCTCCACCACCACGGAAAAAACCATCACAGTATTAAGGACCATATTTGCCAGGAATGGGCTGCCTGAACAGATCTGTTCTGATAATGGACCGCAATTTGTGTCCGAAGAATTCAGGAAGTTCTTAATAAACAATGGGGTTAAGCACTACACGTCCGCCCCATACCATCCCGCCACCAATAGATTGGCTGAAAGGTTTGTCCAGACCTTCAAGAAGGCCATAAAGGCCATGGGTAATGAAGACATAAATCTACAGCATAAGGTAGATAACTTCTTGTTTGCATACAGGAATGCAACACATGTGGTTACAAACCAAACTCCCGCCATGATGTTCTTCAATAGAAGCCTAAGATGCCGGCTGGATTTGATCAAGCCAAACATCAGAAGGGACGTGGAGAACCGGCAATTTCAAGGCATGAATGAAAGGCCAACTGGAACCTTCCAGATAGGTCAACAAGTTTTGGCCCGGGACTACCGTACCGAGAAATGGCAGCCTGGAACTATTTGCATACGACTAGGACCGCTGATGTATACCGTGGACATTGGAGAAAGCATAATAAGGCGCCATGCTGACCAGATCATAGAGTCATCCGAAAAGGGACAACCTACACCACAGCTCTATACGCTTAATGATGAAGCAGAGATACCCATAGTATCTACCTCCGATTTGGTGATACTGGAACCAGATGAACCCGACACTGGCATTCAAGCCGAATCGACCTTGCCAAAAGAACCTACTACACCACCAGAAACTACTACACCACCAAGGCATTATCCGGACCGAGTCAGGAAGCCTCCAGAGAGACTGACTTATAATTGATTAACTGCAGCAAATGTGTAGATTATTGTCCTTGTAACATGTTAATTAATGATTACTTAAAATGTCTAAAAGGGGAGGAATTGTGGTGTATGTGCCTTTAAGAGCCCCCTGTGTACTGTAATGCCGGTAATGGCCACTCGGGCTATATAAGCCTGTATAGTGCCTTGTATCTGTTAGTTCACCTCCAGACTTTGTTCAGTAAACACCTGTGAAACCAACTCCTGCATTCCGTGTCTCCATTAACACACGGATACAACAGTTCCTGGCTCCTTTGTGATGTCACCTGGAGACAGGTTTACACCCCTGATTACACAGGATCAGTGGGAGTCACTGTTGGAGGAGCTGAACTTGGCAGCTGACACTGCGAGTGAGTTTAGTCCATATAAATAGGGGGAAGGGAAAGTACAATGTAATATGAAAGTAAGTAATTCAACCAAATGTCATCAATTGCAATTATATTCACATTAAATATAATCATAGTCACAAAAATAGTCGCACTGTATTCCAAATACAGATTCTAGAATAAATATTAATCACTTATATTTTAAAAGATTCTTGGAGTGAAGAGAATCTCTGGAAGGTGGAAAGAGAGGAGTCGAATCATCATCACACTAACTGGGACTGGAAATGGTCGCTGGATTCACAGAGCAGACCTGGTGGGACCAAGAACTCCAGAGGTGAGAGTCTAACCAGCTACTACTGGGAGCTGTCTGACAGTTGCCATAAGGCTCAGCCTTTGCTGTGACAAGTTGACCTGAGCTTAACCCGTGTGTGAAGCTCGCCAATACCTCAGCTGGGAGTGCTTGACACTTACATGTAGATGAAGTTTTATTCTGTGTTCTTACAATGCAGTACCTGAGCTGGTGTGCTTCATTGGATAGTTTCAGAGGAGCTGCACGCTGCATTTAACACATGCTGGATCTGAGTTGGCTGTACTTGGTCAACCAATTTAGAGAGAGCTTCACTCTGTATCTAACCCGTGCTCGGCCTGCCCTGGCTGGGAGTGTTTCATGGGAAAGTGCAGATGGAGCATTACTCACTATCTAACCCCATACTGTACCTGCCCTGGGAGTGTTTGATGGGATAGTGTAGATCAAGCTTTACTCTGTATCTAACCCGTGCTCGGCCTGCCCTGGCTGGGAGTGTTTCATGGGAAAGTGTAGATGGAGCATTACTCACTATCTAACCCCATACTGTACCTGCCCTGGGAGTGTTTGATGGGATCGTGTAGATCAAGCTTCACTCTGTATCTAACCCGTGCTCGGCCTGCCCTGGCTGGGAGTGTTTCATGGGAAAGTGTAGATGGAGCATTACTCACTATCTAACCCCATACTGTACCTGCCCTGGGAGTGTTTGATGGGATCGTGTAGATCAAGCTTTACTCTGTATCTAACCTGTGCTCGGCCTGCCCAGGGAGTGTTTGATGGGACAGTGTAGAGGGAGCTATACTCTGTACCTAAGCTGTGCTGTACCTGGCCTGGGAGTGTGTTATGGGATAGTATAGAGGGAGCTTTACCCCATTATTGTCCATGATGCACCCTCCAATTAATGCTCCGATGATCCCACCACTTGATACCCCTGAAGATCCCTCCACTTATTGCCTATGACACCCTTCTTGTTACAGGGAATAGACTTGTTTCAGAGCACAAAGGAGGATGGAATATCGTTGCCTCATCCCAAACACCATTCCCACAAACTGCCTCTCTCTGCCAAAGCAGGAGGGAGACACACTGGCTGATATAAAGAGAGGGGAGACTTTCTGGTGTATAAAGCAAGAGGTAGACATGGGGGCCATTGAATAGTGGGACCTCACATTTGGAAGATGGGAGGGATAATTTATCAGTGGTAATTTTGGGAGTCTGTGCTCCCTGACTGGAATCTCAGTACATGGGAGCAGGGTTGGAGCCGGGATTGATTGTATAACCTGCGTTCATGCCCAGTGAGACTGCACACCAGTGCTCCGATGATCCCACCACTTGATACCCATGAAGATCCCTCCACTTATTGCCTGTGGCACCCTTCCTGTTACAGGGAATAGGCTTGTTTCAAGGCACAAAGGAGGCTGTAATATCCAGGGTTGGAGAAGGGACTGATTGTACAACCTGCTTTCATGCCCAGTGAGACTGCACACCAGGAGCAGAGACTGGTCATGTGACCCTGTAATACCTTGAGTGGGAGGGGCTTGGGCTGCTTTGTGACATGTTTCCTGGCTCCTTTGTGATGTCACCTGGAGACAGGTTTACACCCCTGGTTACGCAGCATCAGTGGGAGTCACTGTGGGATGAGCTGGTCTTGGCAGCTGACACTGCCAGTGAGTTTAGTCCTTATAAATAGGGGAAAGGAAAGAACAATTTAATATTAAGGTAAGTAATTCAACCAAATGTCATTCATTACAAACATATTCAAATTAAATATAATCATAGTAACAAAAATAGACCGAATGTATTCCAATTACAGATTCTAGAATTAATATTAATTTTTATATTAAATGTTTCATGTAGTGAAGAGTATCTCAGGAGGGTGGAGAGAGTGGAGCCAAATCATCATCACACTAACTGGGACTGGAGAAATGTCGCTGGATTCACAGAGCAGATCTGGTGGGACCAAGACCCTCAATGTCAAAGACGGGATGAAACAAGAAGCCCCAACAATGATTGTAAAGGTGAGGAACTTTACTGAGGATCCCATCAGTCCAGGATTTTGCCAAGGTGAGAGTCTAACCATCTACTGGGTGCTTCTTCGACAAATGCCATAAGGGACTGCCTTTGATACGACAAGTACAATTGAGCTCAACTTGTATGTAAAGCTAGCCCATACCTGGAACAACAACAGAAAATGCTGGAAAAACTCAGCAGGCCAGGCAACATCCGTGGAGAGAGAAATAGAGTCAACGTTTCAGGTCGAAACCCTTTGTCAAGACTGAAAAAGCACAGGAAATGAAACAAATTAAAAGGCCAGTTTGGGGCTGGGAGAGAACAAAAGAGAAGTGAAGAGACATTGGGGGAAAAATTGGGTGAGTAGCACCACCTGTTAGCGCCTAAAGAGGCAGTCAGTGGCTGTAGCGCCACTGGCTGCGCCTCCCGCGATATTCAGCAGGGGCGCTAATGGTGGCGTTAGCCATTTGCGCTGCGCCACCACCGATGACGTCATCGGTGTGTGCAGCGCCCCATTCGCGCCCCGAACGCGATATTTGGTAGTGAACGCCGCTGTAGCGCTGTTCGCTACCCGTGCCCGGTTCACGGGGCCGGCGCAAGTTAAGGTGGAGGTGCGGGGCGGCCGCTTTTTCGGTGTCCGCCTGCCAGCACCTCCGTCCCCGGCCTCCTGGTCCCCCCCCCCCCGCGGCATTGCCGGCTGTTTCCCGAGAGCCCGGCACTTCTCCTCGGTGCCGGGCTCTTTTGCCAGCATTCGCAATCGGGGTTCGTGCTGTTGCAGGCCCCTCCCCCTTAACAGTGGGAGGAAGGCCTGCAGTACCACAGCGTGCCGTGTCGCAGCATGTGGCGCTGCGGCACGTTGCGCTGCGATATTCAGTTTCAGCGCCCTAAGAGGGACGCGGAGCGCCTCGAGCCTCGCCCCGTCTCCCTCTAGCGGCACTTCAACTGAATTTCTGACGATCGCTACAGTTTCGAACACTGCGCAAAAACCAGCGCCCAGGCGAACTTGGTGCCAGTTTGGCGCCTCAACCCAAAGAGGTATTCAAAACGAGCCGAGATGGTGATAGGACTAGTGGAGACAAAAGACGGCTCTAGATTAGGTGTGAAATGTGCTGGCAGAATGGGAGACAGCTGCCATGTGGGAGAGAGACAAAGGGGGGGAGGGCCAAAACAAAGGTGTGGATAAAAAATATAAGTAAAAATGCAATGGGGGCCGAGGTTATGATCTGAAATTGTTGAACTCGATATTGAGTACGGAAGGCTGTAAAGTGCCTAATCATACCTGGGACTGCCTGACACTTACATGTCGAGGGATTTTTATTCTAAGTTCATCCCATGCTGTACCTGAGCTGGTGTGCTTCATTGGGTAGTGTCAGAGGAGCTGTACGCTGAATTTAAAACATGCTGGATCTGAGTTGGCTGTGTGTGATCAACCAATTTAGAGAGAGCTTTACACTTCATCTAAGTTGTACTGTACCTGGCCTGGGAGTGTTAGATGGTAATGTAAAGTGGGAGGCTTTACTCTGTATCTAACCAGTGCTATACCAGGCCTGGGAGTGTTTGATGGGACACTGTAGAAGGAATTTTACTCTGTATCTAACCCGTGCTGTACCTTCCCTGTGAGTGTTTGATGAGACAGTGTAGAGGGAGCTTTACTCTGCATTAACTGAGATTGACTGATACTTTCATTGACTATTTCTTTCATAGACCCAGCACTGGCCTGAACTCAGATACTTTCTGCATACTCACAGAGATCAGCACGAGAGCACAAAACATCCCAAACACAGGAGCTGACCCTGGGATGGTGCGACACTAACTCTGCAGGTACATTAACAACCTCTAGTGATGAACCCCTGTCCGCACCCATCCTACTTTATCATTTTCTTGTGGTTGCAGTTGGAACATTGCGGGTGTGTGACGGCAAGCCTAAGGAATTTCCCACCTTTGACCTCTTCAATTTTTTTTATTTCAGCTCAGCTTTGAAAACCAGGGCTGTCCTTCAGATGTCACGCATTTCCTGACAGCGCATTTCCAGCACTAGACATGTGACAAGAGAGTGACACCAAAGAGGTAGGACATGTGCAGCCACACTCATCGACGTCCATCTTGCCCACACCTGTTGCTGTGCTGTGAAAGATCGAGAAATGCTGGAGTTCCCCTGTGGAGGGAGGCAACGGCAGCTCTGCTGCAAAAGACAGTCAGTCACTCGACACAAGAGACGGTGAAGGAAAGAATCAGAAAATGTAAAGCTTTGAGGAGCTGGATTCTGAACAAAATGAGGTTCCTCAGATCACGGTGTATTCATACCAGATACATGTGTCAGAAATGTTTGTGTCCACAATTAATCCTGAGTGCGTCCAGCTCCAGAGGAGTAACAGTCAATTCCAGATTAACACATATTGAGGCCTGTTACAAAGGTATTGGAAACTAAACAGGACAAAGACAAATAGCACTGAACTATTGATCAATGGGAAGATCTGAATTATAGACAGATTCAATTTGATCCTGCAGGAAGGAAGGAAAAAATGAAGGAAGGAAGATGCTAATCTGTGATAACCGGGACACAAGCACGAATGTGCTGTGCCATGGACTGAATAGGAGTATCAACGTTTCCCACTTTCACTTTCCCACTGCTGATTATGGAGTGGGTTGGCCCCATTAGCTGGGCTTACAGTGAATCGCGCCATTTGTTTCTAACATCCAATTTGTTTAAATTCAGTTTATTGTTATGTTTCCTCTCCAGAGGCTGATGGTACAGAGCTGACCAATGTACAGACACTGGCCAACGCTGAATCAGTGGGGAAATTTATAGAGAACATTTTCTCCTCTTTTACCTCACCCATAACTCTTTGGAGACACAAGTGGTAACTTCTGGCTCCGTTAGTCACCATTCCTGTTTGTGCTGGGCCAGATTGGGGACACAAGGCCCTGTCCCTCTGAAGTACTTAGATGACATTTCCATAGCCATGGAAAGCTTCATGCGACTGATGTAGAATCCAGTCTCTGGCACTTCATGAGTGGGAGGAGGATCTGCTCTAATGTCACCAGCACTGCCCTTGGGTCTTTTTCTCCCATCAGCAGCAGAACATCCCTTTACCATCTCCTGTATCAAAAACTCGGGTGGCCTTACTGGTCTTCCTTTGATTCCTTTCCTTAGTTTACAGACTTTTCTGCCATTTATTTTTTGTAATTGTGAACCCAGGTGTAGGGCCCAGACCCAGTAGAAGCAGAGCGTGATTGAGGCCGAAGGCAAATTTGTTGGAACAAATCTCTGGGACTTAGGAATAGAATGACTGTGGAGGCTAAAAAAGTAAATAGAAAAAGAGGACACGAGAACAGGAAAAGGTTAAAGCAAAATTAAGTTACAATTAAGAAAAACAAGAAACACAGTTTATAAAAAACACGTTTTTAATTCTAATTTATTCATTCTCAGGATGTGGGCATCACTCGCAAGGCCAGCATTTATTGCCCATCCCTAGTTACCTTTGAGAAGGTGGTGGTGAGCTGCCTTCTTGAACCGCTGCAGTCCGTGTGGTGAAGGTTCTCCCATAGTGCTGTTAGGTAGGGAGTTCCAGAATTCTGTGAGACTTGGAGGGGAACTTGGAGGAGGTGGTGTTCCCATGCACCTGCTGCCCTTGTCCTTTGAGGTGATGCCGCAGGTTTGGGAGGTGCTGTCGTGGAAGCCTTGCTGAGTTGCTGCAGTGCATCTTGTAGATTGAACACACTGCAGCCACAGTGTGCCGGTGGAGGAGGCAGTAAATGCTTAAGGTGGTGGATGGGATGCCAATCAAGCAGGCTGCCTTGTCCTGGATGGTGTTGAGGTTTTTGAGTGTTGTTGGAGCTGCACTCATCCAAGGACATGGAGAGTATTCCATCACACTCCTGACTTGTGCTTTGTAGGTGGTGGAAAGGTTTGGGAAGTCAGGAGGTGAGACACTCGCCGCTAAATACCCAGCTTCTGCCTAGTTCTTGCAGCCACAGTATTTAAGTGGCTGGTCTAGTTAAGTGTCTGGTAAATGGTGAACCCCAGGATTTGATGGTGGGGGATTCAACGATGGTAATGCCATTGAACGTCACGGGGAGCTGGTTAGACTCTCTCTTGTTGGCGATGATCATTGTCTGGTGCTTGTGTGGTACAAATGTTACTTGCCACATATCATCCCCAACCAGAACATTGCCCAGGTCTTGCTGCATGACTGCCTCATTTTCTGATGAATTGTAATGTTGTCGGGTAGATGCCAGTACTGGGTCAGCTTGGCTAGAGGTGCAGCGAGTTCTGGAGCACAGGTCTTCAGCTCTGCAGCTGGGATGTTGCCGGGGCCCACAGTCTTTGCTGTATCCAGTGCGCTCTACTGTTCTTGATATCATGTGGAGTGAAGTGAATTGGCTGAAGACTGGCTTCAGTGAAGGTGGGGACCACAGGAGCAGGCCGAGATGCATCATCCACTTGGCAGTTGTGACTGAAGATGGTTGCGAAGGCTTCAGCCTTGTCTTTTGCACTCACGTGCTGTGCTCCGCCATCGTTGAGGATGGGGATGTTCAAGGAGCCTCCTCCTCCCGTTAGTTGTTAATTGTCCATCACCATTCACGACTGGATGTGGCAGGACTGCAGAGCTTTGATCTGATCCATTGGGTGTGGGATCGCTTAGCTCTGTCTATAGCATGCTGCTTCTGCTGTTTAGCATGCATATAGTCCTGTGTTGTAACTTCACCAAGTTGGTTTCTGATTTTCAGGTACACCTGGTGCAGCTCCTGGCATGCTTTTCAACACTCCTTATTCAACCAGGGCTGGTTTGATGGTAATGGTAGAATGAGGGATATGCCGGGCCATGAGGTTACAAATTATGGTGGAATAAAATTCTGTTGCTGCTGATGGGCCCAGCGCCTCATGGATTGCCAGTTTTGAGTTGCCAGATGTGTTCTTAATCTATCCCATTTCGCACGGTGGTAGGGCCACAGGACACGATGAAGGGGTGTCCTCAGTGACTCAATAGTACCATGATTGACCGAGCTGCATGAGTCCTGAAGGACATAGCTGCCAGACTGGCTCACGGCAGGTAGTGAGAGAATAAACACGAGCCACTATTGAGCCACACTTGGTGATGGACATTGAAGTCCCCCGCCCAGAGGACATTCTGTGCCATGACGCCACAGTGCGCTGGATAAGAGATTAGCGTGTAAAGTTAAAGCACATGGGATTGGGGGTAAGGTACTGACTTGGATAGAGAACTGGTTGGCAGACAGGAAGCAAAGATTTGGAATATACGGCTCTTTTTCCGAGTGGCAGGCAGTGACTAGTGGGGTACCGCAGGGATCGGTGCTAGGACCTCAGCTATTCACAATATATATTAATGATCTAGACGAGGGAACTAGATGTAATATCTCCAAGTTTGCAGACGACACAAAGCTTGGTGGGCGTGTGCGCTGTGAGGAGGATGCCGAGAAACTCCAGTATGATTTGACAGGTTGGGTGATTGGGCAGATGCATGGCAGATGCAATATAATGTGGTTAAGTGCGAGGTTATCCACTTTGATGGCAAAAACAGGAAGGCAGATTATTATCTGAACAGCAATAGATTGGGAGAAGGGAAAGTGCAACGAGACCTGAGTGTCCTTGTGCACCAGTTGCTAAAGGTAAGCATGCAGGTGCAGCAGGCACTTAAGAAGGCAAATGCTACGTTGGCCTTCATAGCAAAAGGATTTGAGTACAGGAGCAAGGATGTCTTGCTGCAGTTGTACAGGGCCTTGGTGAGACCGCACCTTGAGTATTGTGTGCAATTTTGGTCGCCTTATCTGAGGAAGGATGTTCTTGCCATGGAAGGAGTGCAGCCAAGATTCACCAGATTGATACCTGGGACGGCAGGAATGATGTATGAGGAGAGATTGGGTCGATTGGGCTGGAGTTTAGAAGAATGAGAGGGGATCTCATTGAAACTTATAAAATTCTAACAGGGCTAGACAGACTAGATGCAGGAAGGATGTTCCCGATGGCGGGGGAGTCCAGAACCAGGGGTCACAGTCTAAAGAAAAGGGGTAAGCCATTTAGGACGGAGATGAGGAGGAATTTCTTCACCCAGAGAGTGGTGAACCTGTGGAATTCTCTACCACAGAAGGCAGTTGAGGCCAATTCATTAAATATATTCAAGAAGGAGTTAGATATATTTCTTAAGGCTAAAGGGATGAAGGGATATGGGGAGAAAGCAGGGACAGGGTACAGAATTTGGATGATCAGCCATGATCTCATTAAATGGCGGAGCAGACTCGAGGGGCCGAATGGCCTACTCCTGCTGCTATCTTCTATGTTTCTATGGATGAGGAGGGAGTAAATGTTTAAGATGGTGGATGGGTGGCTGATTAAGCGGCCTGCTTTCCCCTGGATTCTGTCGAGCTTCGTGAGTATTGATGGAGCTGCAACTGTCCAGGCAAGTGGAGAATATTCCATCGCACTCCTGACTTGTGCCTTGTAGGGAGTGAAAAGGCTTTGGGGAGTCAGGAGGTGGTGAGTCACTTACGCAGACTACCCAGTGTCTGACTAGCTCTTGTAGCCACAATATTTATTTGGCTGATCTAGTTAAGTTCCTGGTCAATGGTGACCCCCAGGATGTTGATGGTGGGGAATTCAACAATGGTAATGCCATTGATTGTCATGGGGTGGTGGTTAGACTCTCTCTTGTTGGAGATGGTCATTGTCTGGCACTTGTGTGGCACAAATGTTACTTGCCACTTATCATCCCCAACCTGAATGTTGTCCAGGTCGTGCTGGACACAGACTGCCTCATTATCTGATGAAATGCGAATGTAACTTGACACTGTGCAATCAGAAGCGAACATCCCCACTTCTGAAGGTCATTAACAAAGCACCTAAAATGTTGGGCCTAGGACACTGTCCTGAGTAACTGCTGCAGCGATGACCTGGGTCTGAGATGATTGGACTCCAATAACCACAACCATCTTCCGTTGTGCTAGATATGACACCATCCAGTGGAGAGTTTTCCCCTGATCCCCATTGATTTCAGTTTTATTAGGGCTCCTTGGTGCCACACTCAGACAAATGCTGCCTTGATGTCGAGGACAGTCACTCTCACCTCACCTCTGGAATTCAGCTCTTTTGTCCATGTTTGGACCAAGGTTGTAATTAGGTCAGGAGCCAAGTGGTCCTGGCGGAAACCAAACTGGGCATCGGTGAGGAGGTTATTTGTGAGTTAGTGCCGCTTGATCGCATTGTCGATGACAGCTTCCATCACTTTGCTGATGATGGAGAGGTGGTTAATGGGGTGGTAACTGGCTGTTGGATTGGTCCAGCTTTATGTGGACTGGACATACCTGGCCAATTTACCACTTTGTCGGGTAGAAGCCAGTACTGGAACAGCTGGTCTAGAGATGCAGCTATTTCTGGAGCAGAGGTCTTCAGCTCAGTATCCGGGATGTTGTCGGGTCCCAGAGCCTTTGCTGTATCCAGTGCGCTCTACCGTTCTTGATATCATGTCAGTGAAGCGAATTGGTTGAAGACTGGCTTCTGTGATGGTGGGACCTCAGGAGCTGTAATGCATCATCCACTTGGCACTCGTGGCTAAAGATGGTTGCGAAAGCTTCACCCTTGTCTTTTGCACTCACGTACTGTGCTTCGCCATCATTGAGGATGGGGATGTTCAAGGAGCCTCCTCCTCCCGTTAGTTGTTAATTGTCCATCACCATTCACGACTGGATGTGGCAGGACTGCAGAGCTTTGATCTGATCCATTGGGTGCGGATCGCTTAGCTCTGTCTATAAAATGCTGCTTTCGCTATTCAGATACACTTGGTGCAGATCCTGGCATGCTCTTCAACACTCCTTATTGAACCAGGGCTGGTTTGATTGTAATGGTAGAATGAGGGATATGCCGGGCCATGAGGTTACAGATTATGGTGGAATAAAATTCTGTTGCTGCTGATGGGCCCAGCGCCTCATGGATGCCCAGTTTTGAGCTGCTAGATGTGTTCTTCATCTATCCCATTTAGCACGGTGGGAGGGCCACAGGACACGATGAAGGGGTGTCCTCAGTGACTCAACAGTACCATGATTGACCGAGCTGCCTGAGTCCTGAAGGACATAGCCGCCAGACTGGCTCACGGCAGGTAGTGAGAGAATAAACACGAGCCACTACCGAGCCACACTTGGTGATGGACATTGAAGTCCCCCGCCCAGAGGACATTCTGTGCCATGACGCCATAGTGCGCTGGATAAGAGATTAGCGTGTAAAGTTAAAGCACATGGGATTGGGGGTAAGGTACTGACTTGGATAGAGAACTGGTTGGCAGACAGGAAGCAAAGATTTGGAATAAACGGCTCTTTTTCCGAGTGCCAGGCTGTGACTAGTGGGGTACTGCAGGGATCGGTGCTAGGACCCCAGCTATTCACAATATATATTAATGATCTAGACGAGGGAACTAGATGTAATATCTCCAAGTTTGCAGACGACACAATGCTAGATGGGCGTGTGTTGTGAGGAGGATGCCGAGAAACTCCAGTATGATTTGACAGGTTGGCTGATTGGGCAGATGCATGGCAGATGCAATATAATGTGGATAAATGCGAGGTTATCCACTTTGGTGGCAAAAACAGGAAGGCAGATTATTATCTGAACAGCAATAGATTGGGAGAGGGGGAAGTGCAACCTGCACCAGTTGCTAAAGGTAAGCATGCAGGTGCAGCAGGCACTTAAGAAGGCAAATGCTACGTTGGCCTTCATAGCAAAAGGATTTGAGTACAGGAGCAAGGATGTCTTGCTGCAGTTGTACAGGGCCTTGGTGAGACCACACCTTGAGTATTGTGTGCAATTTTGGTCGCCTTATCTGAGGAAGGATGTTCTTGCCACGGAGGGAGTGCAGCGAAGATTCACCAGATTGATACCTGGGATGGCAGGAATGATGTATGAGGAGAGATTGGGTCGATTGGGCTGGAGTTTAGAAGAATGAGAGGGGATCTCATTGAAACTTATAAAATTCTAACAGGGCTAGACAGACTAGATGCAGGAAGGATGTTCCCGATGGCGGGGGAGTCCAGAACCAGGGGTTACAGTCTAAAGATAAGGGGTAAGCCATTTAGGACGGAGATGAGGAGGAATTTCTTCACCCAGAGAGTGGTGAACCTGTGGAATTCTCTACCACACAAGGCAGTTGAGGCCAATTCATTAAATATATTCAAGAAGGAGTTAGATATATTTCTTAAGGCTAAAGGGATGAAGGGATATGGGGAGAAAGCAGGGACTGAATTTGGATGATCAGCCATGATCTCATTAAATGGCGGAACAGACTCGAGGGGCCGAATGGCCTACTCCTGCTGCTATCTTCTATGTTTCTATGGATGAGGAGGGAGTAAATGTTTAAGATGGTGGATGGGTGGCTGATTAAGCGGCCTGCTTTCCCCTGGATTCTGTCGAGCTTCGTGAGTATTGATGGAGCTGCAACTGTCCAGGCAAGTGGAGAATATTCCATCGCACTCCTGACTTGTGCCTTGTAGGGAGTGAAAAGGCTTTGGGGAGTCAGGAGGTGGTGAGTCACTTACGCAGACTACCCAGTGTCTGACTAGCTCTTGTAGCCACAATATTTATTTGGCTGATCTAGTTAAGTTCCTGGTCAATGGTGACCCCCAGGATGTTGATGGTGGGGAATTCAACAATGGTAATGCCATTGATTGTCATGGGGTGGTGGTTAGACTCTCTCTTGTTGGAGATGGTCATTGTCTGGCACTTGTGTGGCACAAATGTTACTTGCCACTTATCATCCCCAACCTGAATGTTGTCCAGGTCGTGCTGGACACAGACTGCCTCATTATCTGATGAAATGCGAATGTAACTTGACACTGTGCAATCAGAAGCGAACATCCCCACTTCTGAAGGTCATTAACAAAGCACCTAAAATGTTGGGCCTAGGACACTGTCCTGAGTAACTGCTGCAGCGATGACCTGGGTCTGAGATGATTGGACTCCAATAACCACAACCATCTTCCGTTGTGCTAGATATGACACCATCCAGTGGAGAGTTTTCCCCTGATCCCCATTGATTTCAGTTTTATTAGGGCTCCTTGGTGCCACACTCAGACAAATGCTGCCTTGATGTCGAGGACAGTCACTCTCACCTCACCTCTGGAATTCAGCTCTTTTGTCCATGTTTGGACCAAGGTTGTAATTAGGTCAGGAGCCAAGTGGTCCTGGCGGAAACCAAACTGGGCATCGGTGAGGAGGTTATTTGTGAGTTAGTGCCGCTTGATCGCATTGTCGATGACAGCTTCCATCACTTTGCTGATGATGGAGAGGTGGTTAATGGGGTGGTAACTGGCTGTTGGATTGGTCCAGCTTTATGTGGACTGGACATACCTGGCCAATTTACCACTTTGTCGGGTAGAAGCCAGTACTGGAACAGCTGGTCTAGAGATGCAGCTATTTCTGGAGCAGAGGTCTTCAGCTCAGTATCCGGGATGTTGTCGGGTCCCAGAGCCTTTGCTGTATCCAGTGCGCTCTACCGTTCTTGATATCATGTCAGTGAAGCGAATTGGTTGAAGACTGGCTTCTGTGATGGTGGGACCTCAGGAGCTGTAATGCATCATCCACTTGGCACTCGTGGCTAAAGATGGTTGCGAAAGCTTCACCCTTGTCTTTTGCACTCACGTACTGTGCTTCGCCATCATTGAGGATGGGGATGTTCAAGGAGCCTCCTCCTCCCGTTAGTTGTTAATTGTCCATCACCATTCACGACTGGATGTGGCAGGACTGCAGAGCTTTGATCTGATCCATTGGGTGCGGATCGCTTAGCTCTGTCTATAAAATGCTGCTTTCGCTATTCAGATACACTTGGTGCAGCTCCTGGCATGCTCTTCAACACTCCTTATTGAACCAGGGCTGGTTTGATTGTAATGGTAGAATGAGGGATATGCCGGGCCATGAGGTTACAGATTATGGTGGAATAAAATTCTGTTGCTGCTGATGGGCCCAGCGCCTCATGGATGCCCAGTTTTGAGCTGCTAGATGTGTTCTTCATCTATCCCATTTAGCACGGTGGTAGGGCCACAGGACACGATGAAGGGGTGTCCTCAGTGACTCAATAGTACCATGATTGACCGAGCTGCCTGAGTCCTGAAGGACATAGCAGCCAGACTGGCTCACGGCAGGTAGTGAGAGAATAAACACGAGCCACTACCGAGCCACACTTGGTGATGGACATTGAGGCCCCCCACCCAGAGGACATTCTGTGCCATGACGCCACAGTGCGCTGGATAAGAGATTAGCGTGTAAAGTTAAAGCACATGGGATTGGGGTAAGGTACTGACTTGGATAGAGAACTGGTTGGCAGACAGGAAGCAAAGAGTTGGAATAAACGGCTCTTTTTCCGAGTGCCAGGCTGTGACTAGTGGGGTACCACAGGGATCGGTGCTAGGACCCCAGCTATTCACAATATATATTAATGATCTAGACGAGGGAACTAGATGTAATATCTCCAAGTTTGCAGATGACACAATGCTAGATGGGCGTGTGTTGTGAGGAGGATGCCGAGAAACTCCAGTATGATTTGACAGGTTGGCTGATTGGGCAGATGCATGGCAGATGCAATATAATGTGGATAAATGCGAGGTTATCCACTTTGGTGGCAAAAACAGGAAGGCAGATTATTATCTGAACAGCAATAGATTGGGAGAGGGGGAAGTGCAACCTGCACCAGTTGCTAAAGGTAAGCATGCAGGTGCAGCAGGCACTTAAGAAGGCAAATGCTACGTTGGCCTTCATAGCAAAAGGATTTGAGTACAGGAGCAAGGATGTCTTGCTGCAGTTGTACAGGGCCTTGGTGAGACCACACCTTGAGTATTGTGTGCAATTTTGGTCGCCTTATCTGAGGAAGGATGTTCTTGCCATGGAGGGAGTGCAGCGAAGATTCACCAGATTGATACCTGGGATGGCAGGAATGATGTATGAGGAGAGATTGGGTCGATTGGGCTGGAGTTTAGAAGAATGAGAGGGGATCTCATTGAAACTTATAAAATTCTAACAGGGCTAGACAGACTAGATGCAGGAAGGATGTTCCCGATGGCGGGGGAGTCCAGAACCAGGGGTTACAGTCTAAAGATAAGGGGTAAGCCATTTAGGACGGAGATGAGGAGGAATTTCTTCACCCAGAGAGTGGTGAACCTGTGGAATTCTCTACCACACAAGGCAGTTGAGGCCAATTCATTAAATATATTCAAGAAGGAGTTAGATATATTTCTTAAGGCTAAAGGGATGAAGGGATATGGGGAGAAAGCAGGGACTGAATTTGGATGATCAGCCATGATCTCATTAAATGGCGGAACAGACTCGAGGGGCCGAATGGCCTACTCCTGCTGCTATCTTCTATGTTTCTATGGATGAGGAGGGAGTAAATGTTTAAGATGGTGGATGGGTGGCTGATTAAGCGGCCTGCTTTCCCCTGGATTCTGTCGAGCTTCGTGAGTATTGATGGAGCTGCAACTGTCCAGGCAAGTGGAGAATATTCCATCGCACTCCTGACTTGTGCCTTGTAGGGAGTGAAAAGGCTTTGGGGAGTCAGGAGGTGGTGAGTCACTTACGCAGACTACCCAGTGTCTGACTAGCTCTTGTAGCCACAATATTTATTTGGCTGATCTAGTTAAGTTCCTGGTCAATGGTGACCCCCAGGATGTTGATGGTGGGGAATTCAACAATGGTAATGCCATTGATTGTCATGGGGTGGTGGTTAGACTCTCTCTTGTTGGAGATGGTCATTGTCTGGCACTTGTGTGGCACAAATGTTACTTGCCACTTATCATCCCCAACCTGAATGTTGTCCAGGTCGTGCTGGACACAGACTGCCTCATTATCTGATGAATTGCGAATGTAACTTGACACTGTGCAATCAGTAGCGAACATCCCCACTTCTGAAGGTCATTAACAAAGCAGCTAAGATGTTGGGCCTAGGACACTGTCCTGAGTAATTGCTGCAGCAATGACCTGGGTCTGAGATGATTGGCCTCCAATAACCACAACCATCTTCCTTTGTGCTAGATATGACACCATCCAGTGGAGAGTTTTCCCCTGATCCCCATTGATTTCAGTTTTATTAGGGCTCCTTGGTGCCACACTCAGACAAATGCTGCCTTGATGTCGAGGACAGTCACTCTCACCTCACCTCTGGAATTCAGCTCTTTTGTCCATGTTTGGACCAAGGTTGTAATGAGGTCAGGAGCCAAGAGGTCCTGGCGGAAACCAAACTGGGCATCGGTGAGGAGGTTATTTGTGAGTTAGTGCCGCTTGATAGCATTGTCGATGACAGCTTCCATCACTTTGCTGATGCTGGAGAGGTGGTTAATGGGGTGGTAACTGGCTGTTGGATTAGTCCAGCTTTATGTGGACTGGATATACCTGGGCAATTTACCACTTTGTCGGGTAGATGCCAGTCCTGGAACAACTGGGCGAGAGGTGCAGCTATTTCTGGAGCAGAGGTCTTCAGTTCTGCAGCGGGGATGGTGTCGGGGCCCATAGCCTTTGCTGTATCCAGTGTGCTCTACCAATCTTGATATCACGTGGAGTGAAGTGAATTGGCGGAAGGCTGGCTTCAGTGATGATGGGGACCTCAGGAGCCAGCCGAGATGCATCATTCACTTGGCACTTGTGACTGAAGTTGGTTGCGAAAGCTTCAGCCTTGTCTTTTGCACTCACGTGCTGTGCTCTGCCATCATTGAGGATGGGGATGTTCAAGGAGCCTCCTCCTCCCATTAGTTGTTAATTGTCCATCACCATTCCCGACTGGGTGTGGCAGGACTGCAGAGCTTTGGTCTGATCGATTGGGTGAAGGATCGCTTAGCTCTGTCTATAGCATGCAGCTTCCACTGTTTAGCCTGCATATAGTCCTGTGTTGTAGCTTCACCAAGTTGGTTTCTGATTTTCAGATACACTTGGTGCAGCTCCGGGCATTCTCTTCAACACTAATTATTGAACCAGGGCTGGTTTGATGCTAATGGTAGAATGAGAGATATGCCGGGCCATGAGGTTACAGATTATGGTGGAATACAATTCTGTTGCTGTTGATGGGCCCACAGCGCCTCATGGTTGCCCAGTTTTGAGCTGCTAGATGTGTTCTTAATCTATCCCATTTAGCACGGTCGTAGGGCACACAACACGATGAAGAGGTCTCCTCAGTGGTTGGGTAGTACCATGAATGACCAAGCTGGCTGAGTCCTGAAGGACTTAGAAGCCAGACTGGCTCACGGCAGGTGGTGAGAGACAAACATGAGCCACTATCGAGCCACACTTGGTGATGGACATTGAAGTTCCCCCACCCAGAGGACATTCTGTACCCGCTGCCACAGTGAGCCGCATGAGGAGGGAGTAAATGTTTAAGATGGTGGATGGGGGGCTGATTAAGCGGCTTGCTTTCCCCTGGATTGTGCCGAGCTTCGTGAGTTTTGATGGAGCTGCAACTGCCCAGGCAAGTGGAGTATATTCCATCACACTCCTGACTTGTGCCTTGTAGTGGGTGGAAAGGCTTTGGGGAGTCAGGAGGTGGTGAGTCACTTGTCACAGATTACCCAGCGTCTGACTAGCTCTTGTAGCCACAATATTTATTTGGCTGATCTAGTTAAGTGTCTGGTCAATGGTGACCCCCAGGATGTTGATGGTGGGGAATTCAACAATGGTAATGCCATGGAATGTCATGGGGAAGTGGTTAGACTCTCTCTTGTTGCAGATGGTCATTGTCTGGCACTTGTGTGGTACAAATGTTACTTGACACTTATCATCCCCAACCTGAATGTTGTCCAGGTCTTGCTGCATGTGGATACAGACCGCGTCATATCTGACGAATTGCGAATGTAACTTGACACTGTGCAATCAGCAGCGAACATCCCCACTTCTGAAGGTCATTAATAAAGCAGTTGAAGATCTTGGGTCGAGGACACTGTCCTCAGTAACTGCTGCAGCGATGACCTGGGTCTGAGATGATTGGCCTCCAATAACCACAACCATCTTCCTTGTGCTAGATATGACACCATCCAGTGGAGAGTTTTCCCCTGATCCCCATTGATTTCTGTTTTATTAGGGCTCCTTGGTGCCACACTCGGTCAAATGCTGCCTTGATGCCGAGGACAGTCACTCTCACCTCACTTCTGGAATTCAGCTCTTTTGTCCATATTTGGACCAAGGCTGTAATGAGGTCAGGAGCCAAGAGGTCCTGGCAGACACCAAACTGGGCATAGGTGAGCAGGTTATTTGTGCATAAGTGTCGCTTGATCGCATTGTCGATGACAGCTTCCATCACTTTGCTGATGATGGAGAGGTGGTTAATGGGGTGGTAACTGGCTGTTGGATTAGTCCAGCTTTATGGGACTGGACATACCTGGGCACTTTACCACTTTGTCGGGTAGATGCCAGTACTGGAACAGCTGGTCTAGAGGTGCAGCTATTTCTGGAGCAGAGGTCTTCAGCTCAGTATCCGGGATGTTGTCGGGTCCCAGAGCCTTCGCTGTAACCAGTGCGCTCTACCGTTCTTGATATCATGTCAGTGAAGCGAATTGGTTGAAGACTGGCTTCTGTAATGTTGGGACCTCAGGAGCTGTAATGCATCATCCACTTGGCACTCGTGGCTAAAGATGGTTGCGAAGGCTTCAGCCTTGTCTTTTGCACTCACGTACTGTGCTCTGCCATCGTTGAGGATGGTGATGTACAAGGAGCCTCCTCCTCCCGTTAGTTGTTAATTGTCCATCACCATTCACGACTGGATGTGGCAGGACTGCAGAGCTTTGATCTGATCCATTGGGTGCGGATCGCTTAGCTCTGTCTATAAAATGCTGCTTTTGCTATTTAGCATGCATATAGTCCTGTGTTTTCAGATACACTTGGTGCAGCTCCTGGCATGCTCTTCAACACTCCTTATTGAACCAGGGCTGGTTTGATGGTAATGGTAGAATGAGGGATATGCCGGGCCATGAGGTTACAGATTATGGTGGAATACAATTCTGTTGCTGCTGATGGGCCCAGCGCCTCATGGATGCCCAGTTTTGAGCTGCTAGATGTGATCTTAATCTATCCCATTTAGCACGGTGGTAGGGCCACACAACACGATGAAGAGGTCTCCTCAGTGGCTGGGTACTACCATGATTGACGGAGCTGCCTGAGTCCTGAAGGACATAGCAGCCAGACTGGCTCACGGCAGGTGGTGACAGACAAACACGAGCCACTATCGAGCCACACTTGGTGATGGAAATTGAAGTCCCCCGCCCAGAGGATATTCTGTACCCGCTGCCACAGTGAGCCGGATGAGGAGGGAGTAAATGTTTAAGATGGTGGATGGGGTGCTGATTAAGCGGCCTGGTTTCCCCTGGATTGTGCCGAGCTTCGTGAGTTTTGATGGAGCTGCAACTGCCCAGGCAAGTGGATTATATTCCATCACACTCCTGACTTGTGCCTTGTAGGGGGTGGAAAGGCTTTGGGGAGTCAGGAGGTGGTGAGTCACTTGTCACAGAATACCCAACGTCTGACTAGCTCTTGTAGCCACAATATTTATTTGGCCGATCTAGTTAAGTTTCTGGTCAATGGTGACTCCCAGGCTGTTGGTGGGGAATTCAACAATGGTAATGCCATTGAATGTCTTGGGGAGGTGATTAGACTCTCTCTTGTTCGAGATGGTCATTGTCTGGCACTTGTGTGATACAAATGTTACTTGCCACTTATGATCCCCAACCTGAATGTTGTCCAGGTCTTGCTGCATGTGGACACAGACTGCCTCATATCTGACGAATTGCGAATGTAACTTGACACTGTGCAATCAGCTGCGAACATCCACACTTCTGAAGGTCATTAATAAAGCAGTTGAAGATGTTGGGTCTAGGACACTGTCCTCAGTAACTGCTGCAGCGATGACCCGGGGCTGAGATGATTGGCCTCCAATAACCACAGCCATCTTCCTTGTGCTGGATATCACACCCTCCAGTGGAGAGTTTTCCTCCGATTACCATTGACTTCAGTTTTACTAGGGCTCCTTGCTGCCACACTCGGACAAATGCTGCCTTGATGTCGAGGACAGTCACTCTCACCTCACCTCTGCAATATAGCTCGTGTCCATGTTTGGACCAAGACTGTAACGAGGTCAGACGGAAACCAAACTCTGCATCGGTGAGGAGGTTAATTGTGCGTAAGTGCCGCATGATAGCATTGTCGATGACAGCTTCCATCACTTTGCTGATGATGGAGTGATGACTGATGGGGTGGTAACCGGCTGTTGGAATAGTCCAGCTTTTTGTGCACTGGACATACCTGGCCAATTTACCACTATGTCGAGTACATTCAGTGCGCTCTACCGTTCCTGATATCACGTGGAGTGAAGCGAATTGGCTGAAGACTGGCTTCTGTGATGGTGGAAGCTCAGGAGCAGGCCGAGATGCATCATCCACTTGGCACTTGTGACTGAAGATGGTTGCGAAGGCTTCAGCCTTGCCTTTTGCACTGACATGCTGTGCTCTGCCATCGTTGAGGATGAGGATGTTCAAGGAACCTCCTCCCCCTGTTAGTTGTTAATTGTCCATCACCATGCACGACTGGATGTGGCAGGCCTGTAAAGCTTTGATCTGATCCATTGGGTGTGGGATCGCTTAGCTCTGTCTATAGCATGCTGCTTCTGCTGGTTAGCATGGATATAGTCCTGTGTTGTAGCTTCACCAAGTGGGTATCTGATTTTCAGGAACACCTGGCATGCTCGTCAACACTCCTCATTGAACCAGGGTTGGTTTGATGGGAATGGTAGAGGGAGGGACATATCAGCCCATGAGGTTACAGAGTGTGGTGGAATACAATTCCGTTGCTGCTGATAGCCCACAGCGCCTCCTTGGTGCCCAGTTTTTAGCCGCTAGATCTGTTCTGATTCTATCCCATTTAGTACGGTGGTAGTGCCACACAACACCATGAAAGGTTGTCCTCAGTGTGAAGACGGGCCTTCATCTCCACAAGGAGTGTGCGGTGGTCACTGCAACCAATACTGTCATGGACAGATGATCTGCGACATGTAGTTTGGTGAGGACGAGATCAAGTAGGTTTTTTCCTCGTGTTTGTTCTCTCACCACCTGGTATGAGTCCAGTCTGGCAGTTATCTCCTTGAGGACTTGGCCAGCTCGGTGAATAGTGGTACTACCGAGCCACACTTGGTGATGGACATTGAAGTCCCCCACCCAGAGGACATTCTGTGCCCGCAGCCACAGTGCGCCGGATGAGGAGGGAGTAAATGTTTAAGATGGTGGATGGGGATCTCATTAAGCGGCCTGCTTTCCCCTGGATTGTGTCGAGCTTCATGAGTGTTGTTGGAGTTGCAACCGTCCAGGCAAGTGGAGAATATTCCATCGCACTCCTAACTTGTCTTGTAGGGGGTGGAAAGGCTTTGGAGAGTCAGGAGGAGGTGAGGCACTTGTCACAGACTACCCAGTGTCTGACTAGCTCTTGTAGCCACAATATTTATTTGGCTGATCTAGTTAAGTTCCTGGTCAATGGTGACCCCCAGAATGTTGATAGTGGGAAATTCAAAGATGGTAATGCCATTGAACATCATGGGGAGGGGGTTAGACTCTCTCTTGTTGGAGATGGTCATTGTCTGGTATTTGTGTGGCACAAATGTTACTTGTAACTTATCATCCCCAACCTGAATGTTGTCCAGGTCTTGCTGCATGTGGAAACAGACTGCCTCATTATCTGACGAATTGCGAATGTAACTTGACACTGTGCATCAGCAGCGAACATCCCCATTTCTGAAGGTCATTAACAAAGCAGTTGAAAATGTTGGGCCTAGGACACTGTCCTGAGTAACTGCTGCAGCGATGACCTGGGTCTGAGATGATTGGCCTCCAATAACCACAGCCATCTTCCTTGTGCTAGATATCACACCCTCCAGTTGAGAGTTTTCCTCCGATTACCATTGACTTCAGTTTTACTAGGGCTCCTTGGTGCCACACTCGGTCAAATGCTGCTTTGATGTCGAGGACAGTCACTCTCACCTCACCTCTGCAATATAGCTCGTGTCCATGTTTGGACCAAGACTGTAACGAGGTCAGGCGGAAACCAAACTCTGCATCGGTGAGCAGGTTGTTTGTGCGTAAGTGTCGCTTGATAGCATTGTCGATGACAGCTTCCATCACTTTGCTGATGATGGAGTGATGACTGATGGGGTGGTAACCGGCTGTTGGAATAGTCCAGCTTTTTGTGCACTGGACATACCTGGCCAATTTACCACTTTGTCGAGTACATTCAGTGCGCTCTACCTTTCCTGATATCACGTGGAGTGAAGCGAATTGGCTGAAGACTGGCTTCTGTGATGGTGGAAGCACAGGAGCAGGCCGAGATGCATCATCCACTTGGCACTTGTGACTGAAGATGGTTGCGAAGGTATTGTCTTTTGCACTCACGAGGTGGGCTCTGCCATCATTGCGGATGGGGATGTTCAAGGAGTCTCCTCCTCATGTTAGTTGTTCATTGTCCATCACCATGCACGACTGGATGTGGCAGGACTGCAGAGCTTTGATCTGATCCATTGGGTGTGGGATCGCTTAGCTCTGTGTATAGCATGCTGCTTCCGCTAGTTAGCATGCATATAGTCCTGTGTTGTAGCTTCACCAAGTTGGTATCTGATTTTCAGGTACACCTGGCATGCTCGTCAACACTCCTCATTGAACCAGGGTTGGTTTGCTGGGAATGGTAGAGGGAGGGATATATCAGCCCATGAGTTTACAGAGTGTGGTGGAATACAATTCCATTGCTGCTGATGGCCCACAGCGCCTCCTTGGTGCCCAGTTTTTAGCCGCTAGATCTGTTCTGATTCTATCCCATTTAGTACGGTGGTAGTGCCACACAACACCATGAAAGGTTGTCCTCAGTGTGAAGACGGGCCTTCATCTCCACAAGGAGTGTGCGGTGGTCACTGCAACCAATACTGTCATGGACAAACGATCTGCGACATGTAGTTTGGTGACGACGAGATCAAGTAGGTTTTTTCCTCGTGTTTGTTCTCTCACCACCTGGTATGAGTCCAGTCTGGCAGTTATCTCCTTGAGGACATGGCCAGCTTGGTGAATAGTGGTACTACCGAGCCACACTTGGTGATGGACATTGAAGTCCCCCACCCAGAGGACATTCTGTGCCCGCAGCCACAGTGCCCCGGATGAGGAGGGAGTAAATGTTTAAGATGGTGGATGGGGAGCTGATTAAGCGGCCTGCTTTCCCCTGGATTGTGTCGAGCTTCGTGAGTGTTGTTGGAGCTGCAACCGTCCAGGCAAGTGGAGAATATTCCATCGCACTCCTGACTTGTCTTGTAGGGGGTGGAAAGGCTTTGGGGAATCAGGAGGAGGTGAGTCAC
Source organism: Somniosus microcephalus (assembly GCF_052327205.1). NCBI lineage: Eukaryota > Metazoa > Chordata > Chondrichthyes > Squaliformes > Somniosidae > Somniosus > Somniosus microcephalus. Next base: position 245,905,899 of record NC_140995.1, on the reverse strand, counting down.
TTGTGCAGAATACCCAGCCTCTCACTAGCACCTGTAGCCACAGTGTTTATTTGGCTGATCTAGTTAAGTTTTTGGTCAATGGTGATCCCCAGGATGTTGATGGTGGGGGATTCAATGATGGTAATGCCATTGAATGTCATGGGGTGGTGGTTAGACTCTCTCTTGTTGGAGATGGTCATTGTCTGGCACTTGTGTGTCACAAATGTTACTTGCCACTTATCATCCCCAACCTCAATGTTGTCCAGGTCATGCTGGACACAGACTGCCTCGTTATCTGATGAATAGCAAATGTAACTTAACACTGTGCAATCAGCATCGAACGTCCCCAATTCTGAAGGTCATTAATAAAGCAGTTGAAGATGTTGGGCCTAGGACACTGTCCTGAGTAACCGCTGCAGCGATGACCTGGGGCTGAGATGATTGGACTTCAATAACCACAACCATCTTCCTTTGTGCTAGATATGACACCATCCAGTGGAGTGTTTTCCCCTGATCCCCATTGATTTCTGTTTTATTAGGGCTCCTTTGTGCCACACTCGGACAAATGCTGCCTTGATGTCGAGGACAGTCACTCTCACCTCACCTCTGGAATTCAGCTCTTTTGTCCATGTTTGGACCAAGGTTGTAATGAGGTCAGGAGCCAAGAGGTCCTGGCGGAAACCAAACTGGGCATCGGTGAGGAGGTTATTTGTGATTTAGTGCCGCTTGATAGCATTGTCGATGACAGCTTCCATCACTTTGCTGATGATGGAGAAGTGGTTAATGGGGTGGTAACTGGCTGTTGGATTAGTCCAGCTTTATGTGGCCTGGACATACCTGGGCAATTTACCACTTTGTCGGGTAGACGCCAGTACTGGAACAACTTGGCTAGAGGTGCAGCTATTTCTGGAGCAGAGGTCTTCAGTTCTGCAGCCGGGATGGTGTCGGGGCCCATAGCCTTTGCTGTATCCAGTGCGCTCTACCGTTCTTGATATCACGTGGAGTGAAGTGAATTGGCTGAAGACTGGCTTCAGTGATGATGGGGACCTCAGGAGCCAGCCGAGATGCATCATCCACTTGGCACTTGTGACTGAAGATGGTTGCGAAAGCTTCAGCCTTGTCTTTTGCACTCACGTGCTGTGCTCTGCCATCATTGAGGATGGGGATGTTCAAGGAGCCTCCTCCTCCCATTAGTTGTTAATTGTCCATCACCATTCCCGACTGGGTGTGGCAGGACCGCAGAGCTTTGATCTGATCGATTGGGTGAAGGATCGCTTAGCTCTGTCTATAGCATGCAGCTTCCACTGTTTAGCCTGCATATAGTCCTGTGTTGTAGCTTCACCAAGTTGGTTTCTGATATTCAGATACACTTGGTGCAGCTCCGGGCATTCTCTTCAACACTAATTATTGAACTAGGGCTGGTTTGATGCTAATGGTAGAATGAGGGATATGCCGGGCCATGAGTTTACAGATTATGGTGGAATACAATTCTGTTGCTGCTGATGGGCCCACAGCGCCTCATGGCTGCCCAGTTTTGAGCTGCTAGATGTGTTCTTAATCTATCCCATTTAGCACAGTGGTAGGGCACACAACATGATGAAGAGGTCTCCTCAGTGGTTGGGTAGTACCATGAATGACCAAGCTGCCTGAGTCCTGAAGGACAGAGCAGCCAGACTGGCTCACGGCAGGTGGTGAGTGACAAACACGAGCCACTATCGAGCCACACTTGGTGATGGACACTGAAGTCCCCCATCCAGAGGACATTCTGTACCCGCTGCCACAGTGAGCCGGATGAGGAGGGAGTAAATGTTTAAGATGGTGGATGGGGTGCTGATTAAGTGGCCTGCTTTCCCCTGGATTGTGCCGAGCTTCGTGAGTTTTGATGGAGCTACAACTGTCCAGGCAAGTGGAGTATATTCCATCACACTCCTGACTTGTGCCTTGTAGGGGGTGGAAAAGCTTTGGGGAGTCAGGAGGTGGTGAGTCACTGGTCACAGAATACCCAGCGTCTGACTAGCTCTTGTAGCCACAATATTTATTTGGCTGATCTAGTTAAGTTTCTGGTCAATGGTGACTCCCAGGATGTTGATGGTGGGGAATTCAAAGATGGTAATGCCATTGAACATCATGGGGAGGGGGTTAGACTCTCTCTTGTTGGAGATGGTCATTGTCTGGTACTTGTGTGGCACAAATGTTACTTGTAACTTATCATCCCCAACCTGAATGTTGTCCAGGTCATGCTGGACACAGACTGCCTCATTATCTGACGAATTGCGAATGTAACTTGACACTGTGTAATCAGCAGCGAACATCCCCACTTCTGAAGGTCATTAACAAAGCAGTTGAAGATGTTGGGCCTAGGACACTGTCCTCAGTAACTGCTGCAGTGATGACCTGGGTCTGAGATGATTGGACTCCAATAACCACAACCATCTTCCTTTCTGCTAGATATGACACCATCCAGTGGAGTGTTTTCCCCTGATCCCCATTGATTTCTGTTTTATTAGGGCTCCTTTGTGCCACACTCGGACAAATGCTGCCTTGATGTCGAGGACAGTCACTCTCACCTCACCTCTGGAATTCAGCTCTTTTGTCCATGTTTGGACCAAGGTTGTAATGAGGTCAGGAGCCAAGAGGTCCTGGCGGAAACCAAACTGGGCATCGGTGAGGAGGTTATTTGTGATTTAGTGCCGCTTGATAGCATTGTCGATGACAGCTTCCATCACTTTGCTGATGATGGAGAAGTGGTTAATGGGGTGGTAACTGGCTGTTGGATTAGTCCAGCTTTATGTGGCCTGGACATACCTGGGCAATTTACCACTTTGTCGGGTAGACGCCAGTACTGGAACAACTTGGCTAGAGGTGCAGCTAGTTCTGGAGCAGAGGTCTTCAGTTCTGCAGCCGGGATGGTGTCGGGGCCCATAGCCTTTGCTGTATCCAGTGCGCTCTACCGTTCTTGATATCACGTGGAGTGAAGTGAATTGGCTGAAGACTGGCTTCAGTGATGATGGGGACCTCAGGAGCCAGCCGAGATGCATCATCCACTTGGCACTTGTGACTGAAGATGGTTGCGAAAGCTTCAGCCTTGTCTTTTGCACTCACATGCTGTGCTCTGCCATCATTGAGGATGGGGATGTTCAAGGAGCCTCCTCCTCCCATTAGTTGTTAATTGTCCATCACCATTCCCGACTGGGTGTGGCAGGACCGCAGAGCTTTGACCTGATCGATTGGGTGAAGGATCGCTTAGCTCTGTCTATAGCATGCAGCTTCCACTGTTTAGCCTGCATATAGTCCTGTGTTGTAGCTTCACCAAGTTGGTTTCTGATATTCAGATACACTTGGTGCAGCTCCGGGCATTCTCTTCAACACTAATTATTGAACTAGGGCTGGTTTGATGCTAATGGTAGAATGAGGGATATGCCGGGCCATGAGTTTACAGATTATGGTGGAATACAATTCTGTTGCTGCTGATGGGCCCACAGCGCCTCATGGCTGCCCAGTTTTGAGCTGCTAGATGTGTTCTTAATCTATCCCATTTAGCACAGTGGTAGGGCACACAACACGATGAAGAGGTCTCCTCAGTGGTTGGGTAGTACCATGAATGACCAAGCTGGCTGAGTCCTGAAGGACAGAGCAGCCAGACTGGCTCACGGCAGGTGGTGAGAGAATAAACACGAGCCACTATCGAGCCACACTTGGTGATGGACACTGAAGTCCCCCATCCAGAGGACATTCTGTACCCGCTGCCACAGTGAGCCGGATGAGGAGGGAGTAAATGTTTAAGATGGTGGATGGGGTGCTGATTAAGTGGCCTGCTTTCCCCTGGATTGTGCCGAGCTTCGTGAGTTTTGATGGAGCTACAACTGTCCAGGCAAGTGGAGTATATTCCATCACACTCCTGACTTGTGCCTTGTAGGGGGTGGAAAAGCTTTGGGGAGTCAGGAGGTGGTGAGTCACTTGTCACAGAATACCCAGTGTCTGACTAGCTCTTGTAGCCACAATATTTATTTGGCTGATCTAGTTAAGTTTCTGGTCAATGGTGACTCCCAGGATGTTGATGGTGGGGAATTCAAAGATGGTAATGCCATTGAACATCATGGGGAGGGGGTTAGACTCTCTCTTGTTGGAGATGGTCATTGTCTGGTACTTGTGTGGCACAAATGTTACTTGTAACTTATCATCCCCAACCTGAATGTTGTCCAGGTCATGCTGGACACAGACTGCCTCATTATCTGACGAATTGCGAATGTAACTTGACACTGTGTAATCAGCAGCGAACATCCCCACTTCTGAAGGTCATTAACAAAGCAGTTGAAGATGTTGGGCCTAGGACACTGTCCTCAGTAACTGCTGCAGTGATGACCTGGGTCTGAGATGATTGGACTCCAATAACCACAACCATCTTCCTTTCTGCTAGATATGACACCATCCAGTGGAGAGTTTTCCCCTGATCCCCATTGATTTCTGTTTTATTAGGGCTCCTTGCTGCCACACTCGGTCAAATGCTGCCTTGATGTCGAGGACAGTCACTCTCACCTCACCTCTGTAATTCAGCTCTTTTGTCCATGTTTGGACCGAGGCTGTAATGAGGTCAGGAGCCAAGAGGTCCTGGCGGAAACCAAACTGGGCATCGGTGAGGAGGTTATTTGTGAGTTAGTGATGCTTGATAGCATTGTCGATGACAGCTTCCATCACTTTGCTGATGCTGGAGAGGTGGTTAATGGGGTGGTAACTGGCTGTTGGATTAGTCCAGCTTTATGTGGACTGGACATACCTGGGCAATTTACCACTTTGTCGGGTCAATGCCAGGAGTGGAACAGCTTGGCTAGAGGTGCAGCTAGTTCTGGAGCACAGGTCCTCAGCTCTGCAGCCGGGATGGTGTTGGAGCCCTTAGTCTTTGCTGTATCCAGTGCGCTCCACCATTCTTGATATCACGTGGAGTGAAGTGAATTGGCTGAAGACTGGCTTCAGTGATGATGGGGACCTCAGGAGTCAGCCGAGATGCATCATCCACTTGGCACTTGTGACTGAAGATGGTTGCGAAGGCTTCAGCCTTGTCTTTTGCACTCACATGCTGTGCTCCGCCATCGTTGAGGATGGGGATGTTCAAGGAGGCTCCTCCTCCCGTTAGTTGTTAATTATCCATCACCATTTAGGACTGGATGTGGCAGGACTGCAGAGCGTTGATCTGATCCATTGGGTGTGGGATTGCTTAGCTCTGTGTTTTGCATGCTGCTTCCGCTAGTTAGCATGCACATAGTCCTGTGTTGTAGCTTCACCAAGTTGGTATCTGATTTTCAGGCACACCTGGCATGCTCATCAACACTCCTCATTGAACCAGGGTTGGTTTGATGGGAATGGTAGAGGGAGGGATATATCAGCCCATGAGTGTGGTGGAATACAATTTTGTTGCTGCTGATAGCCCACAGCGCCTCCTTGGTGCCCAGTTTTTAGCCGCTAGATCTGTTCTGATTCTATCCCATTTAGTACGGTGGTAGTGCCACACAACACCATGAAAGGTTGTCCTCAGTGTGAAGACGGGCCTTCATCTCCACAAGGAGTGTGCGGTGGTCACTGCAACCAATACTGTCATGGGCAGATGATCTGCGACATGTAGTTTGGTGAGGACGAGATCAAGTAGGTTTTTTCCTCGTGTTTGTTCTCTCACCACCTGGTATGAGTCCAGTCTGGCAGTTATCTCCTTGAGGACTTGGCCAGCTCGGTGAATAGTGGTACTAACGAGCCACACTTGGTGATGGACATTGAAGTCCCCAATCCAGGGGACATTCTGTGCCCGCAGCCACAGTGCGCCGGATGAGGGGGGAGTAAATGTTTAAGATGATGGATGGGTGGCTGATTAAGCGGCCTGCTTTCCTCTAGATCCTGTCGAGCTTCATGAGTATTGATGGAGCTGCAACTGTCCAGGCAAGTGGAGAATATTCCATCGCACTCCTGACTTGTGCCTTGTAGGGAGTGAAAAGGCTTTGGGGAGTCAGGAGGTGGTGAGTCACTTACGCAGACAACCCAGTGTCTGACTAGCTCTTGAAGCCACAATATTTATTTGGCTGATCTAGTTAAGTTCCTGGTCAATGGTGACCCCCAGGATGTTGATGGTGGGGAATTCAACAATGGTAATGCCATTGAATGTCATGGGGTGGTGGTTAGACTCTCTCTTGTTGGAGATGGTCATTGTCTGGCACTTGTGTGGCACAAATGTTACTTGTAACTTATCATCCCCAACCTGAATGTTGTCCAGGTCGTGCAGGACACAGACTGCCTCATTATCTGATGAATTGCGAATGTAACTTGACACTGTGCAATCAGCAGCGAACATCCCCACTTCTGAAAGTCATTAACAAAGCAGCTAAGATGTTGGGCCTAGGACACTGTCCGGAGTAACTGCTGCAGCGATGACTGGGTCTGAGATGATTGGCCTCCAATAACCACAACCATCTTCCTTTGTGCTAGATATGACACCATCCATTGGAGAGTTATCCCCTGATCCCCATTGATTTCTGTTTTGTTAGGGCTCCTTGGTGTCACACTCAGACAAATGCTGCCTTGATGTCGAGGACAGTCACTCTCACCTCACCTCTGGAATTCAGCTCTTTTGTCCATGTTTGGAACAAGGCTGTAATGAGGTCAGGAGCCAAGAGATCCTGGCGGAAACCAAACTGGGCATCGGTGAGGAGGTTATTTGTGAGTTAGTGCCGCTTGATAGCATTGTCGATGACAGCTTCCATCACTTTGCTGATGCTGGAGAGGTGGTTAATGGGGTGGTAACTGGCTGTTGGATTAGTCCAGCTTTATGTGGACTGGACATACCTGGGCAATTTACCACTTTGTCGGGTAGAAGCCAGTACTGGAACAACTGGGCTAGAGGTGCAGCTAGTTCTGGAGCACAGGTCTTCAGTTCTGCAGCCGGGATGGTGCTGGGGCCCATAGCCTTTGCTGTATCCAGTGCGCTCTACCAATCTTGATATCACGTGGAGTGAAGTGAATTGGCTGAAGACTGGCATCAATGATGGTGGGGACCTCAGGAGCCAGCCGAGATGCATCATCCACTTGGCACTTGTGACTGAAGATGGTTGCGAAAGCTTCAGCCTTGTCTTTTGCACTCAAGTGCTGTGCTCTGCTATCATTGAGGATGGGGATGTTCAAGGAGCCTCCTCCTCCTATTAGTTGTTAATTGTCCATCACCATTCCCGACTGGGTGTGGCAGGACTGCAGAGCTTTGATCTGATCGATTAGGTGTGGGATCACTTAGCTCTGTCTATAGCATGCAGCTTCCGCTGGTTAGCATGCATATAGTCCTGTGTTGTAGCTTCACCAAGTTGGTTTCTGATTTTTAGATACACTTGTTGCAGCTCCGGGCATTCTCTTCAACACTAATTATTGAACTAGGGCTGGTTTGATGCTAATGGTAGAATGAGGGATATGCCGGGCCATGAGGTTACAGATTATGGTGGAACACAATTCTATTGCTGCTGATGGGCCCACAGCACCTCATGGATGCCCAGTTTTGAGCTGCTAGATGTGTTCTTAATCTATCCCATTTAGCACGGTGGGAGGGCCACAGGACACGATGAAGGGGTGTCCTCAGTGACTCAATAGTACCATGATTGACCGAGCTGCCTGAGTCCTGAAGGACATAGCAGCCAGACTGGCTCACGGCAGGTAGTGAGAGAATAAACACGAGCCACTACCGAGCCACACTTGGTGATGGACATTGAAGTCCCCCGCCCAGAGGACATTCTGTGCCATGACGCCACAGTGCGCTGGTTAAGAGATTAGCGTGTAAAGTTAAAGCACATGGGATTGGGGGTAAGGTACTGACTTGGATAGAGAACTGGTTGGCAGACAGGAAGCAAAGAGTTGGAATAAACGGCTCTTTTTCCGAGTGCCAGGCAGTGACTAGTGGGGTACCGCAGGGATCGGTGCTGGGCCCCAGCTATTCACAATATATATTAATGATCTAGACGAGGGAACTAGATGTAATATCTCCAAGTTTGCAGACGACACAAAGCTGGGTGGGCGTGTGTGCTGTGAGGAAGATGCCGAGAATCTCCAGTATGATTTGACAGGTTGGGTGATTGGGCAGATGCATGGCAGATGCAATATAATGTGGATAAGTGCGAGGTTATCCACTTTGATGGCAAAAACAGGAAGGCAGATTATTATCTGAACAGCAATAGATTGGGAGAAGGGGAAGTGCAACGAGACCTGGGTGTCCTTGTGCACCAGTTGCTAAAGGTAAGCATGCAGGTGCAGCAGGCACTTAAGAAGGCAAATGCTACGTTGGCCTTCATAGCAAAAGGATTTGAGGACAGGAGCAGGAATGTCTTGCTGCAGTTGTACAGGGCCTTGGTGAGACCACACCTTGAGTATTGTGTGCAATTTTGGTCGCCTTATCTGAGGAAGGATGTTCTTGCCATGGAGGGAGTGCAGCGAAGATTCACCAGATTGATACCTGGGATGGCAGGAATGATGTCGATTGGGCTGGAGTTTAGAAGAATGAGAGGGGATCTCATTGAAACTTATAAAATTCTAACATGGCTAGACATACTAGATGCAGGAAGGATATTCCCGATGGCGAGGGAGTCCAGAACCAGGGGTCAAAGTCTAAGGATAAGGGGTAAGCCATTTAGGACTGAGATGAGGAGGAATTTCTTCACCCAGAGAGTGGTGAACCTGTGGAATTCTCTACCACAGAAGGCAGTTGAGGCCAATTCATTAAATATATTCAAGAAGGAGTTAGATATATTTCTTACGGCTAAAGGGATCAAGGGATATGGGGAGAAAGCAGGGACAGGGTACAGAATTTGGATGATCAGCCATGATCTCATTAAATGGCGGAGCAGACTCGAGGGGCCGAATGGCCTGCTCCTGCTGCTATCTTCTATGTTTCTATGGATGAGGAGTGAGTAAATGTTTAAGATGGTGGATGGTTGGCTGATTAAGCGGCCTGCTTTCCCCTGGATTCTGTTGAGCTTCGTGAGTATTGATGGAGCTGCAACTGTGCAGGCAAGTGGAGAAAATTCCATCGCACTCCTGACTTGTGCCTTGTAGGGAGTGAAAAGGCTTTGGGGAGTCAGGAGGTGGTGAGTCACTTACGCAGACTACCCAGTGTCTGACTAGCTCTTGTAGCCACAATATTTATTTGGCTGATCTAGTTAAGTTCCTGGTCAATGGTGACCCCCAGGATGTTGATGGTGGGGAATTCAACAATGGTAATGCCATTGACTGACATGGGGTGGTGGGTAGACTCTCTCTTGTTGGAGATGGTCATTGTCTGGCACTTGTGTGGCACAAATGTTACTTGACACTTATCATCCCCAACCTGAATGTTGTCCAGGTCGTGCTGGACACAGACTGCCTCATTATCTGATGAATTGCGAATGTAACTTGACACTGTGCAATCAGAAGCGAACATCCCCACTTCTGAAGCTCATTAACAAAGCAGCTAAGATGTTGGGCCTAGGACACTGTCCTGAGTAACTGCTGCAACGATGACCTGGGTCTGAGATGATTGGCCTCCAATAATCACAACCATCTTCCTTTGTGCTAGATATGACACCATCCAGTGGAGAGTTTTCCCCTGATCCCCATTGATTTCTGTTTTATTAGGGCTCCTTGGTGCCACACTCGGACAAATGCTGCCTTGATGTCGAGGACAGTCACTCTCACCTCACCTCTGGAATTCAGCTCTTTTGTCCATGTTTGGACCAAGGTTGTGAGGAGGTCAGGAGCCAAGAGGTCCTGGCGGAAACCAAACTGGGCATCGGTGAGGAGGTTATTTGTGAGTTAGTGCCGCTTGATCGCATTGTCGATGACAGCTTCCATCACTTTGCTGATGATGGAGAGGTGGTTAATGGGGTGGTAACTGGCTGTTGGATTAGTCCAGCTTTATGTGGACTAGACATACCTGGGCAATTTACCACTTTGTCGGGTAGAAGCCAGTACTGGAACAGCTGGGCTAGAGGTGCAGCTAGTTCTGGAGCACAGGTCTTCAGCTCTGCAGCCGGGATGGTGTTGGGGCCCATAGCCTTTGCTGTATCCAGTGCACTCTACCAATCTTGATATCACGTGGAGTGAAGTGAATTGGCTGAAGGCTGGCTTCAGTGATGGTGGGGACCTCAGGAGCCAGCCGAGATGCATCATCCACTTGGCACTTGTGACTGAAGATGGTTGCGAAAGCTTCAGCCTTGTCTTTTGCACTCACGTGCTGTGCTCTGCCATCATTGAGGATGGGGATGTTCAAGGAGCCTCCTCCTCCCATTAGTTGTTAATTGTCCATCACCATTCCCGACTGGGTGTGGCAGGACTGCAGAGCTTCGATCTGATCGATTGGGTGAAGGATCGCTTAGCTCTGTCTATAGCATGCAGCTTCCACTGTTTAGCCTGCATAATGTCCTGTGTTGCAGCTTCACCAAGTTGGTTTCTGATTTTCAGATACACTTGGTGCAGCTCCGGGCATTCTCTTCAACACTAATTATTGAACCAGGGCTGGTTTGATGCTAATGGTAGAATGAGCGATATGCCGGGCCATGAGGTTACAGATTATGGTGGAACACAATTCTGTTGCTGTTGATGGGCCCACAGCACCTCATGGATGCCCAGTTTTGAGCTGCTAGATGTGTTCTTAATCTATCCCATTTAGCACGGTGGTAGGGCACACAACACGATGAAGAGGTCTCCTCAGTGGCTGGGTAGTACCATGAATGACCGAGCTGCCTGAGTCCTGAAGGACAAACAGCCAGACTGGCTCACGGCAGGTGGTGAGTGACAAACACGAGCCACTATCGAGCCACACTTGGTGATGGACATTGAAGTCCCCCATCCAGAGGACATTCTGTACCCGCTGCCACAGTGAGCCGGATGAGGAGGGAGTAAATGTTTAAGATGGTGGATGGGGTGCTGATTAAGCGGCCTGCTTTCCCCTGGATTGTGTCGAGCTTCGTGAGTTTTGATGGAGCTACAACTGTCCAGGCAAGAGGAGTATATTCCATCACACTCCTGGCTTGTGCCTTGTAGCGGGTGGAAAGGCTTTGGGGAGTCAGGAGGTGGTGAGTCACTTGTCACAGAATACCCAGCGTCTGACTAGCTCTTGTAGCCACAATATTTATTTGGCTGATCTAGTTAAGTTTCTGGTCAATGGTGACCCACAGGCTGTTGGTGGGGAATTCAACAATGGTAATGCCATTGAATGTCATGGGGCGGTGATTAGACTCTCTCTTGTTGGAGATGGTCATTGTCTGGCACTTGTGTGGTACAAATGTTAGTTGCCACTTATCATCCCCAACCTGAATGTTGTCCACGTCTTGCTGCATGTGGACACAGACTGCCTCGTTATCTGATGAATTGCGATTGTAACTTGACACTGTGCAATCAGCAGCGAACATCCCCACTTCTGAAGGTCTTTAATAAAGCAGTTGAAGATGTTGGGTCTAGGACACTGTCCTGAGTAGCCGCTGCAGCGATGACCTGGGTCTGAGATGATTGGCCTCCAACAACCACAGCCATCTTCCTTGTGCTAGATCTCACACCCTCCAGTGGAGAGTTTTCCTCCGATTACCATTGACTTCAGTTTTACTAGGGCTCCTTGGTGCCACACTCGGTCAAATGCTGCTTTGATGTCGAGGACAGCCACTCTCACCACACCTCTGGAATATAGCTCGTGTCCATGTTTGGACCAAGGATGGAATGAGGTCAGGAGCCAAGTGGTCCTGGCGGCAACCAAACTCTGCATCGGTGAGGAGGTTATTTGTGAGTTAGTGCCGCTTGATCGCATTGTCGATGACAGCTTCCATCACTTTGCTGATGATGGAGTGATGGCTGATGGGATGGTAACCGGCCGTTGGAATAGTCCAGCTTTTTGTGCACTGGACATACATGGCCAATTTCCCACTTTGTCGGGTACATTCAGTGCGCTCTACCGTTCTTGATATCACGTGGAGTGAAGCAAATTGGCTGAAGACTGGCTTCTGTGATGGTGGAAGCTCAGGAGTTGGCTGAGATGCATCATCCACTTGGCACTTGCGACTGAAGATGGTTGCGAAGGATTCAGCCTTGCCTTTTGCACTGACATGCTGTGCTCTGCCATCGTTGAGGATGAGGATGTTCAAGGAACCTCCTCCCCCTGTTAGTTATTAATTGTCCATCACCATGCACGACTGGATGTGGCAGGCCTGTAAGGTTTTGATCTGATCCATTGGGTGTGGGATCGCTTAGCTCTGTCTATAGCATGCTGCTTCTGCTGGTTAGCATGCATATAGTCCCGTGTTGTAGATTCACCAGGTTGGTATCTGATTTTCAGGTACACCTGGCATGCTCTTCAACACTCCTCATTGAACCAGGGTTGGTTTGCTGGAGGGAGGGATATATCAGCCCATGAGGTTACAGAGTGTGGTGGAATACAATTCCGTTGCTGCTGATAGCCCACTGCGCCTCCTTGGTGCCCAGTTTTGAGCTGCTAGATATGTTCTGATTCTATCCCATTTAGTACGGTGGTAGTGCCACACAACACGATGAAGGGGTGTGCTCAGTGTGAATACTGGACTTCATCCCCACAAGGACTGTGCAGTGGTCACTGTAACCAGTACTGTCATGGACAGATGATCTGCGACAGGTAGATTGTTGAGGACGAGATCAAATCGGTTTTTTCCTCGTGTTTGTTCTCTCATCACCTGGTATGAGTCCAGTCTGGCCGCTATCTCCTTGAGGACTTGGCCAACTCGGTGAGTAGTGGTACTACCGAGCCACTCTTGGTGATGGACATTGACGTCTCCCATCCAGAGGACATTCTGTGCCCGCAGCCACAGTGCGCCGGATGAGGAGGGAGTAACTGTTTAAGATGGTGGATGGGGAGCTGATTAAGCGGCCTGCTTCCCCTGGATTGTGTCGAGCTTCGTGAGTGTTGTTGGAGCTGCAACCGGCCAGGCAAGTGGAGAATATTCCATCGCACTCCTGACTTATATCTTGTAGGGGGTGGAAAGGCTTTGGAGAGTCAGGAGGAGGTGAGGCACTTGCGCAGTATACCCAGCCTCTCACTAGCACTTGTAGCCACAGTGTTTATTTGGCTGATCAATTAAGTTTCTGGTCAATGGTGACCCCCAGGATGTTGATGGTGGGGAATTCAAAGATGGTAATGCCATTGAACATCACGGGGAGGTGGTTAGACTCTCTCTTGTTGGAGATGGTCATTGTCTGGTACTAGTGTGGCACAAATGTTACTTGTAACTTATCATCCCCAACCTGAATGTTGTCCAGGTCTTGCTGCATGTGGACACAGACTGCCTCATTATCTGATGAATTGCGAATGTAACTTGACACTGTGCAATCAGCAGTGAACATCCCCACTTCTGAAGGTCATTAACAAAGCAGTTGAAGATGTTGGGCCTAGGACACTGTCCTGAGTAACTGCTGCAGCGATGACCTGGGTCTGAGATGATTGACCTGCAATAACCATAGCCATCTTCCTTTGTGCTAGATATGACACCATCCAGTGGAGAGTTTTCCCCCGATTCCCATTGACTTCAGTTTTACTAGGGCTCCTTGGTACCACACTCGGTCAAATGCTGCCTTTATGTCGAGGACAGTCACTCCCACCTCGCCTCTGGAATTCAGCTCTTTTGTCCATATTTGGACCAAGGCTGTAATGAGGTCAGGAGCCAAGTGGTCCTGGTGGAAACCAAACTGGGCTTCAGTGAGCAAGTTATTTGTGAGTTACTGCGCTTGATAGCATTGTCGATGACAGCTTCCTTCATTTTGCTGATGATGGAGAGGTGGTTAATGGGGTGGTAACTGGCTGTTGGATTAGTCCAGCTTTTTGCGTACTGGACATACCTGGGCAATTTACCACTTTGTCGGGTAGATGCCCGGACTGGAACAGCTTGGCTAGAGGTGCAGCTAGTTCTGGAGCACAGGTCTTCAGCTCTGCAGCCGGGATGGTGTCGGGGCCCATAGCCTTTGCTGTATCCAGTGCACTCTACCAATCTTGATATCACGTGGAGTGAAGTGAATTGGCTGAAGACTGGCTTCAGTGATGGTGGGGACCTCAGGAGTCAGCCGAGATGCATCATCCACTTGGCACTTGTGACTGAAGGTGGTTGCGAAGGCTTCAGCTTTGTCTTTTGCCCTCACATGCTGTGCTCTGCCATCATTGAGGATGGGGATGTTCAAGGAGCCTCCTCCTCCCGTTAGTTGTTAATTGTCTATCTCCATTTACGACTGGGTGTGGCAGGACTGCAGAGCTTTGATCTGATCGATTGGGTGTGGGATCGCTTAGCTCTGTCTATAGCATGCAGCTTCCACTGTTTAGCCTGCATATAGTCCTGTGTTGTATCTTCACCAAGTTGGTTTCTGATTTTCAGATACACTTGGTGCAGCTCCGGGCATTCTCTTCAACACTAATTATTGAACCAGGACTGGTTTGATGCTAATGGTAGAATGAGAGATATGCCGGGCCATGAGGTTACAGATTATGGTGGAACATAATTCTGTTGCTGCTGATGGGCCCACAGCACCTCATGGATGCCCAGTTTTGAGCTGCTAGATGTGTTCTTAATCTATCCCATTTAGCACGGTGGTAGGGCACACAACACGATGAAGAGGTCTCCTCAGTGGCTGGGTAGTACCATGAATGACCAACTGGCTGAGTCCTGAAGGACATAGCAGCCAGACTGGCTCACGGCAGGTGGTGAGAGAACAAACATGAGCCCACTACCGTGCCACTCTTGGTGATGGACATTGAAGTCCCCCGCCCAGAGGACATTCTGTGCCCTTGCTGACACAGTGCGTCAGATGAGGAGGGAGTAAATGTTTAAGATGGTGTATTGGGTCTGATTAAGCGGCCTGCTTTCCCCTGGATTGTGTCGCGCTTCGTGAAACTTGGAGCTGCAACCGTCCAGGCAAGTGGAGAATATTCCATCGCACTCCTGACTTGTGCCTTGTAGGGGGAGGAAAGGCTTTGGGGAGTCAGGAGGTGGTGAGTCACTTGCACAGAATACCCAGCCTCTCACTAGCACTTGTAGACACAGTAATTATTTGGCTGATCTAGTTAAGTTTCTGGTCAATGGTGACCCACAGAATGTAGATGGTGGGGAATTCAATTATGGTAATGCCATTGAATGTCATGGGGAGCTGGTTAGACTCTCTCTTTTTGGAGATGGTCATTGTCTGGTACTTGTGTGGCACAAATGTTACTTGCCACTTATTATCCCCAACCTGAATGTTGTCCACGTCTTGCTGCATGTGGACACAGACTGCCTCATATCTGACGAATTGCGAATGTAACTTGACACTGTACAATCAGCAGCAAACATCCCCACTTCTGAAGGTCATTAATAAAGCAGTTGAAGATGTTGGGCCTAGGACAGTGTCCTGATTAACTGCTGCAGCGATGACCTGGGGCTAAGATCACTGGCCTCCAATAACCACAGCCAGCTTTCTTGTGCTCGATATGACACCGTCCAGTGGAGAGTTTTCCCCCGATCCCCACTGACTTCAGTTTTAAGAGGGCTCCTTGGTGCCACACTTGGTCAAATGCTGCCTTGATGTCGAGGACAGTCACTCCCACCTCACCTCTGTATTTCAGCTCTTTTGTCCATGTTTGGACCAAGGCTGTAATGAGACTGAAGATGATTGCGAAGGCTTCAGCCTTGTCTTTTGCACTAACTTGCTGTGCTCCGCCATCGATTAGGATGGGGATGTTCAAGGAGCCTCCTCCTCCCATTAGTTGTTTAATTGTCCATCACCATTCATGATTGGATGTGGCAGGACTGCAGAGCTTTGATCTGATCCATTGGGTGTGGGATCACTTAGCTCTGTCTATAGCAATGTTGCTGCTGTTTAGCATGCATATAGTCCTGTGTTGTAGCTTCACCAAGTTGGTATCTGATTTTTACATACCCCTGGCATGCTTTTCAACACTCCTCATTGAACCAGGGTTGGTTTGATGGTAATGGTAGAGGGAGGGATATATCACTCCATGAGGTTATAGAGTGTGGTGGAATACAATTCCGTTGCTGCTGATGGCCCACTGCACCTCCTTGGTGCCCAGTTTTGAGCTGCTAGATATGTTCTGATTCTATCCCATTTAGTACGGTGGTAGTGCCACAAAACACGATGAAGGGGTGTGCTCAGTGTGAATACTGGACTTCATCCCCACAAGGACTGTGCAGTGGTCACTGTGACCAATACTGTCATGGACAGATGATCTGCGACAGGTAGATTGTTGAGGACGAGATCAAATCGGTTTTTTCCTCGTGTTTGCTCTTTCTCCACCTGCAGTGAGTCCAGTCTGGCAGCTATCTCCTTGAGAACTTAGTCAGCTCGGTGAATCGTGGTACTACCGAGCCACTCTCGGTGATGCCCTAGCAGTCACAGTGTGCCGGATGAGGAGGGAGTAAATGTTTATGATGATGGATTAAGCGGACTGCTTTCTGCTGGATTGTGTCGCGCTTCTTGAGTGTTGTTCGATCTGCAACCATCCAGGCAAGTGGAGAATATTCAATCACAATCCTGACTTGTGCCTTGTAGGTGCTCGAATGGTTTTGGGGAGTCAGGAGATGAGTCACTTGCCGGAGAATACCCAGCCTCTGACCTGCTCTTATAGCCACAGTATTTACGTGGCCTGGCTAGTTACTTTGCTGATGATTGAGAGTAGACTGATGGGGCAGTAATTGGCCGGATTGGAATTTTCCTGCCTTTTGCAGAAAGGACATACCTGCCCAATTTTCCACTTTGTCAGGTAGATGCCAGTACAGGAACAGCTTGGCTAGCGGTACGGCTAGTTCTGGAGTGCAGGTCTTTAGCTCTACAGCTGTGATGTTGTTGGGGCCCACAGCCTTTGCTGTATCCAGTGTGCTCTGACATTTTTTGATATCAAGTGGAGTGAATTGAATTGGCTCAGGACTGGCATCTATGAGGGTGGGGAGCTCAGGAGGAGGCCGCGATGGATCCACTTGTCACTTGTACAGGGCCTTGGTGAGACCCGACCTGGAGTACTGTGCACAGTTTTGGTCTCCTTATCTAAGGAAGGATATACTTGCCTTGCAGGCGGTGCAACGAAGGTTCACTAGATTGATTCCTGGGATGAGGGGGCTGTCCTATGAGGAGAGATTGTGTAGAATGGGCCGATACTCTCTGGGGTTTAGAAGAATGAGCGGTGATCTCATTGAAACATACAAGATTCTGAGGGGGATTGACAGGGTCGATGCTGAGAGGTTGTTTCCCCTGGCTGGAGAGTCTAGAACTAGGGGGCACAGTCTCAGGATAAGGGGTCGGCCATTTAAGACTGAGATGAGGAGGAATTTCTTCACTCAGAGGGTGGTGAATCTTTGGAATTCTCTGGCCCCAGAGGGCTGTGGATGCTGAGTCTTTGAGTATATTCAAGGCTGAGACCGATAGATTTTTGGACTCTAGGGGACTCGAGGGATATGGAGATCGGGCGGGAAAGTGGAGCTGAGGTCGATGATCAGCCATGATGTTATTGAATGGCGGAGCAGGCTCGAGGGGCCGAATGGTCAACTCCTGCTCCTATTTCTTATTTCTTATTTTCTGCCTGAAGGTGGTTGCGAAAGATGAGGAGAGAGAAAACACAATACTAAAGCTAGAGCTGACTTTAATCATTTATAAAAATGGACCAAATATAACACTAACCATTTATATATTTTGTTCATGGACGAACAAAATGCCACCAATTAATTCTCCCCTGAGGCTAACGGAACAGACTGCTGCTGATTGGAGACAAAGAGCTCGAGACACTTTCAGAGTGAGACCTGTATGGGAGGGGAGGCGATGCCATGTGACCCAGGCAGCTCCTGGAGGGCACAGAGTTCAAAGGAACGGTGAACCCAAGGTCTCTCCCTCCTCCCGTCTTCCCTCTTCCCCTCCCTCTCCCCATTTTAGATGCTGTCTTATTACAGATGTTAAAATATGAGGGCGTTCACTGTATTTCCCACTCCATGAAAAAACAACAACGTGGGATTTGAAACATCGTTCGGAGTTACATTTCATACTTCATGTACAGATTGCTGACTTTGAGAACTACTTCAGTGTAAAAACCTGTTTCATGTAACAATTAAAAAATTGTATTTACCTACTTGTTGGTCACTGTTTTCATTTCATACTTTCATCTCATCAACTCATGTAAATAGTCGATATTTATCAACACAGATTAATGTGAGGTATTACATTTTGGTAAGAAAAATAGGGAGGTCACATATTACTTGGAAATAACGAATCTAAATGGGGTAGAAGAGCAAAGGGATCTCGGAGTACAAACACAAAAATCACTGAAAGTAGTGACACAGCTTAACAAGGCCATAAAAAACGCAAGCACTGGGGTTTATTTCTGGAGGGATTGAATTGAAAAGTAGTGAAGTTATGCTAAACGTGTATCGAACCTTGGTTGGACCACACTTGGAGTACTGCGTACAATTCTGGACACCATGTCATAAAAAGGAATTCGAGGCACTGGAGAGGGTGCAAAAAAGATGAGTCAAACATTAGAGCTGAAGGACAGGCGAGGGTGTGTGGCCCAAATAAGGGTTCTTTACACAAATGCACGGAGTATAAGGAATAAATTGAATGAACTGCAGGCATGAATTCAAATTGGAGGGTATGACATTGTAGCCATTACTGAGACATGGCTGCAAGACGGTCAGGACTGGGAACTAAATATACCAGGTTATAAGGTCTACAGGGAAGATAGGGAAAATGGCAGAGGGGGAGGAGTAGCCTTAGTGATTAAGGATGAAATCACTTCAATGATAAGAGAGGATTTAAAGAGAGGTAAGCAGGCAATGGAGACTTTATGGGTTGAATTAAGAAATAAAGGATCTAAGACTGTATTGGGAGTTGTGTATAGGCCTCCTATAGCAGCTCTTAAGTGCTACATTGTATAAATGAGATTAGACAAGCATGTAGCAAAGGCAGAGTGGTTTTAATGGGGGATTTTAACTTTCACATAGATTGGGAAAAGCAGACTAGCACCTGTCAGAAAGGTAGTGAATTTCTTGTGTGTCCGGGATAGTTTTCTGCAACAATATGTCCTAGAGGCAACAAGGGGGCATGTCATATTAGATTTAGTGATGAGTAATGAGCCAGATTTAGTTAACAGTCTAACTGTGCATGAACATTTATCCAATAGCAATCATAACATGATCGAGTTCAACGTAGTGTTTGAAAGGGAAAAACGCAAAACAGCTACTAAGATTCTAGATTTAGGTAAGGCTGACCAACGGGATGTCCACAGTAAACTGGGCAAATCTGTTAATGGGTAAAACGACAGAAGATCAGTGGGAGATGTTTAAAAAAGAATTTAATGTGATACAGAACCAGTTTATACCCCTGAGGGGCAAGAGCTCTACTTGTCAATAAAACCCAGCCATGAACCACTAAAGAGGTAAAGGCCAGTATAAAACTATAAAGGAAAAGGTATACAAAAATACAAAAAATAGCACAGGTCCTGGCGAATGGGAAAGATACAAAGAACAGCAAAGGGTCACACAACAGTTAGTAAGAGTTACAAAAAGGGAGTATGAAAAGAAACTTGCAAGAGATATCAAAATCAATGTGAAATTTTTTACAGTTACATTAGGAAAAAGAGGGTGGTCAGGAGCAATGTTGGCCCCTTAACAACAAAGTGGTGATATTGTCAATGACAATGGGGAAATGGCAGACATGTTGAATAATGACTTTGCGTCAGTATTTACAGTAGAGGAAGAGGACACCATGCCGGAAATCCTAAAGAAACTAATATTGAATCGGGGAAAGGGACTCAATAAAACTAACGTAAGTAAAATAACAGTAATGAAGAAAATAATGGCACAAAAGAGTGACAGATCCCCAGGACCAGATGGTTTCCATCCCAGGGGTTTAAAGGAACTAGGAGCACATTGCAGATGCCCTAATTATAATCTTCCAATGTTCTCTAGATTCAGGAACCGTCCTTTCGTTTGGAGAATTGCGCATGTTACTCTGCATTTAAGAATAGCAAGAGAGGGAAACCAGTGAATTATAAACCAGTTAGTCTAATATCTGTTGTCGGGAAATTACTAGGGTCTATAATTAAGGATAGGGTGACAGAACACCTCGACAATTTTCAGCTGATCAGAGGGAGCCAGCATGGATTTGTGGAAGGTACCATTAATTGGAGGGAAACTAAAATAAATCAAGGGAATGCACTTATTGTAATCAATATTAGTAATAACATGGTAATGGAGAAAATAATGGGACCAGGATAGATAAATCACCAGGACCTGATGGTTTCCATCCCAGGGTATTAAAAGAAGTGGGGAAATTGCAGAAGCATTAGCTATAATCATTCAAACTCTTGATTTGGGAACTATGCTGTTAAACTCAAAAATTGCAAATGTCAGTCCATTATTTAAGAAGGGTGGGAGAGAGAAACCAGGTAACCACAGGCCTGTGAATTTAAAATCAATTGTGGGGACGCTACTAGAATCTCTCATTAGGGATAGAGTGACTGAGCACTTGTCCAAAAATGAGCTGATCAGAGAGAGCCAGCATGGCAAGACTTGGGTTGGAAGTTGGTTGGGAGGTAGGAGACAGTGATTGGGGATAAAGGGTTTGTACTCAGATTGGCAGAATGTGACAAGTGGATCTGTTCTGGAGCCGCAACTTTTTCCCATATTTATTAATCAATTGGATCAAGGAATAGAGCTGTATATCCAAGCTTCCAGATGACACTAAAGTCAGAGACACAGTAAGTAGTGTGGGAGCAGGAAGTTGCAAAACTATGACAGATGGACAAGTGTGAGGTCGTCCACTTTGGACCAAAGAAAACTACATTTTCCAAATGGTGAGAAACTAGGAACTGTAGAGGAGCAAAGAGATTTGGGAGTCTAACTCCACAAATCATTTAAAACTAGTCGACAGGTACAAAAAGTAATAAATAAGGCCAATGGAAATGTGGCCTTTATCTTAAGGTGGCTGGATTACAAATAGGAAGAATTGTAATTTTAAAATGTGGCCATTTAGGATGAAAGTCATGAAGTACCTTTTCACACAAGATATTAGAAATCTGGAATTCTCTCCCCAAAGGGCTGTGGATTCTAGGACAAGTGGAGCTTTTAAGGCTGAGATTGATAGATTTTAGTTGGGAAAGACTAACAAGGGACATGGGGCAAAGGTGGGTAAATAGACTTGAGGCACAGATCAGCAGTGATCTAATTGAATGGCATTGGAGGCTCGAGGGGCGGAATGGCCGACTCCTGTTCCTATCTTCCTTTCAATCTGCTTGGTTTCTGACAGGTTTTGTCAGGAGCAATAAAAATTCTTCATTCTTAATTCTGTTGCAGGGATTTCAAAAACATTGGTCATTTTCACGAAGGACTCGTGGCAGAATTCATTAAGGCCTTGGAGCAAGACAATCGATAAGAGTTCCTTTTACATCTATTTTTCCAGCTTACGTGGGTTAGTTGCCTTGTTAAAGAAAGATGAATGAAACTTTTCTGAAAGGTTCTGTTCCCGTTATAGACATCAAACAGTGAGATGTACTTAACTCTTTGTACTAAACTGCTTTGACCTGCCACCAACGACATATTGGATTTAACCCTAGGCATGTGGCAGTGTTGGGATTTTGAATGATTCCCCCCAGGCCCAATCTCCAGAGCCCTGTACATGGTGACCCTGTTTATAAATACTGCCCTCTACTGGCAGTTGCCAGTTTTTGTCTCCCACCCACACTGCTGCATTGTGAGGTGGAGAAACATAGAAACATAGAAGATAGGAGTAGGCCATTCGGCCCCTCGAGCCTGCTCCGCCATTCAATGAGATCATGGCTGATCATCCAAATTCAGTACCCTGTCCCTGCCTTCTCCCCATATCCCTTGATCCCTTTAGCCTCAAGAAATATATCCAACTCTTTCTTGAATATATTTAATGAACTGGCCTCCACCGCCCTCTGTGGCAGAGAATTCCACAGGTTCACCACTCTCTGGGTGAAGAGATTCCTCTTCATTTCAGTCCTAAATGGCTTACCCCTTATCCTTAGACTATGATCCCTGGTTCTGGACTCCCCGGCCATCAGAAACATCCTTTCTGCACCTAATCTGTCCAGACCTGACAGAATTTTATAGGTTTCGATGAGATCCCCTCTCAATCTTCTAAACTCCAGTGAGTATAAGCCCAATTGACACAATCTCTCCTCGTACGTCATTCCTGCCATCCCAGGTATCAGCCTGGTGAATCTTCGCTGCACTCCCTCCATGGCAAGAACGTCCTTCCTCAGGTAAGGTGACCAAAACTGCACACAATACTCAAGGTGCGGTCTCACCAAGGCCCTGTACAACTGTAGCAAGACATCCTTGTTCCTGTACTCGAACCCTCTTGCTACGAAGGCCAATGTACCATTTGCCTTCTTAACCGCCTGCTGCACCTGCATGCTTACCTTCAGCGACTGGTGCACAAGAACACCCAGGTCTCTTTGCACTTCCCCTTCTCCCAATCTATTGCCATTCAAATAATAATCTGCCTTCCTGTTTTTGCCACCAAAGTGGATAACCTCACATTTATCTACATTATAGTGCATTTGCCATGTTTCTGCCCAATCACCCAACCTGTCCAAATCGTACTGGAGTTTCACGACATCCTCCTCACAGCTTACCCTCCCACCCAGCTTTGTGTCGTCTGCAAATTTGGAGATACTACATCCAATTCCCTCGTCCAGATCATTAATATATATTGTGAACAGCTGGGGTCCTAGATGTCGGTGTTCAGGTGAGTGATGGGTGCATGAGTGCAAAGGTAAGTGTGTTTGGTGTGTCTAAAGTGTGTAAAGAAGTTTAAATTACCTGTACTTACCTTTACAGCCTTCCTTCCTCTAGGTTTCAGGAGTCCATCATCTAACCGGCACAGAAAGCAGAATGGCTGCGATCTGTCAAAAGTGACAGCCTGCAGCTTTCTGTGCTGGTGAGATTTCTAACTGAGTCTGTGTAGAAGGACTCAGGTTAGAAGTAAGACTGTCAGTGTTTGACAGCTTCAAACAGCTGTGAAACGCTGATATTCCATCTGTCAAAAGCTCTTGACAGATGAAATTTCAGTCGGTGATGTCACCTGTTGCCGGGTGGCCCTTAATTGGCCCGCTGAGCCCGCTGGGTGGGCTCAACAAGGTCAATCAAGTTAAAATCGCGTGGATTGGCCGCATCTCGATGGAGGAGGGACTACAACCCCGAAAGTTGTAGTCCCGCCTCCTTCTCGACTTCTGAATGAAAATCACCCCCATAGGATCAACTTCCACATGTAAGCTGATGACACCCAATTCTTCTTCTCCACCACCTCTCTTGACTAATGTTCCCTTTAATTTTTTGGGGCTGCGCGGGCCCTTTAAGGGGCTGCGCAGCCCATTCATAATACCACACATGCGTGGTTTTTCCCATTTAAAAGCCGGTGAGCCGGCTGCGCGGGAGCTCCAGAGCGTTGCAGGGCCGCGCAGTTTAACGGGAACATTGCTCTTGACCCCTCCACTGCCTCTCTGTTGTCAGACTGCTTGTCCAATACCCAGTCTTAGATAAGCCTTAATTTCCTCCAGTTAAACATTGGGAACAAAGCCATCATCTTAGGCCCCCAACCAGAACTTCTGTACCCTTGTCACAAATTCCAACCCCCTCCCAGGCCACTGACTCAGGTTGAACTGGACTATTCGCAACATCAGATTCCCGAGCTCAGCTTCTGACCCCATATCCTCTCCATTGCAAAGACCGCCGCTGACCTCCATCTCCACCTCCATCATATACCTGCCTCCTGCCCTAACTCAGCCCACCTGTCACTGAAACCCTATTCCATATCTTTGCCACCTCCAGCCTTAATTGCTCCAATACACTGCTGGCCGGCCTCCCTCAAATCCTGCACTCTTTGTAAACTTCAGCTGCCCATGTCCTATCCTGTATCAAGTCCCGCTCACCCATCACTCTTGTCCTTGTCTACCGACATTGGCTCCCAGTCCTCCAATTTAGAAGCAAAATATGCGGGAAATCTGAAATAAAAACAGAAGATGCTGGAGACACTTAGCAAGTCAGGCAGCATCTGTGGAGAGAGAAACCGAGTTAACGTTTCAGGTCGATGACCCTTCGTCAGAACTGCCTGACCTGCATCTGCTTATTTTGTTCCAGCCTTTTCTGTTTTTACCTCCAATTTAATATTCTCATCCTTGTGTTTAAATCCATTTGTGACTTTCTTCTCCCTCTCTATGTATCCTCCTCCAGCCCTACAGCCGCTTCCCTACCCGAACTCTCTGTTACTCTGACTCTGGCATTTTATTCATCCCCTTCCTCTTTGCCCCACCATTGGAAGCTACGCCTTTACCTGCCTGGGCTCCATGCGCTGAAAACCCACCTCTTTGACCAAGCTTTTGGTCACCCCCCATCCTAATATCTCTTTCTCTGGCGGGAACCATTTTTGTCTGATTAGATCTTTGTGCAGCACCTTGGGATGTTTATCTACATTAAAAGCACTATGTAAATGCAAGCACACACATTAAGAAGAGTACTATTTATTTTAACAATTTCATCGAAAAAAATAAAATAGTCACCAGAATTTTGCCTGTTGTTTTGGTAAAGATACTTATTTTATTATCCTCATGAAGAGGGTCCTTCCCTGGCAGAGCTGCCATTGACGGGAAGTATCCTGTGCTCCTCTGTAGGAAACATCAGAAGCCACAACTTCAGACTAACTTGGGAGCCGCCAGATCCCAAAGATGCATCTATAAACTGTACCAGGCCCATATGGCAGTGGGCAGCTCTCAGGCTGGTTTAACGTTGCACCTCTTCCCCCAGGGTTTTCTTTGTCAGTGAGGTTACCACCCAGCCTAACAAGGAGCGATCTTCAACCTGAGGTCTCCAGGCGTATAATAAAAGCGAGAGAAATTTCTGCTGCAAGGTAGAAAGGCCATTTGACCCATCGCGCCCATTCCTTCCACAGCCCACTTACAATCTGCCCAATCATGGACTGCACCACAGCAGGTTAACCTTCTGCGGAATTAATTCAGCACAATTACTCCCAGATTCATAAAAGTGATCAGGTGAAACTCCAGAATGTTTATCTATCCTCCAATATCAACTCCTCAATCCTGACCTGCTGCCCTCTCAATCAACAATACTCCCCGGTTCCCCAACCCCAGCTCCAACAGCAGAAGATCTATACGTATCTCATGGAGAATTTGCTCATCTCAGTTCACCACCAGACGTTTTTCCAATTCTTTTTTGGAGGACTGATTAACACAGCAGCCTCTGTGTTTTCTGGGAGTCTTTCTGTGGGGCAGAAAGAAAACCACCTGAGGGGGGAAAAATGACCATTGCCTCTGTCTCACATGTATTTGCACAGGCTGTTTTTAATGCCATTCCATATCAACAGCAAGAATAGATGGCAGGAAGGATGCGATTGACAGGACAGTGGGTTGTCTGTACAGGGCAGGATGTGGCATCAGATGCTGACAAAATCCAGCAGCAAGTTTGCCAGCAGTTTACACTGGCACATGGCTGCTATGGGACTGGGGGCTGGCGCTGATTAGTGCCAACTTAGAATATGTAATTCAGGCAATTTATACTGGTAAACCCAGGGTAGATTTCAGTAAGATGGACTCGACTCCATTTACCATTATTAACATACTGTAAATTGCTCTGAGAATACAGTTAAACTCCAGTCTCAGTACCGTAGCCACTACAACAACAACTTGTATTTATATAGCGCCTTTAAAGTAGTAAAACGCCCCAAGGCGCTTCACAGGAGCGTTATAAAACAACATCTGACTAAAGCACCAGAGTTTCCCAGGTTGTTGACCTTTATGGTCTTTTTAGCTTTCAGGATTCCTGAATTAATGTCAATTCATAGAATCATAGAATAATACAGCACAGAAGGAGGCCATTCGGCCCATCGAGTCTGCGCCAAGCAGATTTGCTGACAAGTCAGTGCTGTGGGCTGATAGGTTGAAACGCTCTGAAACTCATTTTATAAGACACCTGGCAGCTATTAGAGAGAAGAGTTTTGACCCGTTTGCCTGGGCTGGATTGAAATCCATTCTGACCTAACGCACTCCCTATACGTTTCCTTTTAAGTGGTGAAGGAATATGGTGGAGGACTTGCAAATTAAAAATTGGCAATTGAAAATAAGAAAGTAAGCAAATTGTTAATGTTTACATTCAGGAACAGTAAAGCAGTGATTAATTGGGTTCCTTTTGTTTGATGTCCGCTGAAGTGATGATGTTGAGAGCTCGCTGATAGGGGTGTAAGGTCAGGGGTTGATCAGGTGCATTTGAAAGGAGACAGGCGACAAAACAGCATCCCTATAAGAATGGACAGTAATGGAATGATACAAAGATACAAAATGATTGCGTGCGACCAGCAGGTGGAAACGGTGGGACCTTGAGGAATGGGGAACACGACGAGAAACAGAGGGAGCAGGAGAAGGGGACAAAAGAGAACAGAAAGGTTACCACACAAGGGGTGGACATTCTAAGACTGGTCAGAAGGTGGAAAAATGGGTGTCCTCAACACACATGGTCTTCAGTCATATGGACTAGGAAGCACCCAGGTTCAGTACCTGGTCTGTGCTGAGTTAACGGATTTCAGCCAGGTTGGTCTCAGTACCACCAGACTGAGGAGAGGAAATACAGCCAGGTTTCCCCCACTTCAATGCTTTCCACTTGTCCCGGCTAGGAAGTGCGCATGTGTGTATGTTGCTCGAAGACAGGATCGAGCTTGTGTGTGTTGTCCCACACAGTAAAATAGCCTGCTGTTACACACTGCCCAGGCTTGTACTCGGGCGATGTAAAGGACAATAGTCAATAAGGTATTCCCTCATGAGCTAACATCTTCAGTAGAGGAGGGGAGAAATTGGGGGTGGAATATGGAAAGAAGAAAAGTAAAAAGAAGCATAAAATTACAAAGCGATATTAACCGATTAAGTGAATGGGCAAAACTGTGGTAAATGGATTTCAATATAGGCAAGTGTAAGGTCCTTTGGCCCTAAAAAGTATAGATTAGAGTACTTTCTAAATGGTGAAAGGCTAGAAGCAGTGGTGGTTAAAGAGACTTGGGGGTCCATGTATGTAGATCATCAACAGGTCATGGACAGGTACAAAAAATACTCAAAAAGGCTGATGGAAGGCTGGGCTTTATATCTCGAGGACTGGAAAACAAGGGGTTAGAGGTCATGCCACAGCTATACAAAGCCCTGGAGCACTATGTTCAGTTCTGGGTGTAAAGTCTGTGGGTTGTACGGTTAATAACGACACAGACTTCAGGAGTAACAAACAAACAGGTCTTTACTATTCGAAGGTCAGGGCGAATCTGCCCCAGCAATCCTGCCACAACACTTATATACTGGTGTGGTCACTATCGGTATTACAGTATACAGAAGCCAACAAATAGTGCCACCCCTAAAGTAGTTCTCTTAAAGGTGAACGGTTACATACAATAGTTTCCTTAAAGGTAGACGGGTACATACACTACAATCCTCCCTTTTTAGCTTTCAACATACTAAGTCCATAGTGAACATACATTCTAACATATATACAGGTTTATGTAAGACAGTTCATAGATTCAGTCTTTCTGGGGGTTTCCGGATTCTGTCCGGATAACGCCGCAGTGGTGTCGTCATTTCAGGCGGGCTAGGAGGTGCTTCTGGCAAGTTCGATTCGGCTTGAAAAGCCGTGTCAGGTTCAGCTGACTCCAGTATCACTAGATCGGAAGTAGGTGTTCTGGGTATCTCAGTCTCAACCTTACCCGGATAAGGTGGTGAAGTCGGTTGCCCATTTGTGGCGGACCCTATGATTTGGTCAACATGGCGCCTTATTATATTGTCTCCAATGTCCACGGTGTACATCAATGGCCCCAACCTTTTCCCAATAGTTCCAGGCTGCCATTTCTCAGTACGGTAGTCCCGGGCCAAAACTCGTTGACCGATCTGGAAAGATCTAGTGACCCTGTCATTCATGCCCTGGAATTGCCGGTTCTCTACGTCTCTTCTGATGTTTGGTTTTAGTAAATCCAGCCGGCATCTTAGGCGTCTATTACAAAACATCATTGCGGGAGTTTGATTTGTGACCGCATGTGTTGCATTTCGGTATGCCAACAAAAAGCTATCCACCTTATGTTGTAGACTTATGTTTTCATTACTCATGGCCTTTACGGCCTTCTTGAAGGTCTGGACAAACCTTTCAGCCAATCCATTGGAGGCGGGATGGTATGGGGCTGACGTGTAATGTTTAACCCCATTGCTCTTTAAGAACTTCTTGAATTCTTCGGACACAAATTGTGGTCCATTATCAGAACAGATCTGTTCCGGCAGGCCATTCCGAGCAAACATAGTCCTTAACACTGTGATGGTTTTTTCCGTCGTGGTGGTGGTCATCTTAATTACTTCCGGCCACTTGGAGTGGGCATCCACCGCTATTAGAAACATCGAGTCCATAAATGGACCAGCAAAGTCGATGTGTACTCTTTGCCAAGGCGATGAGGGCCACTCCCATGGATGCAGAGGAGCCTGGGGTGGCGCGTTCTGAACCCTCTGACATCCTAGGCAGTTCTTCGTGATCTCCTCTATGTCTCCATCAATGCCTGGCCACCACACAAACGCTCTTGCTAGATTCTTCATCTTTACTCCACCCAGATGTCCTTCGTGCAGCTCCTTTAGCACTTTCTTTTGGAGTTTGGGTGGAATCACCACTCTAGATCCACACATCAGGGTTCCTCGACACACTGACAGTTGTTCTTTCCTCTGTGCAAATGCTTGCAGTGTTGGTTCGCTCTGTGCTGGCCATCCCTCCACCGTTACATCATAGACTCGTGAAAGAGTCGGGTCATTCCTTGTCTCATTCTCAATCATTGAGTTTGTTATCGGTAGACACTCCACTATGGATGAGTGGAACAACTCTACTGGGTCCACTATACTCGCTTCTTCTACCATCGGCAATGGCAAGCGGGACAACCCATCAGCATTTCCATGCTGTTTAGACCTTTTGTACTCAATTTCGTATTGGTGTGCCCCAAGTAACACGGACCACCTTTGTAACCTTTGTGCTGTCATGGTGGAAACGGCCTTATTTGGGTTGAATATGGACACCAACGGCTGGTGGTCTGTCAGCAATGTGAACTTTTTACATTGTAGGTAATGGTTGAATTTCTTCACGCCCCACACAAGACTGAGGGCCTCCCTATCTATTTGGGCGTAATTTTGCTCCGCGGGTGTCAATGATCGGGACGCGAAAGCCACTGGCCTTTCCGAGCCATTTGGTAGCCTGTGCGAGAGTACTGCCCCAATTCCGTACGGGGAAGCATCGCAAGCTAGACGAAGGGGTAATGCTGGGTTGAAATGAGCCAACACTTCTTCAGAGGTAATCAACTCCTTGCTTCTGCGAAAAGCCTTTTTGCATTCCTCACTCCACTTCCATGGTGTTTCTTTCCACAACAGGTCATTCAGCGGATGCAGCACCGTGGATAAATTTGGCAGAAACTTGTGATAGTAATTAATCAACCCCAAGAATGATCTTAACTGTGATACGTTTCCTGGAGCGGGGGCCTTCACGACCGCTTCTATCTTTTCAGGTGACTTATGCAGTCCCTCTCGGTCAATGACATGACCGCAGTATGAGATCCGTTTTTGGAAGAACTCACACTTCTTGCGATTAACCCGAAGGCCATACTCCTTCAACCTGGTGAGTACCAGTTTCAAATTCGTGGTGTTCTTCCTCATCTTTTCCCGTGATTAAAATGTCATCTAAGTAGCACTGTGTGCTTGGAATTCCTTGTAACACCTGTTCCATGGCCCTCTGCCAAATTGCTGGCGCCGAAGCTACCCCAAAGACCAGTCTATTGTAGCGATACAAGCCTCTGTGAGTGTTGATGGTGAGGTACTGGCGTGACTCTTCCTCGACCTCCATCTGTAGATATGCTTGAGCCAGATCTATTTTCATGAAATGCTTCCCTCCAGCCAACGAAGCAAAGATATCTTCAATCCGCGGAAGCGGGTATTGTACCGTGTGAAGCACCGGATTCACAGTGATCTTGAAATCTCCGCAGACACGGACCTTCCCCGGTCCCCCTGGCTTATTACTTGGTGAGGACTTCATGACGGGAACAATGGGCGTGGCCCACTCACTCCAGTCCACTTTTGACAGAACCCCTGATCGTTCAAGTTCTTCCAGTTCTGCCTCCACAGCTGGTCGTATTGCGTAAGGTACCGATCTGGCCTTAAAAAACTTTGGGCTTGCATTTTCTGCAATCTTAACCTTTGCTTTAATTCCTTGCAGTGTTCCCAGTCCTTGCTGGAATACCTCCTTAGCTTCGTCCAATATTCTGGACAACCGTTCAGGTTTGACATCCTCTTTTTCGGAATCCACCGTCATGGTGTTTAGTGACTGCCAGTCCAACTTTATTTTTCGGATCCACTCCCGTCCCAGAAGTGGTGGTCCTCCCTCAGGCAATACATACAGGTCCAACCGGTGATGATCTTTATCCTTGTATCTCACCTTGACTTCTATCTTTCCGATGGGGAATACTTTGTGCCCCGTGTATGTCTGTAATACTAGTTCCGTATCCCGTAGTGGAATATGCTTGAAATTTTTTTTATAATCATGCTTATTCATGACCGTCAACGCCGATCCGGTGTCCACTTCCATTTTTACTTGGACCTTTGCAATCTGTAGCGTTATCCAGATAGTTTGTCGGTCAGCTTCATTGCTCATGTTGTGAATTCTCAGACTGTCCAGTCCTTTGCATTTGGAGTGTGAGACCGACTTCTGTTCCCTCAGACTCTTCTTAGTCACCTCTTGTACCTTTCCGTACCATTTTTGTGGTGACTTCTTATTGTTGTACGTTGCTCCTGACCGGCATACCTTAGCTATGTGCCCGATCTTGCCACATTTCCTGCATTCTTGGTTTTTAAACCAGCATTGATTCTGGTCGTGTGTTGTCTTCCCACAACGGTAGCATTTTATTGTGCTCGAAGTAATTTGGTCCACCCCTAGTGCCGCCGCCTTTAGCTGCATTTCCGCCGTTCCTTTCGCTGCGGCTTCGTGCGATGCAGCTATGAGGACAGCCCTGT
This sequence comes from Somniosus microcephalus, assembly GCF_052327205.1. Classification (NCBI taxonomy): domain Eukaryota; kingdom Metazoa; phylum Chordata; class Chondrichthyes; order Squaliformes; family Somniosidae; genus Somniosus; species Somniosus microcephalus. The sequence continues at coordinate 245,874,854 of NC_140995.1, read as the reverse complement.
CCAGTGTGAGGTCATTTTCTTCCAGTAGTCGCTTCTGCGTTCCTTCTTTGGACAATCCGCATACGAACTTGTCACGCAGTGCCTCTGTCAGATTCCCTCCAAACTGGCAGTATTTCGCTATCCTACGCAGTTCGACCAAGTATTCCGCATTGCTTTCGTCTTTCCTCTGCGTTCTTGCGTAGAATTTGAATCGTTCAGCCAGCATCAACGGTGTGGGGTTCAAGTGATCCTTCAGCACTGCTACAATATCATCGAAAGTCTGATCTGCCGGTTTAGCTGGTGAGAGAAGATGCTTCAACAACCCGAATGTTTTCGCACCCATCATGTTAAGTAAGGTTAAAGCTTTTTCATCCTTAGCTATTTTGTTAGCCTTACAATGTATCTCAATACGTTCTACGCACGTGGCCCAGTCTTCTATCTCCGGATTGAACTCGTTGATGTCCGCCCGCTTAGGCATCTTACTTCCCTTGGGTACAACACAAGTATTTCTTTAAGTATTCTTATTTATTTGTTTATTTCTAAGATGGCGGTTTTCCCGTGAAAATGGCGGTTTCCCGCTCTTTCCTTCTCGCCCCGCCCACTTCACTGGCGGTTTCCCGCTTCTGTCGTCTTCTCCGCCTAATGGCGGCTTCCCGCGTTTCTTCCCTGGTGGAAGGGGTACGCTTTCCCCACAGCGGACAGGTTCAGCCGCTGGGCTGGCTTCCGCACAGCTCCCCTTACTCGGCTCTGTCTTTTCCTCCCGCCCGCACGGCTCTACCGGCGCTGGGTACACCCCGTTAACGGAGGACAGTTCAGCCGCTGGACTGGCTCTCGCGCAGTCTCTCTCTCCGTACCCGGCTCTGTCGCTCTCTCTCCCGCACGTTCGGTTCCACCAGCTCTGGGTACCCCGTTGGTGGAGAACAGCTCAGCCGCTGGACTGGCTCTCGCGCAGTCTCTCTCCCCTTGCTCGGCTCTGTCGCTCTCTCTCCCACCCGCACGGTTCCTGTTCGCCTCCCAGCCCTCTCGCAGACCGGTGTTTCCCTCCCCGGCTGTGGCTGGGTTTCTCTTCCCGCGCCTACTCCCAGTCTCAGCGCTTCGTGGCTGCGGTCGCTGCCCGGCTTTTCCCGCCGATCGAGGTCCGACTGTCTCACAACGCCGTTGGACCCGACTTTCTGACCGGCTCCGTTCCCCCTCGACCGTGGTCGAGTGCTCTGCCCTTATCCTCCGGATATTCTCTACACCTTCCCCTACTCACAGTCTCCGCGGCCGCCTTGTTCCCTGCTGATCGGCTCACTCTGTACCGTGGTAGAAGGGTAGTCAGTGCCTGTTGCTGACGGAAGCTTTTGTTGCTAAAGTCTTCCTCCTTTCTCCTGCTGCAGCCTCGTGTTTTCTTCCAGCAGCACGACGAGGGCGGTTGCCTCTCTTCGACGCTCTTCTTGCTTTGGTAATCTTGCCGCAGGGTACGATCGGACTCGTCGCCACTGTAAAGTCTGTGGGTTGTGCAGTTAATAAATACACAGACTTCAGAAGTAACAAACAAACAGGTCTTCACTATTCGAAGGTCAGGGCAAATCTGCCCCAGCAATCCTGCTACAACACTTATATACTGGTGTGGTCACTATCGGTATTACAGTATACAGAAGCCAACAAGTAGTGCCACCCCTAAAGTAGTTCTCTTAAAGGTGAACGGTTACATACAATAGTTTCCTTAAAGGTAGACGGGTACATACACTACACTGGGTACCACACTTTAGGAAGGATATATTGGCCTTGGAGGGAGTGCAGTGTAGATTTACCAGAATGATACCTGGACTCCAAGGGCTTATGTTACAAGGAGAGATTACACAAATTAGGGTTGTATTTCCTAGAAATTAGAAGATTAAACAACAATTTGATCATAGTTTTCAAGATATTAAGAGGCACTGATCGGGTAGATTGAGATAAACTATTTCCACTGGTTGGGGAATCTAGGACTAGGGGCTTTAGCCTAAAAATTAGAACAAGATCTTTCAGGAGTGAAGTTAGGAAACACTTCTACACACAAAGAATGGTAGCAGTTTGGAACTCTCCTCCACAAATGACAGTTGATGCTGGGTCAATTATTCATTTAAAATCTGAGATTGATAGAGTTCTGATAACCAGGGTATTAAGGGATATGGGGCAAAGGCGGGTATGAAGAGCTAGGTCACAGGTCAGCCATGATCTCATTGAATGGAGGAACAGGTTCAAGGGGCTGAATGGCCTACTCCTGTTCCTATGTTCCTAGAAGAGAAAGAGAGAACAGGAAGAAACCTGCTGATAGAAAAGAGGTCAGGCGATCTGAGTCAGGAAGAACCTGTCAAAGGAACAGAAAAAAAAGAATTACAGCCGGCCTGTGGAAGATGAGGAAAGAATATTTCCAGCAAAAGTGCAAACTGAGGTGTCCTCAGCCACTGTCTTAAACATCCACTCCCTCTACCTCCAGCACACTGTGGCTGCAGTGTGCAACCATCTACAGGATGCACTGCAGAAAGTCGCCAAGGCTTCTTCGACAGCACCTCCCAAACCTGTGACCTCCACCACCTAGAAGGACATGGGCAGCAGGTGCATGGGAACACCACCACCTCCAGGAAAGACTGGCATTTATTGCCCATCCCTAGTTGCCTTTGAAAGGGTGGTGGTGAGCCTTCTTCTTGAACCGTTGCAGTCCGTGTGGTGAAAGTTCTCCCACAGTGCTGTTAGGTAGAGAGTTCCAGGAATTTAACCGAGTAATGATGAAGGAACAATGACATATGTGCAAGTCAGGATGGTGTGTGACTTGGAAGGGAACTTGAAGGTGTTGGCATTCCCATGCGCCTGCTGCCCTTGTCCTTCTCGGTGGTAGAGGTCGTGTGTTTGGGAGGTGCTGTTGAAGAAGCCTTGGCGAGTTGCTGTAGTGCATCCTGTAGATGGTACACACTGCAACCATGGTACGCCATTAGTGGAAGGAGTGAATGTTTAAGGTGGTGGATGAGGTGCCAATGAAGCGGGATGCTTTGTCCTCAATAGTGTCGAGCTTCTTGAGTGTTGTTGGAGCTGCACTCATCCAGGTAAGTGGAGAGTATTCCATCACACTCCTAATTTGTGCCTTGTAGATGGTGGAAAGGTTTTGGGGAGACAGGTGGTGAGTCACTCGCCACAGAATATCCAACCTCTGACCTGCTCTTGTAGTCACAGTATTTATGTGTCTGGTCCAGTTAAATTTCTGGTCAATGGTGACCCCCAGGATGTTGATGGTGGGGGATTCGACGATGGTAAAGCTGTTGAAAGTCAAGGGGCGGTGGTTAGACTCTCGCTTATTGGAGACAGTCATTGCCTGGCACTTGTGTGGCGTGAATGTTACCTGCCACTTATCAGCCCAAGCCTGAATGTTGTCCAGGTCTTGCTGCATGCGGGCACAGACTGTTTCAGTATCTGAGTAGTTGGAGCTGAACATTGTGCAATCATCAGCGAACATCCCCACTTCTGACCTTATGATGGAGCGAAGGTCATTGATGAAGTAACTGAAGATGTTTGGGCTTAGGACACTGCTCTGAGGAACACCTGCAGTGATGTCCTGGGGCTGAGATGATTGGCCTCCAACAACCACAGCCATCTTCCTTTGTGCTAGGTACGACTCCAGCCAGTGGAGACTTCCCCCCCCACCCTCCCCCCCCACAGTTCCCATTTCCTTCAATTTTACTCCGGCTTCTTGATGCCACACTCGGTCAAATGCTGCCTTGATGTCAAGGGCAGTCAACTCACTTCTGGAATTCAGCTCTTTTGTCCATGTTTGGACCAAGGCTGTAATGAGGTCTGAAGCCGAGTGGTCCTGGCAGAACACAAACTAAGCATCGGTGAGCAGGTTATTGGTGAGTAAGTGCCGTTTGATAGCACTGTCGATGACATCTTCTATCACTTTGCTGATGATTGAGCGTAGACTGATGGGGCAGTAATTGGCCGGATTGGATTTGTCCTGCATTTTGTGGACAGGACATACCTGGGCAATTTTCCACTTTGTTGAATAGATGCCAGTGCTGTAGCTGTACTGGAAGAGCTTGGCTAGAGGCATGGTTTGTTCTGGAGCACAAGTCTTCAGCATGACAGCTGGGATGTTGTTGGGGCCCATAGCATTTGTTGTATCTAATGTGCTCAGCAGCTTCTTGATATCACATGGAGTGAATTGAATTGGCTGAAGACTGGCTTCTGTGATGGTGGGGACTTCAGGGGGAGGCTGATATGGATCATCCACTCGGCACTTCTGGCTGAAGATGGTTGCAAATGCTTCTGCCTTGTCTTTTGAACTCACATGCTGGGCTCCACCATCATTGAGGATGGAGATGTTCATGGAGCCTCCTCCTCCCGTTAGTTGTTTAATGGTCCACCACCATTCATGACTGGATGTGGTAGGACTGCAGAGCTTTGATCTGATCCATTGGTTGTGGGATCACTTCGCCCTGTCTATAGTATGCTGCTTCTACTTTTTAGCATGCATGTATCCTGTGTTGCAGCTTCACCAGGTTGGCACCTCATTTTTAGGTACACCTGGTGCTGCTCCTGGCATGCTCTTCTACATTCCTCATTGAACCAGGGTTGGTCCCCTGGCTTGATGGTAATGGTAGAGTGAGGGATATGCCGGGCATGAGGTCACAGATTGTGGTGGAATACAATTCTGCTGCTGCTGATGGCCCACAGCACCTTCATGGATGCTCAGTTTGAGCAGCTAGATCTGTTCTGAATCTATCCCATTTAGCACGGTGGTTGTGCCACACAACACGATGGAGGGTGTCCTCAGTGTGAAGACGGGACTTTGTCTCCACAAGGACTGTGCAGTGGTCACTCCATGGACAGATACATCTGCGACAGGTAGACTGCTGAGGATTAGTCAAGTAGGTTTTCCCCTCATGTTGGTTCTCTCACCACCTGTCGCAGGCCTAGTCTGGCAGCTATGTCCTTCAGGAATCGGCCAACTCGGTCAGTAGTGGTGTTACCGAGCCACTCTTGGTGATGGACGTTGAAGTCCTCCACCCAGAGTACATTCTGTGCCCTTCCTACCCTCAGTGCTTCTTCCAAGTGGTGTTCAACATGGAGGAGTACTGATTCATCAGCTGAGGGAGGGCGGTAGGTGGTAATCAGCAGGAGGTTTCCTTGTCCATGTTTGACCTCATGCCATGAGACTTCATGGGGTCCAGAGTCAATGTTGAGAACTCCCAGGGCCACTCCCCACCGTGTCAGCACCTCTATTGAGTCTGTCCTACTGGTGGGACAGGACATACCCAGGGATGGAGATGGAAGAGTCTGGAAGGTATGATTCTGTGAGTATGACTATGTCAGGCTGTTTCTTGACTAGTCTGTGGGACAGCTCTCCCAATTTTGACACAAGTCCCCAGATGTTAGTGAGGAGGACTTTGCCGAGTCGACTCGGCTGGGTGCGCCTTTGTCGTGTCCGGTGCCTAGGTCGATGCCAGGTGGTCCGTCCGGTTTTATTATTAATATACTTCTTTGTCGGGGTTTGGTATAACTGAATGGCTTGCTAGGTCATGTCAGAGGGCAGTTAAGAGTCAACCACATTGCTCTGGGTCTGGAGTCACTTATAGGCCAGACCGGGTAAGGACGGCAGATTTCCTTCCCTAAAGGGCATTAGTGAACCAGATGGGTTTTTATGACAATCCGGTAGTTTCATGGTCACCATTACTGATACCAGCTTTTTATTCCAGATTTATTGAATTAACTGAATTTAAATTCCCCAGTTGCCGTGGTGGGATTTGAACTCATGTTTCCGGATCATTAGTCCAGGCCTCGGGATTACTAGTCCAGCAACATAAAAAGGAAAGACTTGCATTTCTATAGCGCCTTTCACGACCCCAGGATGTCCCAAAGTGCTTTACAGCCAATGTGGGAAACGAGGCAGCCAATTGCGCACAGCAAGCTCCCACAAACAGCAATGTGAGAATGACCAGCTAACCGCTATGCTACCGTACCCCTATTGTAGCTGTGTACTATATATACACACACACACATTAAAAACTAACTCACATTGGCATCTTCAGCATTTGAGGTTTAGTTGCAACAGCCAGCTCTTCTCTGAAGCTCACAAGCATTTCTATAAATCGGATTATTGCAGAGCTAACAGGACCAGCAGTGTTTATATCCGAGGCCTTTGAACCGCTCTACATTGGCCATTATACAGTAACAGCTGGAAGAAACACCGCATGTCCTTCAAAGTCATTAAACGAACAGATTTTAATGTCTGCAGTGCATTCTGCATGAAATGTTGTACTTTTTAGATTTGTTCAAACGCACTTTAGCGCATACATCACATCAATGAGATTTTCTCGGAGAACAACTTTCAGCGACATCAGAGACCCGGGAGCCCCCCCATCCCTGTCCCCCTGCAGATTATTGATTCTACAATTTACTCACCTTTCTTACCGATAAACTATTTTTCCTTTTCTCTCACAGCAACCTGCAGCACAGCAGTAAAAACAGAGGTTGCTACTTGCCTGCGAAGCCTGTGACGGGTAAAGGCAGGAGAGGACCAGGTACAGAAAAAGGCTGTACTGAATCCCAGGAACCATATCGCCTCTGCTCCTTTACTCTTAGGGAATGCCTTCAAGATCTGCACGTGTGTGGGTTTTTTCTCCCCCCTACACCGGGAAAACTCCTAGTTTTCACTGGCAGGTGCATTCACATTGGGCTCATTGTGGAGTCAGTCGGTTTCACTCCCTGGACAGGATGACAGCAAGTGGGAGTTCAGCAAAGTCTTTCAAGGGAGCTTCTTTTCCAGACTCGACTGAATTCACATACTCAGGTTTGTTCCCTTGCTGCGGGACGGGAGGTGATCTCCACTGGACTGTGTGCTCAGGGTGAAGGATTGCTTTGGTCTCAGGTTCCTGTCAGAATGATATTGTCCCGCCCCTTTAAGGAGCTGGAGGGCTGGTGGAATTGAGACAAAAAAAATTGCTTCAACTTTGCAGCTATTATTATCTTAAGGTAGCAAATCGCGCTTTAAACAATTACCTTCCTTGATGATACACGTTAGTGACAAGGGCTACATCATAACAACAACATAATAAGTATGTTGTCAAATAAGGACTGATTTACAATTGGTTTATATGCGCACACATACATGTAAATGTGAAAACAGAATATTGTAAGGGTTCTATGTACACTGTGGATTTATACATCGAACGATTTATGTTGCTTTCAGATTTCAAAATTGAGCCCCACAGACTGAGAATGTTAACAATAAAAGTTTACATCAACTGCATTCGTGCTTTTAAAACACTATCAAAATGGTCAGTGATAAGGTATCTTTTTAGCGTCAACAGGGATTAGAAAAATATTTTGATGTGAATCCTGTCAAATGGCATAATTTCCCTGCTTAGCTTTTAAATTCCAATTACTATGCACTTATAATAAAAAATAAAATGATGTAGCAAAATATATGTAATGATACAGCACCTTATCACATGCAAAGCGTTTGACGACCAATGCGACACTTTTCAAGTGGAGTTTCACACACATCAAATGAGATGAAATGAACCTGTAAGCTGCTTTTGGTGTCTTTGGTCGAGGGGAAAAGGTTAGGACAGTGGGAGAATTCCCGGCTCTTTTCAAGTAAGGATTAGGGGATGGGTGGGGTGCTGGGCGGGTGGTTTCGTCTGTTTCCGACTACTGCCCTGTTACAAAGCCTTAAATGTAGCCTGTGGAAAATATCAGGGCATCAGAGAGAATTTCTACCAAAAATTCTCACAAATATGCCCTGAATTCAGAAATCTGACTGACAACCAAAAACTCCCATTCCTACTGGGGGAGGAGAGAAGCTGTGTAACACTGGCGGCACACTATGTTACAGCTTGCCATGAACAGAGGGACAACCAGTAAACTAAGACAAGAGTATATATAAACAAGACGAATGTATATTTATAAACTCAGGGATATACCTGTTTATACACTGTATGAATGGAACCGCGTTTATGTGTTCAACCATAAATGTATTTTGATGCTTTGGCAACATAAGATGTACCTTATCATGCCAATAAAGCGAATTGTATTGTATTGTATTGTGTGCGTGTTTTTAAGTACCTATTGGGCATATGGATACATAATGAAATCACATTTCCCCTTCGTTTGAAACCGTTCTGCCAGGACTCCTGAATCAACATTGCAAGATGCGTGTGATTCAATTGTCCCTCGTGTCCATGAACATATCACCTGTATTGTATTGATTAAAGCAGTGATATTACATTACTGTCTATCAGCTTTCTACTGTGAGTATCTGCTCTCTGTATCCAGCAAAGAAAAAACCTTTCTGGGCTGTTTGATATGAAACGAATTCATCAGAAGGAGAGGAATGCGGCTGCTGTTAGTTTAACAGCCCAGAAAGGGCTGGATATTGAGAGAGCAAATACTCACAATAGAAAGCTGATAGGCAGTAATCTAATATCACTGTGTGGCGTACCGATCACAGAACGGACACAATCCGCTTTCCGGTCCGTAGACTATAAATGAGGCGTCATGCCTTTAAGAAGGATCGCACCTTTAAGAAACTCGATCTGCAACATAGTTAAGCCCAGAGCGGGGGAGAGGCAGTCGAAGCTGTGCACTGATGAAAGGCAGTTGTACTTTGTGTAGTCTCTGACTCCATTTTGTGTTCAGTATGCAGCCTCAACAATTAAACCTTTTATGTTGAACCTCTCCGAGTTCAGTATTTTTTGCTAGGAGTACGTAGACTCCTACAACTGCTTTAATTAATACAATACAGATGATATTTTCATTTTCCAGGAATGCACACTTGAATTGACACCCATCTATGATATATATCACTGTTACAGTGAGGGGTGTGGGGTATATCACTGTTACAGTGAGGGGTGTGGGGTATATCACTGTTACAGTGAGGGTTGTGGTGTATATCGGAGTTGCAGTGAGGGGTGTGGGGTGTATCACTGTTACAGTGAGGGGTGTGGTGTATATCGGAGTTGCAGTGAGGGGTGTGGGGTGTATCACTGTTACAGTGAGGGGTGTGGGGTATATCACTGTTACAGTGAGGGGTGTGGGTTATATCACTGTTACAGTGAGGGGTGTGGGGTATATCACTGTTACAGTGAGGGGTGTGGTGTATATCGAAGTTACAGTGAGGGCTGTGGGTTATATCACTGTTACAGTGAGGGGTGTGGGGTGTATCACTGTTACAGTGAGGGGTGTGGGGTATATCACTGTTACAGTGAGGGGTGTGGTGTATATCGGAGTTACAGTGAGGAGTGTGGGGTATATCACTGTTACAGTGAGAGCTGTGGGTCATATCACTGTTACGGTGTGGGGTGTGTGTTATATCACTGTTACAGTGAGGGTTGTGGGGTATATCTCTGTTACTGCGCAGTGTGTGGGATATATCGGAGTTACAATGAGGAGTGTGGGGTATATCACTGTTACAGTGAGGGCTGTGGGTTATATCACTGTTACGGTGTGGGGTGTGGGTTATATCACTGTTACAGTGAGGGCTGTGGGGTATATCTCTGTTACTGTGCAGCGTGTGGGATATATCGGAGTTACAATGAGGAGTGTGGGGTATATCACTGTTACAGTGAGGGCTGTGGGTTATATCTCTGTTACTGTGCAGCGTGTGGGATATATTGGAGTTACAATGAGGAGTGTGGGGTATATCTCTGTTATAGTGAGGGATGTGGGGTATATTGCTGTTATGGTGCGAGGTGTGGTTATATGTTCGAGGCCGGGACCCAGGAGCGAGGACAAGCCCAGCAGCGAGGTCAAGGCCCAGGAGTGGCGCAGCGTTGACCAGCAGCGGGGTCGGGGCCCAGGGAAGGTGCAGCATGGGCCAAAGGCAAGGTCGGGAGGACCACAATGCATCGTACGAAACCCAGGGAGAGAGGACCTGCGAGAAGGAGGGAGGAGGACAGTAGGAGTATGTGTGTGTGAGTGTGCTAGGCCATTGTAGCAGAGCCTGGTCTCCAATCGTCTTGGATCCCCTTGCCATTGGACCAAGACCTTGCTCTGTCAAGCCCGTGTGGTAGCTGGTGTGCAATGGCCACCCCACGTTAAAAGAATTCACGCACAGCCATCTTCCACCCTTCAAAATGAAGTTCGAGACCTGGAACGTCATGGACAACCCCAACAGTGACAGACCGGAACGCCGTACTGCTATCGTTGCCCAGGAGCTCAGACGTTTCAACCACCGTCTGCCCCACCTGTGACAGACTGTAAGTCTCGCATTGGACTCATCAGTCACCTGTGAACTCATTTTTAATGTGGAAGCAAATCATCCTCGGTTCCGAGGGACTGCCTAAGAAGAAGATGTTAAAAAGCATACATTTATATGTGATTTCTGTTTGTAAAACCTTACTTCCTATTGTGACATTTTTGTCATACTTTAATGTCAACTTGTCCCCATTATAATTACTATGCCCACATTTGCCTATGTAAACATGTCACACTGTAATGACACCCTCCTGACAATGGTGGTGCTGTAGAGTCTCAGTTTTCCCGCTCCCTGCTCCTCAGCCAAACTCCTATGTCCCAGGCAACTGTACTTCACTCCTTCCCAAACTACCACTGCTTTTGCTGTTTAAAAATCAAAATATTAGATACAATTAAGAACAGAATGCATGACTTTAAAACGAGGATGATGTCTGCACACTGTGGTCCAGTTATCACCTGCTCTCTAACCTCACTTCACTTGAAGACTACGCTTAACCTTGACCCCCCATGTGCAATGCCACCGGCGGTCGGCTAGTATAATAGCTGAAAAAATGCCACGGGTTTTTTCATATCCTCCATTTATATCGCACCTTATCACGCCTCTCAGAAATACCTCAACACTTCACAAACAATGGATTACTTTGGCAGGAAGATCCCAAAAACAAGAGTGAGATGAATGACCAGTGAATCAGGTTGTGGCGGTGTTGGTTGAGGGAGGAATACTGGCCAGGTCACCGGAATAGCTCCCTTCTTCTGTTACAATACGGGAGCTTTTAACATTCACACAAAAGGCAGGATGGACATCTCTTTTAATGCCTATCCGGAGGGCAGGGAGATCACTTCAGGAGTGGATCACCATTCAGAACAGCGGCGAAACTGGATGGAGGAAATCCAGCCCCACAATCTTTTTTTTGCTAAAAGGTTCCCCTAAAATGCTTTGTAAAACTGATGACCCTAGTGCTGTACGTATGTGGATTGAGACGATGGTGGTGGGGCTACCTCATTGTCCACATAAAGCAGGACCCAGCTAAGGTCCAGATTGATAGAAGTTAGGCTACCCATTAATGGCTCATCGTGAGTCCCAGTGGATGGAGTGACTGTCCAGACACTGAGAGAAGGTGGGTGATCCAGGGCTAATTGGACACAAAGGGGAGGGTTAGTTTGAAGGCTGGGTTGCAGACGAGCCAAATGTGATAGCTAGCAGTGCCCTCCGCTGGTTGTTATCTGGAAGGACTCCACAATAAATAATCGACTTCAGAAACACAGCTGGTGAGCGTCCTCTGCCGGACAAGAGGAAGAAGTGGCGACAAGGTTCTGGCTTAAAGGGGCAGGCATGTACAGAAGCCTGACATCGGTAGTGGGGAAAATGCTAGAGTCCATTATAAAAGATGTAATAGCAGAGCACTTGGAAAGCAGTGACAGGATTGGACAAAGTCAACATGGATTTACAAAAGGTAAATCGTGCTTGACTAATCTGCTGGAATTTTTTGAGGATGTAACTGGTAAAATAGATAAGGGAGAACCAGTTGATGTGGTGTATTTGGACTTTCAGAAGGCTTTCAATAAGGTCCCGCATAAGAGATTAGCATGTAAAATTAAGGCACATGGGATTGGGGGCAAGGTATTGACTTGGATAGACAACTGGTTGGCAGATAGAAAGCAAAGAGTTGGAATAAACTGGTCGTTTTCCGAGTGGCAGGCAGTGACTAGTGGGGTACCGCAAGGATCGGTCCTAGGACCCCAGCTGTTCACAATATATATTAATGACCTGGACGAGGGAATTGGATGTAGTATCTCCAAATTTGCGGACGACACAAAGCTGGGTGGGAGGGTATGCTGTGAGGAGGATGTTGTGAAACTCCAATACGATTTGGACAAGTTGGGTGATTGGGCAGGAACATGGCAAATGCATTATAATGTGGATAAATGTGAGGTTATCCACTTTGGTGGCAAAAACAGGAAGGCAGATTATTATTTGAATGGCAATAGGTTGGGAGAAGGGGAAGTGCAAAGAGACCTGGGTGTTCTTGTGCACCAGTCGCTGAAGGTAAGCATGCAGGTGCAGCAGGCGGTTAAGAAGGCAAATGGTATGTTGGCCTTCGTAGCAAGAGGGTTCGAGTACAGGAACAAGGGTGTCTTGCTGCAGTTGTACAGGGCCTTGGTGAGACCGCACCTTGAGTATTGTGTGCAGTTTTGGTCGCCTTATCTGAGGAAGGATGTTCTTGCCATGGAAGGAGTGCAGCGAAGATTCACCAGGCTGATACCTGGGATGGCAGGAATGACGTACGAGGAGAGATTGGGTCGATTGGGCTTGTACTCACTGGAGTTTAGAAGATTGCGAGGGGATCTCATTGAAACCTATAAAATTCTGTCAGGCCTGGACAGACTAGATGCAGGAAGGATGTTCCTGATGGCCGGGGAGTCCAGAACTAGGGGTCATAGTCTAAGGATAAGGGGTAAGCCATTTAGGACTGAGATGAGGAGGAATTTCTTCACCCAGAGAGTGGTGAACCTGTGGAATTCTCTACCACAGAAAGCAGTGGAGGCCAATTCATTAAATATATTCAAGAAGGAGTTGGATATATTTCTTAAGGCTAACGGGATCAAGGGATATGGGGAGAAGGCAGGGACAGGGTACTGAATTTGGATGATCAGCCATGATCTCATTGAATAGCGGAGCAGGCTCGAAGGGCCGAATGGCCTACTCCTGCTCCTATCTTCTATGTCTATGTTTCTATGACAGATTCAAAACTGTTCTGTGGTGAGATCCTACACTGTTTCTTTTGTGAACAGCCAAGCTAATGGGAATCAGCAACATATTTCAAAAATCAACAGAGGTGTTTAGAGAGAGGGTCGATTGGTTCCCCGGTGATTGTAGCTCCAGATTGTACTGATGTGTTTGTCGAGCTGAAATTCTTCAGGTTGGAGGTTTCTCCAGCCCTAGAAATGGACGGCCTAATGAATGATACACAGAAGAATGGAGAGAGAATGGAGGAACTGAAGAAAAGGTTAGTGCTGGAATCAGGATTGCAGAGATCGAGAGCTCAGTTGCTCATCAACCTGAAACATTGGCCCACGATCTTTACTGGGGTGAGATTTCAAAGCAGGAGAGAGGAGTTCTGGTCGGGAGTGGGTTTTTTCAACATCATCCCCACCCGGAAGCCAGCCTGATTGACAGTGGGGTGGGGGGGGGGGGGGGGGGGAGGCTGCTGAAAAGGCCGCAGCCCAGGAACAGGGATAGAGATCGCAAGGGTGGGGGGAGGGGGATACAGTGTGGCTTCGAGGGTCAGGGTGTTGGCGAGAGATTGGGGCAGAGATGAGGACATCGGGAAGGTCGGTGATCACCGGGGGATCAGTGATGGTGGTGGGGGGGGAGGTCCGATCATGGGGGGATCTGATTGTGGGGGGGGTCCGATTACATGGGGGCTCTGATCCCGGGGAATGAAGCAGGTTAGCTTGGGGGCCGGGGGGGAAGCACACTTGCTGCTCCTGGCCCACAAGCTGGAAAGGCCCTTCCAGCCTGTTCCTGTTCCATGCACCAGTCCTCCCTTTAGCACCCGGGGAAACCCGGCCAGCCAGCGTTAAAGCTGGACAAGAGAGAAAATCTCAGGCACACATCCTCATTCAAATATTTAAATCAGCAACCTGCCTCCTGGGAGCGGGTTGGTTGCCTGTCCCCCATCCCACCACCGCTAACACTGGAAGTGGGCTGGCCCGAGGCGGGTTTGACAATTTTTTAATTTTCACATCCCACCCGAAACCCACCCGTTTTGCGGGGTTAGAATTACCCCCAAAGATGCTGCCTGACCTGCTGAGTGTTTCCAGCATTTTCTGTTTTTATTTCTGATTTCCAGCATCCACAGTATTTGGCTTTTGACTCACTTGCTTACTTGATGTAGCACGGGAATACACAGCTAATGGACTGCCAACACCTGACAATTTATATGCAAGATCCTTGATCAGAACCAAGTAAAATTGGTTCCACATCCCCAATGGCCCAGTGAGGCTATGCTGACTGGGACTGGCCCAGGCCTGATCTCCGACTGTGCAGAGTTAGCTGGCGTCCAACTGGACAGCGGTAACAGGGCTACAGTACCTCTGGGATCAGAAATGGGAAATCAGCCAGGGTTCCCCACTGCTGATTGCTATCCGGCAAACTCTGCTGGAAGCGGATCTGTGTAGATGTTATGAAAGCAGATGATTGGCTGATGCCCCTTGTGGTCAAATAGCCTACCAACACTAACTGTCAAAGCTCACACACGATTAATGGGTCAGGTACCAGGGAGGGACCAGCATTCAAAGAACTAAAGCCAATGCCTTTAAGAGGAGCGGGAAGAAAAAGAAAATTGTTCTAATTTTTATCCAGTAAAAATGAATGCACCAGAGGACTGACGGTTCCACACGGCTAATGCAACTTATATCTTTAAGAAACAAATTGTCTACTATTTAGCAGTTTTGATTTAATGAAATCTTTACCTTTTTTTAATAAATTGATGGTGTCCTGTATTTATTCTTTATCCTTCACACGGCCTTGTGTGGATGAAACTGGTATTGTCCCCCTCTCCCTCAAATCTGCCGTCATCACCCCTCTCCTCAAAAAAACAACCCTTGGCCCCTCCGTCCTTGTAAACTACCGCCCCATCTTCAACCTCCCTTTCCTCTCCGAAATCCTGGAACATGTTGTCGCCTCGCAAATCCATGCCCATCTTTCCCGCAACTCCATGTTTGAATCCCTCCAATCAGCTTTCCGCCCTTGCCACAGTACCAAACCGGCTCTCATCAAAGTCACAAATGACATTCTTTGTGACTGTGACAAAGGTGTAAACTATCCCTCCTTGTCCTTCTTGTCCTGTCTGCAGTCTTTGACATGGTTGACCACTCCATCCTTCTCCAACGCCTCTCCACCGTCATCCAGCTGGGTGGGACTGCACTCGCCTGGTTCCTTTCAGAAAAGTGGCAGATGGAATTTAATACAGAGAAGTGTGAGGTGATGCATTTTGGCAGAAGGAACAGGGAGAGGCAATATACACTTAATGGCACCGTTTTAAAGAGTGTGCAGGGACAGAGGGACCTGGGAGTTAATGTGCATAGGTCCCTGAAGGTGGCAGGACATATTGAGAGATTGGTTAACAAAGCATATGCGATCTTGGGCTTCATATATAGAGGTATTGAGTACAAAAGTAGAGAAGTTATGCTAAATCTTTATAAAGCGCTGGTTAGGCCACTGTTAAATCTGTGAGTTCAAGTAATTAATACTGAGACTTAATCAGTAACAATAAAACAGGTCTTTACTGGTTGGAGGTAGGGACTATACGTAGGTCTTTACTTCATGCCCACAGGCGGGAACTGAGGGGAGATCAGTACCCACAGTACTATTGATACCCCTATGGCCAGGAGTGGTACTGCGTATCACTACGCCCAACAAGTAGTGCAGTCCTGTCCATAGGTTCAAAGTAGCACACATATTACATACACAACATTCCTCCCTTCCTAGCTTTACAGTCATCTCCCCATTTAACATAACGTAATAACATATATACATATATAACTTCAGGTTTACATAACAGAATAACATAGATACATAGATAACTTCATGTCAAAACAGATCACAGATTCAGTCTCTGCGGAAAACAGTTCACAGATTCAATCTCTGTGGTGGAGTCGGTTCACGTTGCTGGAGTGACTCATTCAATAGTCCTTCCATGGATTTAACAGTTTGAACTTCCGAACTGAATTGGCTCCGTTCGGAGGGACCACGTGTGTGATCTGGTAGAGGTGATAATGGTTCAGATGGGTCATCTTCTGTTTTTACTTTTCCTTTTCTGCTTCTTGGAGACTCTCTGGCCTCCATTGTCAGCTGCCACAGCTGCCAGCTGCATGCGCAGTTCCTCCTTCTCTTCCTCCTGTTTCCGTCGTGGAGCCAGCTTCTCCCGATGTTCCGTAGACTTTTGGTGCTCCTCCATGATTTCTGCACTTTGGGAGTCGAAGTTACAAGCTGGGCAGGACAGGACATCGTAATATTCGGTGTCGTCCACCAGGTCATAGTAATATTCGGTGTCGTCCTGAGCTAGACCAGTGAGAGGGTCGTCTATTTCCTCCATACCCAGCTGGACGTTAGCCAGCTCTTGTTCCAAATCCAGACATCTTTCCTGAAGAGACTTCTTCATGTGTACCTCTGCATCCAGCTTTTTCTGGGCTTTCAGCAAGTCGTTTACTAGTGACCTCATTTGTGATTTTAATACTTCAACTTCCTTTGGAGATTGATTGATCTGACTATGCAATCCCTCTACCGGAGCAGCTGTTTCAGCGGTCTGTTGTTCTACGTTGACGTGAGTCAGCGTACTTTTGGCATCCAAGGGCTGCTCTGTTGCAGTCATCTCAGTCTGTGTTGCCACCTCAGCTCTTCCAATAACCTTTGAGAGCTCCGAACCCCTTTCGTTTGAATATTGAAGTTCGTGTTCAAGTTTTTCCCATTTCAGAGTCCTGTCCTTCAGCATATGCAGGAGTTGGCTGACCGTTAACTCCTCTGACATCAGACGTTTTGTGTGCTCCTGTTCCATTTTCTCCATCAGCTGCTTCTGTTGTCTTTCCAGATTCTCCAACTCTATATCAAAGAACTCTTTCGTTGCATTCAACTCTTGCTCACAACGGCGAAGCATTTGTTCTAATTGCTGTTGTAGTTTGAAATGGAGTTGAGTTCGAGCCCGGTGTCCCTCAGAAATGGGCACATCAGTAGACTTGCCAGACTCAGAATCCACAGTTAAACTATGTTGTTGTTGCTCAGTGGAATTCTGTGCTGAAACTTTGTCTTTTGCACCTGAGTTGGGCTTACCATCATCCGTTCCAGAGTCTGGGCCGACTATCTTCACCGAGTTCTCACTCGTTATTGTTTGTAGGAAATGCCAGTCCATATTCGTTTTCCTAATCCACTCCCGTCCTAGTAGTGGAGGACCTCCTTCAGATATCACATATAAGTCCATTATTTGACTGTCTTCGCCCTTGTGGACCACTGCAACCTCTATTTTCCTGATGGGGTACACTCTTTGCCCCGTGTATGTTTCCAATATAATCCCCGTATCCTGTAGGGGAATATGTTGGAATAACTTTCCGTAATCTTTCTTATTTATGACCGTCAATGCCGATCCAGTGTCCAATTCCAGTTTTACTTGGACTCCTTCTATCTGAAGAGTGACCCAAATTGTCTGGAGGTCTGCACCCTTACCAGCGTTGAGTACTCTTAAGCTAGCCAGTTCATTACTGCTAGCGTCTGAATCGGACTCCTGTTCGGTCACCTTGTGTACCTTTGCGTATTTTCCTTGCGGTGACTTCTTGTTGCTGGTCTTCTTCGCTGACCTGCATACTCTAGCTATATGTCCAAGCCTACCACAAGTTCTACATTCTTGGTTTTTAAACCAACACTGGTTCTGATCATGCGTTGTCTTTCCACAACGATAACATTTGCCAGAACTCACACCCAATTTGTGTGCACTGAGCTCCGGTGACCGTAGCTGCATTACTGCCGTGCCTCTCGCTGCGGCTTCGTGTGCTGCTGCCATAGTGACCGCCTTCTCAAGCGTCAGCTCATTCTCCTCGAGCAGTTGCTTTTGTGTATCCTGTTTAAATAAACCACACACAAATTTGTCTCGAAGTGCCTCTGTCAGTCCCGTTCCAAACTGGCAATATTTCGCTAATTTACGCAATTCCAGCAAATAATCAGCATTGCTTTCATGCTGTAGCTGCCTTCTGTCATAAAATTTAAATCATTCCGCTAGCATCAGCGGCGTGGGGTTTAGATGATCTTTCAGGACAGTAACAATCTCATCGAACGTCTTATCCGCCGGTTCATCTGGTGATAACAGGTGTTTCAATTGCCCGTATGTCTTCGCACCCATTAAATTTAATAATGTTAGAGCTTTATCTTGGTCACGAATTTTATTGGCCTTACAATAATTTTTTACTCTTTCAACATATATGGCCCAATCTTCGAGGTCACTATCAAAGGTACTAATATTCCCGTGTTTAGGCATTGTAGATTTGCAATTTCTCAGATTTTTTTTTTTTTTACTGCTATCCAAGAT